>NC_140179.1:92949832-93420555 GCF_963971535.1 Notolepis coatsorum | reverse complement strand
GTGCAAGTACATGGTGTAGTAGGACTGCTATCTTTACTAAATATAAACTTGCAAGTGCATGGTGTGTATAGGACTGCTATATTTACTAAATATGTAAAAATGTAAGTACCTATTTCGCTATTTTGGACATTAGGTTTGCTTATCAAGGCCACCACAGACCACCTGTGCAATTGAATTTAATTAGCTAACTGGCTCTCTCTTTCTCTCTCTGCTCTCTCTGCTATCTTTACTAAATATAAACGTGCAAGTACATGGTGTAGTAGGACTGCTATCTTTACTAAATATAAACTTGCAAGTGCATGGTGTGTATAGGACTGCTATATTTACTAAATATGTAAAAATGTAAGTACCTATTTCGCTATTTTGGACATTAGGTTTGCTTATCAAGGCCACCACAGACCACCTGTGCAATTGAATTTAATTAGCTAACTGGCTCTCTCTTTCTCTCTCTGCTATCTTTACTAAATATAAACTTGCAAGTACATGGTGTAGTAGTAAGCCATCTCCAAGTGGGCAAGTGATGTGGTGATTAGAGGCACAACCTTTTATTCATATTTTGAAAGTAATTATATTCTCTTTTTTCCAGGACCACATAACGATACGAAGAGGCCAGTCACTTCCACCAGTAGTGGAATGCAGATCCTGTTGCAGCAACTATCACTGCCCGTTTTGTGCGCCTTCCCTTTTCAAGCCTGCCAGACTCGGCAAAGTGCAGAGCCATTGTCCTAAGCCTCCTGGTTACATTATCACCTCTATGGTTACATTCTATACATTAATATATCCATATATTATCGGACGCTACACGCATGTTGCGTCACGAGAGCACCATCTTAAACACAGAGAGACAAATATTATGAATAGTCTCTGCTGCTGAACCACCACCATGACCGAGGATGAGCTGTGCGCGGGGCTAGCTGTGTCCGCGGGGCCCGTGTCTGTTGGCAGGCTCGCCTGCTCCTGGGGGCAGGTCATGTTGTGTCGCCCAGACCGCTGACGTCTGACGCCATGTTACGAGACAGCTAGCGCGTCTGTCGCCCTTGTTTCGATTGTTGTGAGGGTCGCCCTTGTTGTGAGAAGGCGCAGTGAGCACTGTTCCACGGCCCTGAGAAGCTGCGAATTCCAGCCAGAGGCGACGCTGTACAGCAGGCCCCTCCATCACCCAAAGGCTCTTTTCAGAGCCACCCACTTTGTTTAAAGAGAGTCGTTCCCATCAAATATGTCTTGTATGTCATAAATGTCATGATGTAATGTATGTTGTGTTTGTATGTCATAAATGTCAGACATTATGAATTGAAAATGGGGGACCCTGATGTAAACAAGACGAAAGTGTTTCTCTGGTCTGCATCCCCCTAAGTTAACAATTGTGTGTATTGAGCCGTACTGTGTATTGTACCCATTCTGCAATATGTTAATAAAGTTTTCATCCATTCATTCAACCAAACCATATTTGTCTTGATGGTAGCTTGTATGTGATATATTATGATATGATATATGTGCTTCTGCTTGTGCCTATTCGAATCGACACAGTATCGCATCTCAGCGTTTTTCTTTCCAGTATTTCCATATATTTTGTTTCCAATCATATAATAATAATAATACAATAATGATTTGCATCATATAACATATAAAACGTATATTACTCACTGAGAATGAAAGGCAAATATATTATAATTTACTTCCTCGTTTAAGACCACGTGTTTCCTATTTCTGAACACCGATTGGCTCAGATGAGCACGTGGGGAGCTGTCTAAGCCAATCACATCCGTTTTTATTATCTGAAACATTTTCTCTTTTAAATGTCTTGTTTTGAATTTATTGTCACAGTATGTGTTGTCCTGGTCATATCGCTATTAGACCTAACTATGTATAGTGGTACAGTGTAGAATTACCAGAATATTGCATTGTCAACCTTTTTTTACATTTTGTATGTTATGCTTTTTCATATTAGTGAGCGGGAGGCATTTGATGACAGAATCGACCGTGAAAGGAAGAAACAGCGCTGAACTCGGCTGCAATGGTCCTCACGCACACCAAACCCTGGCAGCACATCACCCCCACCCTGCAAAAACTCCACTGGCTCCCCATCAACTGCAACAACAGCAAATCCCCGGTTGTGTGTGGCCGAACAGTGCAACTGCGCACATACAATCATGGTTATATTAAATCCAGCGCTCGTGTGGACTGGGCAACTTGCCTGCCATTACGTTGCGTTCTGAAAAGCGAAACTGACCCTGAAAACGAAACGAAAATGGCCCTGTGTGTAACTGCAGCCGTCTCTGTGCTAACAGTCACGTTTTCAGTACGAGAAGACAAGACAAAACTTCTTTCTCTGGTCTGCATCCCCTTAACAATTGTGTGTATTGAGCCGTACTGTATTGTACCCATTCTGCAATCTTGTTGCAATAAAGTTTTCATTCACACTCAAAATCTGTGTTCATTTTTTATTTTGCATACTAATGTTCTGTGTCTTGAGTCGTACTTGTATTGAAAAACTGATTTTATGTCTGAGGAGAAGACCGGTACTCATCATCTTCGTCTCCACAAAAAGAAAAATGACATGTGAAGTATGTTGTGTGCCAGGTTCAAACAGTGCTCTATATGTACAGTTTATTCCTACTCCTATCCAAGCTCCGGGAGGGTCATCAAAGAGAAGTCGGGTCATCAAAGAGAAGTCGCCTATTCTTAGTCCTTGCCCCACAATGGTGGAATAACAAAAAGAGAAATGACATGTGAAGTATGTTGTGTGCCACGTTCAAACAGTGCTGTATATGTACAGTTTATTCCTACTCCTATCCAAGCTCCGGGAGGGTCATCAAAGAGAAGTCGCCTATTCTTAGTCCTTGCCCCACAATGGTGGAATTGTCCTAATAAACGAACCTACACTGTAGCACTCAACACTTTATGAACATTGTTACTGAGACGAAAGTTAAGTTTACTCTATTATTACTAGATCTGGTATGTCTAGATGTAACACTGTATGGGTACAAGTTTACTCTATTATTACATGTCTAGATGTAACATTACTGTCTGTATAATGTACCTATGTAAACGAGACGAACCCTCTGTATAATGTACCTATGTAAACGAGACGAACCCTCTGTATAATGTACCTATGTGTGTTTGTATGAGGAAGTCCGAGGTAAGCGACAGCTGTGATTGGAGGATCAAGAAAAGAGGGCAGGGTTTGAGATAGGTCCATTGGAGTATTGCACTGCGGGATTGATTGATTGATTGAAAACTTTATTAACAGATTGCAGAATGGGTACACGTGACCGTCACAGGCCCGGATTGATTGATTGACAACTTTATTAACAGATTGCAGAATGGGTACAGTACAGCTCAATACACACAATTGTTAAGGGGATGCAGACCATGCAGTACTGTTACATTTCGCTGCTGGCGGGACAAAACCTCATAACTCCAAAAACCCAACTTTTCAGCAGATGAAAAAAACGAACACAGATTTGAGGGTGAATAGAGTTAGGAGGTTTAGACAGATGATCGGTTGAATGCTTTCCCATTGTTTAAACTTTGTAAAACCCACACACACATATGGAGGATGATCTACGGAGTTGATTTATATAAAAAAAAAGATTTAAAAATGGAGTTATGAGGTTTTGTCCCGCCAGCAGCGATTTGTGACATACAGTAAATATATACAAGGGGGAGGGAACTGTACATTTATGATGAATTGAAAATGGGGGACCCTGATGTAAACAAGACCGGGGGGAGAGTGCCCCCCCAAAGCGCAAATTCGAGACACATATTCGGTTGCAAAAAGGTGTCCCACGGTCTCCTCTATGGCCGTGAATCTTTTCACGCGGATCGGAATCACGGCGCGCCCATGGGACACTTTACCGTTTCGGCGAGTTTATTCCACGCTTTCTCGATCGGGAGAGAGAGAGAGAGAGAGAGAGAGAGAGAGAGAGAGAGAGAGAGAGAGAGAGAGAGAGAGAGAGAGAGAGATAGAGAGAGAGAGAGACAATTAAAGAAATTGTAACTACAATTACATTTAAAACATTGTTATGCATAATAATCATCTGTTCTGTGCGCAACCGAGGGAACATGTATGCGCATGCGCGGGTGCGCGCGTGCACGTGGCGTTTGGCCTTGGCCCATATTACGACTGCACCACTGGGACTCCTGAGAGTGTGGTGGTTCTGTGGTCCTGCAGCTGGATACTATTGCCTAAAACTCCTTGAGGCTGGCGCGCCTTTTTCTCTTTATCTCCAGAAGACAAGAGAGGCACATGCTTTTTATAGCACGCCGTGGAATAAGCTCCTCGACACATTCATTCATTCATTCATTCATTCAGTGTAGAACGAAGAACTATAACATTCTCATTATCAAAGACCACAGTCTTAAACACACGCACACACAAAAGATACATGGACTATTGTTATTGGACACAAGCCACACACATGGACCCTGCACTGCACCATAATACACCTGTGATTATAGTATACTTGTTATTACACACACACACACACACACACACACACACACACACACACACACACACACACACAATTACATTTAAAACGTTGTTATGCATAATAATCATCTGTTCTGTGCGCAACCGAGGGAACATGTATGCGCATGCGCGGGTGCGCGCGTGCACGTGGCGTTTGGCCTTGGCCCATATTACGACTGCACCACTGGTCCTAGGCTGAGAGTGTGGTGGTTCTGTGGTCCTGCAGCTGGATACTATTGCCTAAAACTCCTTGAGGCTGGCGCGCCTTTTTCTCTTTATCTCCAGAAGACAAGAGAGGCACATGCTTTTTATAGCACGCCGTGGAATAAGCTCCTCGACTTTCTCCATTGCTGGTAATTTGAAACGATTCTTTAAAAAAATCCTTTTTCCACTTCTTCTTCTTCCATGATTACAATTTACAACAGCTTGTTTCTTTCCCCCCAGCGCTGCAGAGAGTGGGTTTAAGGGGCGCGCGGGCTGTGCGTGTTGCGTGTTGCTGTAGCTGGTTGTAGTTCAGGCGAGGCGTTACACCGGGACACGGACCGACGAGATCCAAGACGGCATTTCCTTTTTTAAATTCGACCAGACTTGCGTTTATAATCTTTGGGGGATCAAGGTAAGCGCGATGCTATAAATGTATAAGCCCTGCATGGTAATGGCGGTAACCGTGGCGCTATAATAAGTGAATATTATAGATGATCATATCCGACTGGATTGAACGTGATATCGCTGGTCACATTAGCCCCAGTTTAAATATTTATTATATATTATCCCAATTCGGCTTTTCGTTTCGCTCGATTGTTTGGTAAATAGTGGCGTTAAATCGGGCGTCGGGAGCTGCGAGACAAAACAAAGCTATATCCGAGCCATTTGTCGTAATACCGTTTGTATACTTTATGATCGTTATCCTGAATTATACGTACAGATGCAGTCTGAAACGGTTCATCTTCACCTAGGCCCGATTATTGACCGCAAAATGGTTGGTGCGTAAAGAACGCCGGGATAGTGTGCAGCGCTGTGCGGCCTTCTGCAACCTACCCTGCTGCAACCTATCCTGCTGCAACCTATCCTGCACACTATCCTGCAACCTACCCGGCAACCTATCCTGCTGCAACCTATCCTGCAACCTATCCTGCTGCAACCTACCCTGCAACCTATCCTGCTGCAACCTATCCTGCTGCAACCTACCCTGCACCCTACCCTCTTTACAACCTACCCTGCACCCTGCCCTCTTTACAACCTACCCTGCACCCTCTCTGTGTGTGATGTCAATCCCCTCGGCTAGTCCTCCCCCACTGGCCATGTAACCAGGAGCAGCCGGCGGGACATAAATAGTACTGGATATACGCACGGATTAATTAAGTAAAAAAATGTGGTATCTATCTATCAACCATATCAGTGTCGTTGCTATTTAGGCTCTGGTTGGTTGGGTGATTTTATATTGCTCATTTCGTTTTCGAATTGAATGTGTTTTGCATGTGTTTTGTCACAATGGAGTTATTTAGCATGCGTGTTTTTGTTTCTTAGGTTCAGTCTAAGTAAATATGAGTGACGAAGGGACCGTGTCGCCCAAAGAGGAGGTAGCGGAGAAGAGGGGGCGTGGAAGACCCCGCAAGACGCCGCAGGTGGAAAGTACTGACGTAAGTAACGCTAATTCTTATATATAATATATATATGTATAACCAATGTGTTGTGTACTTTTTTAATTGAAAGACAGACACTTGATCCACGGTCTTGGGTGGTTTATTCTGGTAACACACAAAAGATCCTGGTTAGACAGGTTATGTGGTCGGCTCATCAGACCCCTCGAACACCGTTCACTACAGAAGAATTGGGAATAATTAGCCTACTAACATGTGGGTTAGTTATATAAATGTTCGACACAATCTCACTTAATTATTATTTTAACACATTTACCATACGGTCGCTACCTTCTACAATGTATTGTCAACATGCCTACATTAATACTTCCAACTAGTAGTGAGAGTTAAACATTTAGGAATGTTATGTTCATTCTGGTGTACTGTCTGTGAACCTACCATGGGCTGCTTCCTCATGTAATGGTGCCACGCTAACGTGAACACTTGGGTTGAAGCCCACAAGGAAACGCCCACCAACCAATAAGAATCCCTAGAAGTGCCATGCTATTGGGTCTTAGTTACCTTGACAAGTGGAATCACAATAAACTCTGTTACATATGCTCTGTATTATATATGGTTCATAGCTTAGCCCACGTGTTTCCCTACTTTGCACGTGCTCAGGTCAGTTCATTACAGGCTATTGAGTGGCAGGGGGGGGGGGGGGAAGACAAAAAGGGTCTCATCAGATTGGTAGCCTGTCAAAATGGACAATATCTGACCCTATACAAAGACCTGTGATTCCACTCATTGACACTAAGATTAAAGAGAAATCGGAGATGGTCACCTTTTTATTCTTTTTACCATTTCGAAGTGAGGACATCCATAACCACCTTCCTGTGGTCTAGCAGGTTCGTCGGTGGTGTGTGTAATCCGAACTCCTTAAACCTAGTCTTAAAGCCCCCATACCCCACCTCTGCTAGAGCCATATGGAATCCGTTTTATTATTTTCCAAATTCCATTTGATTTTTTCCCAAATTCAGTTTTTTCCGTTTTAATATTTCAGAATTCTGTATTTAGCTTTTTATGCTCATTTTACCATCAGAAATAGTGTCTAATAAGTGGGAATGAATAAATGTCCACAATTGAATATGATATAACAGTCCATTTAATGTTTAAGTGCTGCAACTCAGAAATACAGTTCAATTTTACACAATACTTTTCAAATAATATTGTGACAAAATAAAAATACACTTCAAGTGTAAACAATAGATACAGCTAGCTACTACTGACATTATCACAATGACAATGTCAGTAGCCTAGCTATATCTATTATATTGTGATGAAATATAGTAATGCATAATTTAGGCACCTTTAGTTTATTTCGTTTATAAAGGACGGTGTATAATGACTATTGTTTGCATTAAACAAATGGATGAGTGCACCAGATTTAGCAAGAAGCTATCATTTCCATCTATAGTCCTATGTACTGTAATGTTTCATAGCTATTTAAATTTATTTAGATTAAAAAGGGCAGTGTATAATGACAATCGTTTGTATTAAACAAATGGATGAGTGCACCAGATTTAGCAAGAAGCTATCATTTCCATCTATAGTCCTATGTACTGTAACGTTTCATAGCTATTTAAGTTTATTTAGATTATAAAGGGCAGTGTATAATGACAATCGTTTGCATTAAACAAATGGATGGGTGCACTAGATTTAGCAAGAAGCTATCATGTCCTAACGTTATAGCTATTTAATCACAATAGTGTCGCAAGTGTTTTTGTGGCTCCAGTCCACGGAACGTTGACAGAATTTGCAAAACACCTTATCGCTGGAGGCATAAAAGTCATTAGGATACTGCTCTGCTCTGAATTGAGGGCTTATTGGGGAATTTCTTAGCTTCTTGACGATGTTAACACCGAAGCAGCGAGACGCTTGGAGACTGCTGTGTTGTGTGTAACCCGCTCTAGCGTCCGCCTCCCCGGTCGCGTGTGCACCACCCAAAAACGGAATTTCAGTCCAGATTAGGCCAAATTCTGCAATATTCCACGTTTTGCAGTTGATTCCATTTTTATTGGTTAATTCCACGATTCCGTGAACGTGGATTTCATATGGCTCTAACCTCTGCTCCTCCTTGAATGGATGATATAGCGGGAGCCGACGCAGAGACTGGCTCATGTAGCTGTCACTCACCTGTTGCCTTCTCCGTATTGGATTGCCCGGTTGCTATGAGCTCCAATTGTAAACACAGCAGAAAATGCAACAAGAGACCACACTACCGTAGTGTCGGCCTGCAGCCACACATTTCTTGCGTTTTAAAGTGTTTCCTCTCATCTTTCCCCACACACATGGCCTTGATGCGTAGAGCAATTTAAAACACCACTCTACTCAAACTAGGCCGTGTGTCTCCTTCATGTCTGACCGTGTGGGTGATTGACTTCCCTTTTTAATTTGAGAGATTCAGAAATGACTGCGTTCACACGGCGCGCTAGTATTGCACGGGGCGTTTTTAGCTCCTATTATCAACGACTCATCATCCAATCTAGGCAGCTAACGCTATATCCATAGAGCTTGTTATAGTTAATGGAACTTGGCAACCGGTCGGCTCCGGCCACCTGTTGGCCTTAAAGTAGCCGTGGGTGTCAGTTTGCTGGCTGTGACCTTGAGAGAGCGAGATCTAGAGCGGTTCAGGCTTTGTGTCATAACAAAGTCTTTGATGTCCAGAGCTGCTTGCCGCCGGTGCAGGCCGTAGCCTATCTGTGACCCGTAGGCGCCGGGACGGTGTTGGCGGCGGTGGCTCTCGATCTCGTAGCCTGCGACCCCTACTAATAGGGGTGTAGCGGTACACAAAAACCTCGGTACGGGTTTTCGGTACAGTGGGGGAAAGTTTGGCTTTCCATGTTCCACTCAGGGGTGATGTAGTGTGCAGTAACTAATTGTACTTGTAGGGCTGTCAACGAATATTAATATATTATATATTGAATTAATAATTGACTTGTAAAAAAAATATATATATATATTATATTAGATTGTGGGAAAAAAACAGCCCCCGGTGGGCGTACAGGGTGTCCGTGGATCCTTAAAAAGTCTTACATTTGTTTATCAATAATTAAGCCTTAGTTTGTCTTAAAATGTCTTAAATCCATTTCAGAGGTCTTAAAAATGCCATAGAAAGGAAAGATAAAATGCCATGTCATCTTATGTTTTATTATGAAATCTGGGGGGAAACGGTTAACGGGAGATAAAGTTTGACTTTTTGTTGTAGCATCACGCAGACCGGAATGGGGGGAACCAACACGGGTGCTTGTGTTGGTCGGGAACCATTTCAGCAACGGAGTCTAGCTAACGTTAGCAAGGCGAAGCGATAACGCTAACGTTACGTTTAGTTTAACATTTGCACTTGTTAATATGGATAAAGTTCCAATTTAACGAGAACTGGCTCGACAATCCACGGTTGGTCCCAGTCAAAGACCATTACGACCCCCGCTGCAAAAAAAAAAAGAGCAGTCGCGTCGCACATGCTGAGCGCTAAGTAGAGCTGCCGCGATAACCGCATTACTGCGGTATCGCCAAGGACGCGAGAACTGGGGGTGCGACGGGTGCTCCAGCACCCCCTGCTGGCGGGGAGGGTAACTGCAACTGCAAGGTGGTTTTGGCCTTTATTCCATTGGAATACCGACGCTACTCAATGTCATAGAGCGGAACGGCACTGCAGATTTACCCTATTCTTGGAATTCATTGCCAGATCCATAGGGGCGCTGTCTCGATAATGCAGTGTTATTAAAACAGCGTGTAGCCACTCATGAACCGGTTGGGATTCGAATAGACGCGGCCTGGAAGCGTCAACGCGGAACTGGAAATCCGTTGGTAAAATAAATAGCGGCCTGGAATAGTTTTTGTTTTGGGACAATTCGCAGTAAAGGAATATATCTGTCGGCGATGTTGTATGCGGGAACGAATTGCAGAGAGGGAGGACTGTCTGAAGTGGAGAGTGTTTACTTGTGTCTCAGAAAATAAATCTCTCATCTGATTTCTTTAATAATAATAACCTGGACTTGCTGCAGCATATGCATCCGGATATTCTGGACTCACTGGACATTCATGTTGTCATGAAGGAGTTTATTTCCACCACTCCTGAACGCAAGACCACCTTCTGTGTTTTACCGTCTTCGGAATAGGTAATGTTATTATTATTATTGCTCCTGCAGGCTGAAGCTATTGTTGTTGCGACAGTGACACAGAGGGCGCAACAGCCAGATGGGGTAAGCTGGGCTGTGATGTGTGCATCAGAACGCTCAGAGCGCGGAGTTGGGCAGTTGTTTTGATTGAAAAGTTTGATTGAAAAGTTTATTAACAGATTGCAGAATGGGTACAGTACAGTACAGCTCAATACATACAATTGTTAAGGGGATGCAGACCAGAGAAAGACTTTCGTCTTGTTTACATCAGGGACCGCCCCCCATTTTCAATTCATCATAGTATCCTAGTGAACGAGAGTGTTGGTTATGACTGACAGACAGTGGAGCTGTTTGCAGATAGCGAGCATTTTGACGTGTTGCGTGGTGGCGATGTCTCGCAGACAATACAACTACAAGTATAATTATATAATATATATATTTTATATAAAAAAAAAATTATATATATATAAAAAAAAAATCAAACGATCGATATCTCAGCACCCCCACTCCCCGCGGACTTCTCGCGCCCCTGGGTATCGCTGTTGCATCACGCTCACCGCAGAGTTAGGCTGAATACCGCGTCACCGCTGTTTTTTTATCATAATAATAAAGTTGGCTTGCGGCTTTGCAGATATACGCTACTCGGTTCCAAGCGACCCTATTGGGTAGAAGTGGTACCAGAAAAGTCATGTGAAACATTGCAGACCACTGACTGGTCAGAAGAGAGACGCGTCACAGTTTGGAGGCTCTGAACAAAAACAGAACGCCGCCATCTTTACTGCCTCGCTAAGGATGCATTTCATTCAGGATTTGTTTGCGACAGAACCAAGTGCAATAAACAAAAGAATGGATTCACTGTGTATTCTGCCTTATTTATTGATGAAACAAAACCGACATCAACCCAATTTACCACCGAGCGGAGAGTTTAGTGTCACAACAAGATCGCTGATGTGTTAAGTTTGTTGTTGTTATTAGCCTAATACTACCGTCAGCCGATATACACAAGAGGTAACGTTAAACCCGGGTTGCTTGGTAGAATACACAATGAGAGGTAACGTTAGCTTTGGCAGAATAGACGCAACGAGAGTATGGTTAATGTTGTTATTGATTGATTGATTGATTTAAACTGTGTTAAACTCTGGCTTGCTGCAAGCCCTCGGACATGGCTAATTGGCTATGCCCACGGAGCTTTCAGTGTACACAAGCGAGCGGCCCCGCCTGCATCCCCACACGGAGACAAACGGAGTAGTACCTGGCTGCAGTGGAAAAGGAACGAAGTACCAGGTGCCTAAAGCGGGTCGAGTAGGTACTATGCAGTGGAAAAGCGCCATTAGACTAGAGGCAGGCTATAAGAGTAGACTACAAAAAAAAAAAAATGCATTCAAACTTTTTTTTTTTTTTTTTTTTGCACACTGCGGTAATAACCGCGGCAGTAGGAAATATTTCGCAAATTTGTGCGGTAAGGAAAATATCAATACCGCGGCAGCTCTAGCGCTAAGCTTGTTACCTCTGCAAAAACCGCCTGCAAACTACTATTTCGCATTTATTTTCGGCCCCTGCCTCCACATCAGCTGCGCCAACATCAGGTAGGACTATAACATCTGCACCAACAGAAGTCCGGATAACATTCGGCTCCACGCCAACGCTTGAAGCTGAGGTCTTAACTTGAAAATAATCTATTCACGCATGTAAACAAGGACACGTTTGTGTTTATGTTCGATGAGAGCTTCACCCACTATGTGTTTTTTCCTCCCACCCACCCCCTCCTAATGTACAGTATCCTCCCATCATATGTATGTTAGGATCTATGGGTAACAAATTCGATACTCTTAGTTACGCTGCTGGCTAGTATGACTTGAATGAATGAGAACTTTATTAACAGATTGCAGAATGGGTACAATACAGTACGGCTCAATACACAATTGTTAAGGGGATGCAGACCAGAGAAAGACGTTTGTCTTGTTTACATCAGGGTCCCCCATTTTCAATTCATAGTGACATTTATGACATACACAACTGAACATACTGTACGTGACATCATGACATTTATGACATAGGGACATACATGACATACAGGTATATATTGTACTGTTACATTTGTGACATATACGATATGCAAATATACAGTACTGTTACCCAGAGATCCTAACAGAAAATATATACATATGATGGGGAGGAGACTGTACATTAGGAGAGGGTGGGTGGGTGTCTTAGTGTCTTTATACCTGTATCACTGTACACATTAATTAATACTACTCTAATACAGCTCAGTACATCTGATTAGCACTATTACTCAATAGTAGTACTGTAACTGAGGGGTACAATTCCCTGACTGTATTAATAAGTATGGTATCATTAAACCACTACTGTCTTATGTACATTACTACTGGCCATACAGTACACAGGTATATGAGATGAACACTTCCACAATGATACGGTTCCACACAAATCTTGGTTAGAATAATATTTATTAGCAGCAATAATAGTAGATTACATTACTTTACTTAGAGTCGCGCTTGTAAGGCGAAGAATGTGCGTGAATAAGTCAAGAGCGTAAGTCCATTAGAATAGCACGCAGGAGATAATAAATACCACCTGTATCTTAGGAATTATATCTATGGTACACTAGTAGGGCAGCGGGAGATACTAGTAGGGTCCCTCCGGTTGTAGGCCAGCAGGGGGAGGAAATGTTCGAATGCAAAGTCTGGATCACCGGGGAATCAATAAACTCCAGCTACGGGAGACGGTACATTACTCCCTTGATCGGCAGACGAAAGCAGCAGCTATAATCCAAGTATGCGTGCAGCATAGGTGAAAGCCAGCCAGCCTCTCCTAGAGACGGGCTCGAGTGATGTTCCTCACGGGTAAATCCCACACAGTAGTGGGTGTAGACGATTCTCCTCCGCTCCAACAGCCACAGGACCAAAGCAATAATCCAGCTGGAAAGGGCTCTGCATTCACCGGTGTAGATTCTCCGGTGCGCGGTACTTCACATTAACTAGGTCGAACTTGACGTTATTCCACTAAGCTCTGATACTTTTACTGTCCTATTCGCACGCGGTTATAAGTGCTCTATTTAGACGCACGGTTGCTCACTTCACTTGGTCGTTGACTCGTGATGAAGGCTTTAACGTTTGAGGGTAACACGTTTCTAGGTTAACTTGACTTTAGGCTAAGTGCTGCTGTATCCACCTGCGACGTATTTATACGTACGGTGAATAATCTAGTACCAGCCTTATTTCTGTCTCGTATTCCTGCGCAAAGCCGGGCATGTTCAGACAAGCCTTGGCGGTGACTTTGAACTAGACATTGGGTGTATGGCAGTGGCGCCTAGTGGAACGCTGTCCAATAGGAGAACGAAATATTATGGTCTGTACTATGTAAAAGGGATATTCCGTGTATATGTACAAAGAATACACAAGGGATATCAGACGATATACAAATACTATGCAATATATATCAAGCAATAAATATATATATTCGGTTTAATCTGATCCTTCGTAACAAGTACTAATGAATATATGCTATATACCCAGTTTAATCACCTGTACATTGTATATTACTTTTGCACTTTACTGTTACAGTTGCACTCTGGTTGAAGGCCAAACTTCTTTTCGTTGTACTGTACACGCAGTCTCATGCACTAGACTATTACCGGAGCTTATTGACATGACAGGTCTGGGAGGGGGAGTGCGCTGCAGCAGCAGCTGTGTGCCTGAGAGAGAAGTCAGCGAGTGAGAACTCCGCTGAGAATTGGATCATGTTTCTCGCGTGTCTTCGATCGGTTTTCACGATTGGCGAAAATAAAGCATTATCGGAATTCACCAATCTCATATTTATACTGAATATCGTACGATACCGATTGCTGGCCGATCGATCGGGGCATCCCTAGTTCCAACGTGTGGCCACGTCTTGTTGGAGTCGTGATTTTGGTATTTTCAGGGCCACCATTAACTCTTCCAGGCGGGTGGTCGCTACTTGGGAGTGCTTAAAGTGTCCAACAATCTTCCGACCGATGGCAACACAGTCAATCACAGCTCTTTGGCTCAGCACAGCCTCATTCACAGCCAGCTGTAGGGTGTGGGCCATGCGGCCCAGGCTGCCTAAATATTAAAGGCAACCAACTTGTGTCTAACCACGCCCAACTTGCGTCTAGCCACGCCCCCACGGCGACGCGGCAGCAGCAGAGCGGAGCGTAGCGGCAGAGCGGAGCTCGGCCGCGGAGCTCCGTCGCGGCAGCATTATATGCCAGTAACCGCCCCTTATTCAGTATCCAGAAATAGCTCAATTGGCAACGCTGCATGGCTGTGGATCCTACGGCTCGTTGCTGGCTAGTTCGATTCCCTTCAATTTTTTTTTTTTTTTTTTTAACGTGCATTCGCATTCTTTCGCCGTTAAGTTTAGGCATAACTTTAAGCATGGTTTCGGAGTTGGTTAAGGTTAGGCATTGTTTCGGAGTTGCTTAAGGTTAGAAGGGTTAAGTTTAGGCGCTGTTAAGGAGCTGGTTAATGTTAGAGTTTGACTTAGAGAATGGCAATATTTTTTAACGTGCATTCATTTCGCCGGTTAAGTTTAGGCATTGTTTCGGAGTTGGTTAAGGTTAGGCATTGTTTCGGAGTTGCTTAAGGTTAGAAGGGTTAAGCTTAGGCGCTGTTAAGGAGCTGGTTAAGGTTAGAGTTTGACTTAGAGAATGGCAATAGACAGCCTATTTCCGCGCTGCAGCGCGAGGCAATAGACAGCCTATTTCCGCGCTGCCGCTCTCTCGCGCTGCCGTGGTCACATGGGCGTATTGGCCAATCAGAGAAACGCTAAACACAAGTTGGTTGCCTAAAATATTCACGCGCCCAGGCTATCAACATTGTAATCCTCCATAGCCTTTGCCATGTTACGTGCGTCGTCTCTTAGGACAACATGGACCATCTCTTTCGTTATGTTCCATTTCTGAAGCATAGCTACAAAAGCCAAACGGATCATATCGGCAGTGTGTGAACCTGGTAGTTCCTGAGAATCCAACACCGCTCTGTACGGTTTGAAATCGTTGTCCAGCCACTGCACCGTCAGACCTAGCATGCTGACAGGGTTAACATCACAGGTCCATATGTCCGTGGTGAAACTTACGTGCCGTGCATCGTTGTCTATCAAGAGTATGAAGGAGTAAGGTGATCTCATCATACTTGGCTTGTAAACACTCCTCTGCAAAGTGACGGCGGCTTGGAATTACAAACCTGGGCCCTCATTTATCAAAGTTGCGTACGCACAGATATGTGCTTAACCCGTGCGTACGACCATTTCTAAAGTGTGGGATTTATCAATTTGAACGTGAACTTGACTTTGTGCTTATATTTACGCACAGCTCGGAGCACGCTTAGCTGACGCCCCGTGGTAGAAGATCGTTACTGCAGACGGACGGCATATGAGCTCCTCAGTTCATGCATTAGTTTCAACGCGGAAATAAGCTTTCGTGCATTACGCGTGTTCTGTATGACCCGTAATTCATTATAGTTCATTGTAAAATAGCGACAGTAGTGTAATTATAACGGGCTCATGCGGGAACAAGAGGTTGGCCTGCTTGTTTGGCACGGGGGGCAGACACAGAACACCCACCTCCAAACGCCATTAAATATTGTTTCAAATAAAAAGCGACATACTATTATTTTGTGTCATGTTTCCAAATACGGTAAGATTGGCCACAACGGAATGCTTTCTACTTCAATTTGTTGGTTAGAATAGATTACCTCGCTCCGTTGAAACTTCACTGAGCTCCGCTCACAGACATGATAATAATAATAATAATAGCTTCATTTTATATAGCGCCTTTCAAGAGACCCATGCAAGGTCGCTTTACATAGATGGGGGGGGGGGGGGGGGGGGGAATAACAGTAATAAACATAGTGGACAGACTATGTAAATATGATGATGGGATTCAAGTTCGCGTTTTTATTGATCACATAGGCATGCTGTCAGAGTATGATGTCATAATCAAACATTCTAGAACATTTGTCGTCACAGATCATGTCATAATAGAACATAGGCTACATGGCATGGTCCATCATGATATTGTAGACTGTTATTACTGTACCACCCATTGTGACAACAGCCTTGTGAGCTCCCGCACACAAACATGATGGGATCCAAGTTCATGTTTGTATTGATCACATAGGCAGGCTACACATGGCGTATAGGCTACAATCAGTGTTTCTCAACTGGTGGGTCGTGACCCAAAAGTGGGTCGCGGGGCCATTTTGAGTGGGTCGCGGATGTGTGTAAAAAAAAAAAAAGTAAAAAAAAAAAGATTTTTAATAATATTTTTTTTGCACTACCTATCTTTGTGAAAGTGGCTTCTCAGCTCTGGTCCAGCTGAAGACAAAGCGGAGGAGCAGATTGGACATTGAGCGTGACCTCAGAGTTGCTTTGTCTACCATCACCCCAGACTTTGAGACTCTTGTCAGGAGTAAACAACATCCCCAGTTATCCCATTAGTTCCCTGGGATGTTAAGCTAAGAAGTCTGTTAAGAAGGATATATTATTTATTATTATTATTATTTTATTTCATTGTGTCTTTAGCCCTTAGTTGCACTTTTGTTGCAACCCCTGTTATCCCATTATTTCCCCCAAACTTAGGTCTGTTATGTTAAGCTAAGAAATCTGCTAAGAAGCATATATTATTTATTATTATTTTATTTCATTGTTTTTTTTGTTTTTTTACATAAATCATAGAGGTTAAAAATTTTGGGTCGCGACTTAATGACTAAGGGAAATGTTGGGTCCCGAGGCTAGACCAGTTGAGAACCACTGGGCTACATCATACATGGCAGTGCGATTCATTGTTCTTGTATATGCTCTCGTATTATTGTTTATATAGGCTACCCAATACTGACATCAAAATAGATTGTATGCCTCTACAAATCATATGCAGCAGGTAGAAAATTGACGGAAAATCCGTCGCGATTTGGAATAAAATTGAGGAGAACTTTAATCCCTGGGTATTAATCGAACAAAACGGAAAAAGGCAGTCATATTCCAGCATGGTCTTTATTAATGTGTGCGCTGCCCAGGCAGCAATGGTTAATAGATATCATATCCGACATCACCGTACGTGTACACGTCTGTCAGTGTCAGCCTGTCACATATTTCTCCATAACACGCTTCCCTCGGCTTAGTCCATTTTTCCACATTTCATGGGGGTGTTCCATTACCGTATATGGTTCTGTATCATAATGGCTTCGCTCGCCATCACTTCTGCACTGTACCTCGCACGTGCACGCGCACTGAATAAAGACCACAATGTACCTTTATATCCCAATATTCGTCTGACCACTCCCCTATCAGCTTACCTACATAAGCAGGGGTGGGGCCACATACTCGCCTCCTTCTCGCTTTCAGCACAAGATAGTGCCTTCGGTAGATCCCCACTTGACGATTAGTAGGAGAGAGTTGGAAAACAAGAGATACGTTGACATCATATCTTTATTTTCTCTCACTATTTTCGAGAAAATACGGCGATATTGTCTTCGTACTGGAGTGTCTGGAAGATGGTGATCATTCTACACCTCCACCGTTTTTTTCGTATTGGGGGTTCACGCCGCTACATGCCTCCCAACTGCAGTCCTCCTTGCTGCGGCTGGATGGGGTGAAACCCTCCAACGGTGCAGCTGGACTGTAGGACGCACCGACTGTTGTGAGAAGCGGTGGGTTCCAGGTTGGTGAGTAATGTTTGCTTGCGAGCGCCACTTGTCTGTTAGTGCTATGGGGGCTAGCTGACAATGTTTACGAAAACCGGCCCCAGATTAGGGTCCTTTGTTCAGCCTCTTAGGCGACGGCGGAGGATCTTGGTCTGAAGCCCATTATAGTCAACTAGTGGGCCACGACCAGTAACACTGGTGATCCCTGTGTTCTCTGGACGAGTGGATGTTTTTCTGTCACCGTGTAGCCCCCGTCCCTCACGAGGAAATGTGGGCATGGATGTTCGTTATCGGAAAATCCGTGTTCAAGTCGGCTACAGCCCAGATGGGACTTGTGCTGGCTCCGCCGGATGTATGGTAAAATCACCATTGTAAACTGTGTTACATCTCATTTCTCTTCTCTCTTAAACGGTGAGGAGGGTTTCAGAACGGCGGCCTGTCTGAGAGTGGCTTGTTATATCGTTGTGTACAAGTTCATGTGATAGCTGCTTAGCTTGCGTGCTAGTTGTGGCCTACCTGTTAGCCAGTCAGCTGTTAGCTGCGGCGTTAGCCTGTTGTGTCACTAGGCTAGGAAACGTTAGCTTGCTGCTATCGGCCGAGAGCGGCCGTTAGCTTAATGCTACACTGTTGAACGTGCTGTGACTAACATGCTTTAAACACTCTTGACTACGACGTCATCTTTTGACAGAGGATGTTAGTCGAACCTACCCGGGAGGACTGCGTCAACAAGGAGCACCGTAGCGGCGGGATGGAGCAGCGAGCTGCCCGTGTCGTCAAACACAGGAGGCTGTGTTTACTTCGGTGCCATGTTAAGAGACTGCAGTTCGCGTGATCTGCGCTTCCGGTAGGAAAGGTCTTGACCAGACCTTGAACACTTCTTTCTTTCCCTTCTAAATGTTTTGTAAATAACGATGTTTTCCAAAACGTGTGTTGCTGCACTACATTTAGGATACGACGCAAGTTATGTGTGAATTGTCTTGTCACTGGTATTTAGCTTCTCCATGCAAATCGGGTTGTTGTTACAGATGTGAAAATGATCTGGGTTGTTGTGTTGAGAAACATCATGTGTGTTCATTTACCGTGTACTCACAACTAAGGGGGTTAAACTAACCTATAAAGCTATGCTTAGTGACATATGAGTGAAGAATGAATTATTTTCTCAGCCTGTAATGACAATGAACAGTGTGTTCACATATTAAACAGGTTTACCTGTTCAACTGGCCGTATTTAGGGTAAAGTAGGAGGGGTGTTTTCCCCCCGGTTCCCTGGGGACTTCCTCACCCTCCTCTGACATGTTGTTACAATATATGGTGTCACTGTGTGGTGGGATACGATGTAACCCTTAGCTTGATTACTGGGGTTGTGCTAAAACTGCTTGAGGAACTGTATTTTCCTAAAAGAAAAGATTGTTTGGTCACTTTTCGTGTGTGCTTAGCAAGGCCTGTGGCCGATACTAATAGAGAATTGTGTATTCTCTCACTATGGAAAAACGGCGTTCCTCTTTAGACTGTATTGCCATTTTTTGTGGTGATAAAGGGTTGTGTGTATCTGGTGATCTACAACTGGGTTAGATTGGCCACAGAAGCGCATGTGTAAGTCTGGTACCGGGGCTCTTAAGGGGGCCCTCTCTATTCTGTGTTTTTTTCCTTAGTAAAAATCAGATAGCAGGTTAGCACATGAGCTGTGTGAAGCTGTTGAACGCTTAGCTGACTATGACTGTCATACTCTTTTTTGTCATTACATCGTATCATGGGTGTGGGGTCGTAAAGGGGTGAACTGGTAACCTTTCCTCCCCCTTTTTTCTGTTGGTCAGGGGTAAACCCACCTGTCCTTCGAGGTTCCTGTCACGTTGCTGTTCGGCACGTTACGGGGGGGGGGGGGGGTAGTTTCCTGGTCCCACGCCCTGGAATATTGGGCGTGTGCACCGCAGAAATTCCCCTGCCATAGAGTACGTCACTGGCGCGTCTCTGTTGGTAAGACTTCCGTGTGCTGTTCAGGTCCATATGATGGATCTGTTTCAGGGAGTGGTCAGGGCTCCTCCTCGCGAAGCTCCTACTCGGGCCTTCTGTGAGTTAGGACTCTCCTTCCCTGTGAGGGAGCCTCCTCAGAGTTCAGAGCCTCCTCCTCAGATTGTCAAGGTGAGTAGAACTTCAAAAAGGAGTTCTGCTCTATTGTGTGTGTATTCGAGTATTGAGTGTGTATTGGTTCAGTGCCTCCTCCTCGGAGAGCCCTAACCCAAATATTACATAGCTCACTGTGGCAATATATTCTTTTCAATCTATACAGCTCGCGTGGGAAGTCTCTCTGGGGATTTTCGTCTCCTCCCTATGGGAGGGTGGTGGGATGTAAACAATTTTTACCCTCAGCCTGCGTCACGAGGGATTCATGTCAGTCTGTGTTCTTTCTTTTTTGAATAAAAAGAGGAAGGTACATGAAGCACGACGGCTCCGTGTCGTTCTCCCAGGCGACTTGGAGGAACAATGTTTGGTGTCTTGATAGACTATCCATTGATGTGTTTGGGTCTCGACGCATACATAGTGCTGGCTCGGTGTGTTTCTGTTACAGGATCACACAGGGGCTACGTGCGCCTTGGTTGCTTGTTAAAACAGAGTTTTTATAGGGCAACTGGGATGGAGTTTTGTCTCTTCCGAGCGCCAGTTTACTAGGTTGTCTCGACGAATTCTCGTTCATATCTGGGGGATCTTAACGGAATAGATCAGAACATATGTAGAGGGGTCTCACGCCCTTGGGGTGGGCCACTGAGCACGGTCTAAATGGGGACCGTCTGGGTGGCGCCCTCTTTTCATGTTTTAGATCGACACGCATGTCTGCCCCCTCTTCTGGAGTGGGCATGTCGGCGTGGTGAGGACACGGGACTGGTCTGGTCACGCTGGTCCAGGTCAGTTAACCCGTTGTCCGCCAGGGATGCAGATCTGCTGTTCTGGTACCCTGAGGGACTTGTGCTTTTTTCGGGGTGAAAAATGCCAGGTCGGTCCGGGTGTTACAGGGTTAGGCGCTATGGAGACCCTTGTTGGGTACATATTGTACTCTGCACTATTGTAATGGCTAACGGCCATGCCAACCTGTACACGCCCGATCTCGTCAGATCTCGGCCGCTACGCAGGTTCGGTCCTGGTTAGTACTTGGTTGGGAGACCGCCTGGGAATACAAAGTGCGGTGTGCTTAGGGCTGGTTCTCCATTATTTTCGCTCCTCTCTCTGAAACACTTGTACTGCGGTATAGCCAGTGTGTACCCGCAGGTGTGTTTTGGAGTTTTTTTTCTTGAGGGGTTATAGGAACAACCACCGCATTGGGTAACGACAAGGTGGTTGATTCCCTGGTGTGTTGGAGCAGTGTCAACTCCCGGGTTACCCGGTTGAGGGTGCCCCTGCACGTTCATGACGTCTGCCAATCATGTCAGCCTTCTCTGCCTCAACCCCTCTGGGTGGGTTTTTTTTAAATGGAGGCTTGGTCATGCAACAACGCCAGCATACGCCCCTTCCGCCGGGGGGGCTGTTCTCAGCTAACTCCTTTGGCGCCTGTCTCGTCCGCAGTGCTCCAGGCTCAGGTTACAGCCTGTTGCCTGGTTTTTCCCGGTGCGCTGCCTGCTTCCGTTGGTTAACCTTTTTTATGTGCTTACGGCCATGCTGACTGCCTGTGTTGCAGGGTCAGTGTGCCAGGCGGTGTGCTATTGGGGGGAGAGGGCCCGCTCTTGGAGGGGCCTTATCCGAATACGCTGGCGATGTGGGGGGCGGTGTCGCTAAGTGACCGCCTGGTGGGGTCTTGATGCCTGGCGTCATTGACCTCTCCGGGCCCCCGTTTTCCAGGGGATCCAGTCCCTTCGGTGGGTCTGGGTCTTCCTTCGCGCTCCGCTGCTACGGCCTTGCCACGGGGTTGGGTTGCTCTTGACCCTGTGATTTCTGGGGGCAGTAACGAGGTTGTTCCCTCCGTTCGTTCCCGGGTGGCATGCGGGTTGTGCGTGTGTGTAGTCGTGGGGTCAGGCCACGGTCTGCTCACCCTGTGCGTTGAGTTGCTTGAGTGCCTCTTCGCACGGTCGGGTCCGTCGCCCTCCCGGGAACCTCCAATAGGGGGGGTGCCCTCCATTAGGGGGGGTCGGGGGGGCTCGGTCCTCCCTGATCTGATGGTTGTGGGGGGCCTCAACGGGGTATATTTGTCGGCCGATGGCTCTCGCTCGGCCTCCCTTGTGCAGAAGTGATGCCGAGCGAAGCCATTTTGATACAGAATGATAGGTTATGACTATAACCAAGTTCTGTTAATAATGGTGACGCTCGGCATCAGACGCCGCTGCTGCCCTTGATCTCACCTTGTGGTGAAAGCTTGGGAAGGAGGCGAGTATGTGGCCCCACCCCTGCTTATGTAGGTAAGCTGATAGGGGTGTGGTCAGACGAATATTGGGATATAAAGGTACATTGTGGTCTTTATTCAGTGCGCGTGCACGTGCGAGGTACAGTGCAGAAGTGATGCTGAGCGTCACCATTATTAACAGAACTTGGTTATAGTCATAACCTATCGTTAATCGGGGCGGTTTTAGTATGCAAATACGTGAAAGTGTGCACGAGCCTCAGTGTAGGAGCAAGGTGATATTTATCATGACAGGTGCGTAGGACCTGTGTACGCACGTGTGATAAATCCCGTTTTTTTTGTGCGTGCACACATTCTAAATTCTGTGCTTACGTGTGGAAATAGAACATTTTCTAAGAACTTGATAAATGAGGGCCCTGGCCTCTAAATGACGAAGTAGCCGACAGAATCCTTTGTCTTCAACGAGGGAAAAGCGCTGGTCGTCAAGTGCCATCATTTCTGTGATCAAGTTAGAGATCGCTTGAGCCCTTGGGTCATTTCTGTCAAACTTCTTTAATTTTGCAAACGCCTCGTTAATGGGTACAAGCCCCGCCGGTTCCTTTGCAGCTGGCTTTGGATTCGCAGCAGCTTTAGCTGCTCGCGCGTCGTCGTAGGCTTTTAACACACCATCGTAGCGGTGGTGATGTTGCAGGTCAATTATTATTTTGGATGTGTTATAGCCTGTTGCCCCTTTCCCTCCTCGTGGAACTTCTGCATTTGTTACAAATAGCAAGCAAACTGTTTTCCTCAAACTTTGAAAAAGTCCCACACTACTGACGCCATGTTTGTTTCCTATCCGTGCTGCTTCTGAAAGTTACGTGACTACGTCACAGCCAGGCATGAGAAAGCGAGCGCTGGATTTGTGAAAAACTCCCTCTTCCTAAACCACACGCTATCAGTCGTACCACAGTACTGTCAAAACGGGAGGAGCCTATAGTAAAAACAAACACCCTTCATCCCAATCCACCTACACCGCATTTAAAAAAATGTATATATATTATCGGAGCTATCAATAATTTTATCGGGATGACGTCATAATTGCTGATATCGACCTGATAATTATCGTGCATCCCTAGTTATTATTAGCCGCGGCAGCCTCAGATATTAGCCCTTCATTAGCAAAATCCAGAACTAACGTTAGCTTAGCAGTGTGTCTCATCTGTTTATCTGATATACATTATCCTAGTTTAGCTTGGTTTAGGAGTCCATGGTAAAGTTGTATTATTTACAGTTTACTAAACAATTATTTTTCAATCTTCTGTAGATGGCCACGGTATTGCATTTAGTTGTATTTTCATTTAATTTAGTGTACTTTCTGACGAGGACGTGGTCTTAGTTTTTCCAATGTGACCCTGGAAACCACTTGGAAGACAAAAACAACAGCTGCCTGCATCAATAACCAATCAGATGTTTTGGCCATCAAATTAAATGCAATATCATAGGCTTATATTCATAGATCAGAACTATAGCAGTGCATCTGTCTATATATACACCCATGTGTTTTTCAGTTCTTATGAAAATCTTCCTGTCAGGATTTTCCTTCCTTTCCAATTTGTTAGCCTAGGAAAATAGAGCTACTTGTATAGCTGGTTATGGTCTGATGGTTCTTGCTTGGCTTTCTGTGTTCCTGATGAATTTCAACTGAAAAGTTAGATTTTTTGTTTGTTAGGATGAATGTACAATGTACTGATATTTATTTCCTTACTTTCCCCCCCAAGACCAAGACTGGTCTGAATATGACCACCCCTAGCCTCTCACACCTTGGTTTGAGAGAACTGTCTGTCTGTTTGGTGGACTGCATGAAACCGCCACAGCTGGACCAGGAGCAGAGCGGTTTGGATTGCATGGAAACAAGTATGGAAATGTTGACTTTAATCTGTAAACATTATGACTTTATAAGTGTTGACTTTAACCTCTTAAGCCAGACTCTCTAAATTTGCCTAAAAGTACATACCCAAGTAAAAGGAAGATTGCTCCACTTCTACAAGCTTGGTGGTACTAAATCCAGATTGAACTCTGCCATTGGAAAGATTTGGCCCGATCCATAGATGTATGACTTGGCCATAATAAGGTAATTTATAGGCCTGATATTCTATATTCATATTCCAAATTTCATATTCCAAATTGCATGCACAATCGGTACTGTATCTACAAAAAAACCTGTAAATCATCTTCTTTTTATTCATTTACCCTTTTATTTATTTTTTGTACACTTGATCTCAAGAAGGTGCTGAATGAGCACCTGCACTTTTCACGTCTGGTGAGGTCAATGTTGTTATTGAGCATGGTGTTATTCACCTTCAAAATGAATTAAACATTTTTAGAAAATAATGTATATTCTCCTTTGGTTCATTACAATTTACTCGAGCATAGTAACAGACACAATATTTCTGCCACTGGGAATACATTCCCTGAGGTCCATCTATGTCCCTAGATACCAGGAACATGCAAATGGACATTGTAGAAGTGGAGCAATCTTCCATTTACTTGGGTATGTACTTTTTGGCAGATTTTCTGAAAATATGGCTACGGCTTAAGAGGTTAATTCATACGGATTGTATTAATTGGAAATGAATGAAAAATGTATATTGAATATCAGATTAATAATCAGAAAAAAATGTGTACTCTGGTTTAAAGATTCAAGAACAGACAGTTTGCTGTACAATGCAAATCTTACTTTGCTAGTCCGCCCTTCACACAAAATCACACAATACTTAAATGTATTTAACTTATTAAAATTAAATAAATATGGAGGTGACAATGGGTCACAGCAGCAGTTAAAAGTGTCTTTAGTGATTGACAGTTCGGGGGAAGGGTGACAGTGAGGTCACAGCAGCAGTCAGGTCAGAGTGTCTGCCTGGCACAAAATAGAAAGTGTGGGGGGGGGGGGGGGGGGGGGGGGAATCACAGTTTCGTAGTCCTGGATTTCAGATGGCAGGAGGTTGAAGAGTCTGTGCTGGGGGTGTGTACTGTCCTTAATTATGTTATGTGCTCTCCTGGTGGCCCTGGTAGAGTAAATGTCCTGTAGTGAGGGGAAGGCTGCTCCTGAGATGTATTGAGCAGTTTTAATCACTCGCTGGAGTGCCTTCCTCTCCTTAGCAGTGCAGTTTCCATACCAGACCGTGATTGAGCTAAGGACACTCAACCGTACTTCTATAGAAGTTGCTGAGAATTTTGGGTGGCATTTTCTCAGCCTTCGATGCTGGGATTCTTTGTGTGTGTGCGTGTCTCTCTCTCTCTCTCTCTCTCTCCCCCCCCCCCCCCCCCCCCCATATCTGGTCCGGTATCAATTCCCAGGTAGAAAGAAACATTTTGGGCTGCTTTAAATTATTTCTTTTTTAATCGCAAATTTAATCGCAATCACAATATCTGTCCGAAAAATCGCAATTAGATTGTTTCCCAAAATCGTGCAGCCCTAATCCTCAGTGGAC
This sequence comes from Notolepis coatsorum, assembly GCF_963971535.1. NCBI lineage: Eukaryota > Metazoa > Chordata > Actinopteri > Aulopiformes > Paralepididae > Notolepis > Notolepis coatsorum. Next base: position 93,394,845 of record NC_140179.1, on the reverse strand, counting down.
CGGTTCTGATGGTACACAAACTGCAGAGGGTCCAGTGTGTCTGGGATGGTCTCCTTGATGTGCGACATGACTATCCTCTCGAAACACTTGATCACTATTGGGGTGAGTGCAACGGGACGATAGTCATTGAGACAGGTTACAGTGTTTTTCTTTGGCAGGGGCACGAGGGTGGTGGTCTTGAAGCAGGTAGGCACAATAGCTTGTGCTAGTGACAAGTTGTAAATGTCAGCAAGTATGTCAGCCAGCTCTGAGGAACAGACCCTGAGGGCACGGCCGGCTGCCTTCCGTGGGTTTGTTCTCAGAACCGTACGTACCTCTGCCGTTGTCACAGTGAGTGGTGAGTCCTGCGTGCGCTCCGTGGTCAGAACCCCTCTCTGTTGGTTGGTGTTGGGGACTTCAAAGTGGGTGTTGAGTCTAGAACTGTAGACTACTCTGGACTAGGCATGTGCCGGTATGACATTTTGAAGGTATGATAACCTTGGGCAAAAATACCCCGGTTCACGGTATATCACGGTATTCGGTAAAAAAAATAAAAAATCCTATTGAACAAAACTTTTATTACAGTGCACAAATCAGCTTTTCTGTAAGTGTTATTTATGAATGTGTGAAGACTGTCTGTATTACACACAGAGGGAATTGTCTGACCACTTTCAAAACTAAGTACAGAATAAAAAATACTTCCAAATAAACTTGAATGATTATGAATAGGCCTATGTACTTCAAACTTCAACTTCAAACTTCAAATTACTTTATTTTCCTTTCGGAACTTCATTTGTTCAGTGGTTAAAAGACAAACATACAGTCACAATACATAGATACTCACCACTATAAAAAAAAAACACCACCTATGTTAAAACTACAGTAAAAAGACCACTATATAAAAAAAACACCAACTACATTAAAACTACAGTACTTAAAGCATGATATATTAAAATCCATGTGGAGTAGTTCTATATGTATATAAATAATAAATAATAGTAGTACAGGTGATCTATGTCCATCAGGTGGAAGGGGGAGTGTTGTGAAGGGCCAGATTAAAGCTGAGAATCTACATTTATTGTTTATATTATTTATATATACACGGTATATCCCTTTAAGCCTGCGTTTGAATCATAGTAATATTCGCTTTCCCTATTGGACAATGCTATCGGCGCCAGACCACAAGCCCCCAAAGTCAGGTTCAAAGGCGAGTCCGGGCATGTCGCAACATGCCCGGAGACAGGGTATTGATTCGAGACGAGAACTGAGGTTCGGCACTAGATAGCCACTTAAGTATATATACAGCGGCAGGTGCGAACAGTAGCTGTTCATCCTGTTCGTCTAAGTAGCTGTTTCAGCAGTTCGGTAAAACAGTGAAGTGAGCAGCAGTGCGTTTAACAGAGCGTTGAGAACCACGTGCGGAGCGAATAGTAAAAGTGTCAGATTTAATGCAGTAACGTCAAGTTCGACCTAGCTTAATGTGAAGTAAAGAGTCGTTAATTTATTGTGTATCGTGCCAAAACCAGTTCGTTCGTGTGTAGCATTACCCAGCAGTTCGTCCGTTTAGCTAGTGGACCTTAGCCAGTGCGCATGGACTAAATACATTGGTACCAGCACACGAGGAGGCCTAGTCGGAGAACCTACTGGACATGTGCACAGGAGAACCGACGGCGGCGATTGCAGAACCAGAATTGGTTGGATTATATTGATTGTGGAACGTACTACCTGGGGAAGAGCATCGTTTATCTCCACTGTCGTTTGGATTTAAACACCGTGAGGATTTACATTCGGGCTGGCCTCATGGACCGAGGCTAGCTGGCTATCATCGTTGCTATCGAGCAATTGGATTACAGTTATTGCTTTGATGCTGAGCTTTGGATTACAAGGACTGGCTTCTGTACGTGAATCCCCTTCTGCAATTGATCAGACTGAGTATCCGAACATTCCTCTCTCCAGAACTTACAACTCTGGGAGGAACCCCATTGTCTCCAGCGGTACCAGCGTTGCCCTCTATAATTGCCATTCTACGCCAGGCGGCGTTAGCCTAGTGCCCCATCGTAGGAACTATTCTATTCCCATTGACTTATGCTACTGACTGACTTTATGCCTATTCTTCGCCATACAAGCGCGACCCTAATTCTCATATCTGTAACCATTTACTGCATAATAATAAATACCCTCAAATGATATTTCTTTGTCAGTGCCGTGTTATTATGAGTGTCTGCCATATATTAGATGTACTGTCTGGCCAGTAATTAAAGTACATACCTAGCAGTGGTTTAATCTATCACAATCTTTAATACAGTCAGGGTTTTGTAACCCCTCAGTTACAGGGAGTCTATTTTAAGTAGTCCAAAGTCCTTGGGGGGGGGGGGGGGGGGGCGGCAGGCAGTCCGGCTTCCACCAGACCTAGGTGTTCAGCAGTATGATGGACATTTTTGTTAATGTAATGTAATCTACTTGTAATCTATATGTTATATAGCCTAGTACTATTCTTACTGGATTAAACATACATTTAAACGATTAATCTTTTGTGGAAGATCAACAACCACCCACGGAACTATGTGTTGGGGATAATGGTTCCGCACGGACCATATTGTTTGTTACTTTCCTGTCAGCACACTAGCTTAACGTCAACAGAGTTTAACATTAAATAAATGTTTAGCGTCGTCTTTCGACATCCCCGCCTCAGACTCTTATCCTTCTCATGATTATGAATATGTAACGGAACGTAGGCCAATCTCACTAACGTTAGTCGACCTAAATCAATTAGCAACATGATTCACCGGTACTACTAGCTAGCTGGCTAACTAGCTAACGTTAACTAGCTTCCGTCAAAACGTTAGCTGTAATGGATCATACATGATGTGGTGTGCTGTTAGTTATCTGAAAATAATGCTTTATACGTGGGGGGTAATTAACGTGAGCTAACGTTAGCCCTTCGACGAGTGGTTTGCATGGACACTGGGCAGTAACGTTAGCTACAGCTTCGTTAGCCTAGCTAACGTTAGCTACATATCTAGCAAGCTATAGACAAAGAACGTTTAATGTGACTGATCTAGTGAGCTAGAATCAGAATATTCCACCCATCAATAGCTAATGTCAAATATAAATAACGCAATGGCCATACCAACCCGTTCGTTTTGACGGGAGCTAGTTAACGTTAGCTAGTTAGCCAGCTACTGACATATGTAAACAGACAGGCAGATTCGCAACATACCGTCGGCGCCTACCGTCTGAACGTAATTTGAAAGGTTTTGACACCGCGACATTTTCAAACCGTGGTAAACCGGTTACCGGCACATGCCTACTCTGGACTACACTGTGTTCTTAAACTATAAAACCCAGCTACATACCATTATAAACCTCTTACATGGAAATTAAGCTGAATAAAATCACCAAATCTCCTTCCTCTGACACTCTTCTCCATCCAGATAGCTGTCCTGTCAGGCCTGGGACGAAACCAAGAGGCTTGGATGGAAGAAAAGGTCTCTGCTGTGACCAGTGTGGAAAAAACTTCAGTTCAAAGACGAATCTCAATAAACACCAACGCATTCACACAGGAAAGAAACTCTATTCCTGTGACCAGTGTGGGAAGAGCTTTAGCCAGCTGTCTCATCTAAAAAGACACCAGATGAGTCACACGGGAGAGAAGCCCTACTCCTGTGACCAGTGTGGGACGAGCTTTAGCCAGCTGTATCATCTAAAAATACACCAGATGATTCACACAGGAGAGAAACCCTACTGCTGTGACCAGTGTGGGACGAGCTTTAGTGGACTGTCTAATCTGAAATCACACCAGAGAATTCACACAGGAGAGAAGCCGTACACCTGTGATCAGTGTGGGACAAGCTTTAGTCAACTGTCTAGTCTGAAAACACACCAGAGAATTCACACAGGAGAGAAGCCGTACTCCTGTGACCAGTGTGGGACGAGCTTTAGTCAACTGTCTAGTCTGAAAACACACCAGATGATTCACACAGGAGAGAAACCCTACTCCTGTGACCAGTGTGGGACGAGCTTTCGTCAGCCAGGTGATCTGAAAACACACCAGAGAATTCACACAGGAGAGAAGCCGTACTCCTGTGACCAGTGTGGGAAGAGCTTTATTCAACTGTCTAGTCTGAAAACACACCAGAGAATTCACACAGGAGAGAAGCCCTACTCCTGTGACCAGTGTGAGAAGAGCTTTAGTCGACTGGATAGTCTGAAAATACACCAGATGATTCACACAGGAGAGAAGCCCTACTCCTGTGACGAGTGTGAGAAGAGCTTTATTAAACTGTCTAGTCTGAAAACACACCAGAGAATTCACACAGGAGAGAAGCCCTACTCCTGTGACCAGTGTGGACAGAGCTTTAGTCATCTGATTAGTCTGAAAAGACACCAGATGATTCACACAGGATGGAAGCCCTACTTCTGTGACCAGTGTGAGAAGAGCTTTATTAAACTGTCTAATCTGAAAAGACACCAGATTATTCACACAGGAGAAAAGCCCTACTTCTGTGACCAGTGTGGGAAGAGCTTTAGTCGTCAAGATCAGCTGAAATCACACCAGATGATTCACACAGGAGAGAAGCCCTACTTCTGTCACCTGTGTGAGACTAGCTTTAGACAACTGCATCATCTGAAAACACACCAGGTGATTCACACAGGACAAAAGCCCTACTTCTGTGACCAGTGTGGGAAGAGCTTTAGTCATCAAGATCGGCTGAAATCACACCAGGTGATTCACACAGGACAAAAGCCCTACTTCTGTCACCTGTGTGAGACTAGCTTTAGACGACTGGATCAGCTGAAATCACACCAGATGATTCACACAGAACAGAAGCCACATCATTGTAGTTTGTGTGATAAGAGATTCAAAACATTAGCATCTTTGCGTAAACATGAGAAAATTCACTTGAGAGAGAAGATTCAGGGAAATGTCAAACCTGTCAATTCACTTGCACATTCCTAGGAGATAAACTACTGCTGTGACCAATATTAGAAGAGTTACACTCATAATGATGCTCCTGAAATGATATCAACGTCATTCACACAGGAGAGAAACTATACCACTGTGGGGAAAACTTCACATGAAAAATAGGCACCATTTTAACTAATGTAGCAGGAATTTAAAACCAAACACCAGTGTCTACTATTGTGACCACTGGAAAACGCTTCAGTACGCCATTACAGCTGTCAGTCCATCAACAATCATAACAATAATAGTGGTAGTAATATTTGGCCGTTCTTTTGAAATAAAAAACGACTACAAAGAGCTTTTGAGAGAGAAGCAGTACTAGCATAGACACGGTTTTCATTGACGACAACAGTTGTGTTTCTGTCGCTCTGAGGAGTGAGACAGACGGTGTGGATGTTCCTGGGACAATATGTCATGGTATAAGAGTGAACACATTTATTTAACCTTTATTTTACCAGGTAGTCACTTGAGATCAATGATCTCTTTTTCGAGCAAGACCTGGCCAAAATGGCAGCAAAACAAAAACAAACATACAATACACAAACACAGACAGAGACATAAAAGGCAAAGTGGGGCAAGGGGATACATTTGAGCAAACAAGATTGTCAATATATTGCTTGCTCCGCGGTTGCAGCTGGAGGCTATTGGGCGAGTGACATTTGCGAGGTCTGTCCGCCACATGGCGGGTAACAGAATAGTCATGTAAAATAATTAAAACTGCAGTGTGTTTTGGTTTTACGAGTCGACGGTCGCTATTTTTGCAGCCTTGCGCGTCAACTCTCCTTGTTTACCGACGTCACATCCACCACCTGCTTGCACTGTAACGCTGCTATACCGATTAGCTAACGTTAGCTTAATAGCGTCGGTTAAATGGAAGGAGTAAGCCGGCCACTAAAATGAAAAAACACAGCGGTTTTCTCAGACGAAAAGGATAAGCGGGGCCACCCAACAAAAGAAAGTTTCGAGAGGAATGGAAGTTTGAAGATTAGCGGTGTTTCAAGAGACTGGCTAGGCTACTGGGGGCTGTAGTGGTGAGTTGTTCCGTGTTCCGCAACTACTGTATGTCAAAAAGAAAAACAGAAACAACACATTTGTCATTGTCGTGTTACTTCACAGTACAAATACGTGAGTCCTCTGTTGTGGTTGTGAGTATCCTTTATTAGCTTAACTCCGTAGATCACACAGGTCTCCTCCCCACCGTATATTCTCTCCCCACCGTATGTATCTTTTTTTCTCCCGCCCACCCACCCCCTCCTAATGTACAGTCTCCTCCCCACCGTATGTATATTTCTCTCCCACCCCCTCCTAATGTACAGTCTCCTCCCCACCGTATGTATATTTCTCTCCCACCCACCCACCCCCTCCTAATGTACAGTCTCCTCCCCATCATATGTATATACTCTGTCAGAATCTATGGGTAACATTACTGTATATTTGCATATCATATATGTCACAAATGTAACAGTACTATATACCTGTATGTCCGTCCCTATGCCATAAATGTCATGATGTCATGTATGTCATAAATGTCACTATGAATTGAAAATGGGGGACCCTGATGTAAACAAGACAAACGTCTTTTTCTGGTCTGCATCCCCTTAACAATTGTGTGTATTGAGCCGTACTGTATTGTACCCATTCTGCAATCTGTTAAATATTGATTGATTGATTGAACATTTTATTAACAGATTGCAGAATGGGTACAATACAGTACAGCTCAATACACACAATTGTTAAGGGGATGCAGACCAGAGAAAGACTTTCGTCTTGTTTACATCAGGGTTCCCCATTTTCAATTCATCATAACATATATGACACACATGACATACAGATAGACAATACTGCTACATCTATACATTTATGACATACCAGATTTACAAATACAGTACTGTTTGTGATACAAACATTTTCTAAAAAAGAGAGTATATACATTTGACGAAGAAACTACATTGGAGGAGGTTGGGTAGCTGGGGTGGGGGGACTGTACATTGGAGGTGGGGGTAACTGTACATTGGATTATCGACGAAACCTTACTTGGTCCCAAGAAGAGGGTCTTGTGTATTAAATAAAGTTTTCATTCATTCATCCACTCTAGATCTGGTAAATCCAGTAGCAATACACACAATTGTTAAGGGGATGCAGACCAGAGAAAGACGTTTGTCTTGTTTACATCATCAGGGTCCCCCATTTTCAATTCATAGTGACATTTATGACATACACAACATACATGACATCATGACATTTATGACATAGGGACATACATGACTTACAGGTATATAGTACTGTTACATTTGTCACATACTAAATGCAAATGTAACAATATACAGTACTGTTACCCACAGATCCTAACAGTAAATATATACATATGATGAGGAGGAGACTGTACATTAGAAGGGGTGGGTGGGTGGTAAAAAATATATACAAACGGTGTGGAGGAGACTGTCCATTGTTGTTGTGGCATAATTGCGAAACGTGTTTAGTCCCTTGTTTGTATGATAACAAGCCGTTTAGTTCATGGTTCAAAGTAATGGGGAAAGGGTGCTAGCTCGCCATCAATCAGAAGCTAGCCACAAGACTTGCATTCACGCTCTCCAGCACACAGCCTCCCTGCCTGGCACAACAACCACAACAGTAGGGTCTATAGTCACAGTCAGGACAGTAGGCTCTACAAGTAGGCTCCCTTAAAACGCTAACACTATAAAAATTAAAAAATAAACAGTGGAGGTTAAAATAAGAATATGACTTGGCCTGAAAAAAAGTTCAGTCAGGAGAATTTCTTTTGCTTTAATCCCCGAGTACTACACAAGAAGAAGTGTTTATTTTAGAGTAATGTTCCATGTATTGTCTTCATTGGTATTCTTTTAAAGGAATGGATGTTCCTTTATATGAATTTATCATCTTTAGTGGTTTTTCTATCAAAACGGTATAGGGTTGGAATCAATTAACTTTAAATTCAATCAATTAAAAATCAAAACAAGTTGTTTACTTTATGATGATAGAACATCCATTCACATTTACTTGTCATTAGGTTGGATAGCAAAACCTTTTCATGATGGAACTTGTACAATATTTGAAATAAAATCTACATCTTGAATAAAAAAAATTATTAGAATGTATGATATGCTAATAATATGGGGCGACATTGGCTCGGTAGAGCAGTCGTCTGGTAATCCGGAGGTTCCAGGTTCGATTCCCGCTCCTCCCGGGCAGCGCGTCGAAATGTCCTTGAGCAAGACACTTAACCCCTAATTGCTCCCGATGAGCAGGTCGGCACCTTGCATGGTTGCCTCCGCCGTCGGTGTGTGAATGTGTGAGTGAATGGGTAAAAATGTGAGGAACAAATTGTAAAGCGATTTGGATAAAAGCACTATAAATGCAACCATTTACCATTGGCCATTTAATAATATGGATGAATTGTAAGCGTCAAGATAAGTGGGATGGTGTGAATTGATCTCTTAGAAGTAACTAACTCAGATGTATGAAAATTAAATATTACATTTTAACCTACTTTGTATGAAAGGCTTCATCTAAGTGCAACAATGATAATTTTTAGAAAATCTGTTGCAGCGTATCTTGGAACTGTTCAACTGTACAAGCACACCCTTCCCATTATGTCTTTTTTTCTTTTTAAACGCACATGTGAATGCATTTTATAAAAATGTTTAATGTTCTGGCACCATATTTTGGCTAAATAGGCCTCGTTTTATAAATGTGTATACAGAAACAATTCTGTTGCTTTTGTTGATTAATTTCATTCATAACATAGTGCTGTAATTTCATTTTCTAATAAATATGCATGATCAAGTTCAACAACGTGTGCTTTTATTTTGATATTCCACGTTGAAATTACGTGATACATTAAGTGTGGGGTCGCCAAAAGAAATCCTAATTAAAATGGGATCGTGGTATATTTTTTTTTGAGAACCCCTGGATTACATGCATTCCTGGGGGGAGGGGATCTCTAACTTGTGATTGGTGGAGACAGGCCTCTGTTGGCTCCCACCAACTTGGTTCCCTTTGTCCGTACCAAAGAGCCGCTCAAAAGAACCGGTTGGTTCTTGAACGTCACATCAGTCTCAGCCGGTTCCTCCGAGTGAGTCTTGGCTGCTGCTGCTGCAGTCCTCTGTCCTGCTCATGTCCTCTAGTCGGGACTGACATCTGAGCCCCGTCCTCCTGGTGATGGAGGCTCGTCAGGTAGTGACTGAAATGTGTTTTCTAGCTTCAGTGGACATGAAAAAGAGAGAAATGCGAAAAGATACATTTCATGCGTGTAACACGTTATATTATGTATACAATTGAAGTAAACAAAGGCTCGTGAAAATGTACAAGAAGATATATATATTTTATTTATTATTATTTAATGTGTAAGAAGTATATTATTTTCAAATGATTTATTGCCATTCATGCTGTTTTCTATTACTTGGGTCTGAGAAGTGATCAATGATCGGGTCTTGATTATACTTGCCTTGCTAGTAAGTAGTAACTACCTATAGGGGGAGCGTGCTGCCTGCTTCTCATTCATTACACAGACGTGAACGAGAGCAACAGCGGGTCACATTCACATTTGTTTATTGTCACATATTTTCTGTACCTTACAGCAAAGAAAGTGAAATTCTATTTGTTGTGGTCCCTTGACCATAGCAGCTTCCAATAAAATTTGCATATAATAATAATAATAATAATAATAATAATAATAATAAAATAAAGATGAGAGCATCAATGGGCTCTGTTGACGAGTCTGATGGCTTGGGGGAAGAAACTGTTCTTCAGCCGGTTGGTTCTGGCTGTGTGGCTGCGGTAGCGCTTTCCAGACGGCATCAGCTGGAACAGTCCATGGTTGGGGTGATTAAGGTCCTTGATAATTTTCCGGGCTTTTTTAATGCACCCGCTCTCATATATTTCCTGGACGGGGGGAAGCTCACATCCACAGATCTTTTGTGCTGTCCTCACGACTCTGCTGTCCTCACGACTCTGCTCAGCGCTCTGAGGTTGAGGTCGGTGCAGTTCCCCCTCCAGGCGGTGATGCACCCCGTCAGGACGCTCTCTGTTGTCCCCCTGTAGAACGCCTTCAAGATCTTGGGTGTCATGCCGAACTTCTTCAGCCTCCTGCGGTGGTAGAGGCGTTGTTAGGCCTTCTTTACCACGTGATTATGTGGACGTCCCAGGTGAGTTTGTCGGTGATGTGGACACAGAGAAACTTAAAGCTGCTGACTCTCTCCATTGCAGCCCCGTCGATGGTGATGGGGTCCAGCTTCTCTCCCCCTCTCCTGTAGTCTATGACCAGCTTCTCTCCCCTCTCCTGTAGTCTGAAATTACATACCTAGGTTCCATCCTAGAGGCAAATCTTTCCTGTGACAAAATGGCATCCAAGGTAATAAAAAAAGTCAACCAACAAACTAGATTCTTGTACCGGATCTCCTCTCTGGTAAACAAGAATACCCTGAAGACTCTGGCAGGAGCACTCATTCAAGGGTACTACGACTATGCTTGCACCTCATGGTACCAAAGCACCTCAAAGGCGCTAAAAACAAGATTACAAACATCACAAAACAAACTGGTCAGACTTTTTCAAGTCAAGTCAAGAGTTTTATTTGTCACGGCATACAAGTATACAGTGAAATGCGGGGGGTCTTGCCCGCAACGATTGTGCATAATACAATAATAATAATATAATAAGAATCCAATAGGATGAGAACGACATTTGTGCAATAATAAAAGTAATCAAAGTAGGGCATATCGGTATATGTACATGAGTTTTTACAACAGCATGGTAAGACATGCTAGGTCCTGTGATAGTGCAATACACTTAGCTACGGATGAGGCACTGGGTCTTTATGTACACTGCTATACAATGCTATATTATACAATCTCAAGTCATATTGTTTCTGGAGTCAAAGACATTGAAGTTAAATGATCTTGTGGAATTTAAAACAGCACAATTAATGTATAAAGCAAAAAGTCATGCACTTCCAAGAAACATTCAAGAATTGTTCTTTGATAGGGAGGGGGGTTATAATCTGAGGGGAGAACACAATTTAAAGGTGCTAAACGTACGCACTACCATGAGAAAACACTGCATCTCAATATGTGGAGTCAAACTGTGGAACAGTCTAAATGTGGTGCTAAAGCAATGTCCAAACATGAGACAATTCAAACTGATGTATAAGGAAATTATGTTCACAAGGTACAGGGATGAAGAAGGGACTTGATATTCACGGGTGTTTACATTTTTATTTTGTTTTCTATTTTATTTTATTTTATACATATATAGTTTTTGTTTTTTGTTTTGCATATATATATATATATATTTTTTTTTTTTCTTTTCTTTTCTTTTCTTTTTTATGTTTAAAATAGTACACTCATTTGAGTAGTGGAAAAGGGGTAGGATTAAATAAGTGTATACTTCTTCCTACTCCTTTTCGAACATGCAGATTGAGTTGTTTTTCTTTTTTGTTATTGTTTGTTGTATTCATTGCATGTTCGAAATAAAGACTTCAAATCAAAATCAAATCAAAGTTATACTATCCTATTTTTAAAGTGACCTTTCCTTTTGTAAAGTGACCATAAGTGTGAGCGTGTGCAGCATGAGTGTGTGTGTTCATGTTAAAGTGGCTGCTAGTGTGTGAGCGTGTACAGTGTGTGTGTTGTGTGTGTGCTCATGTGTGCTTGTGTGTGGAGAGTTCAGTGTTCAAGGCTCTGATGGCCTGGGGGAAGAAGCTGAGCCGAAGTCTCTCTGTCCTAGTTGCTGGTGTTTGCAGGCGTTTGCCTGACCGCAGCAGCTTGAACAGGCTGTTGCTGGGGTGGTGAGGGCAGGGGCGGAGCTTCCTACAGGCGATATAGGTGGTTGCCTAGGGCGCCCCCAGAGGGGGGCGCCAAAATAATAATAATACAAAAATATATATATATATATATATTATTATTATTTTTTATAATTTTTCTTTTACTTTGCACAGTTTTGGCGCCCCCCTCTATATCGGCAACCATTATTTTTACATACATTTTTTTTAACATAAGGGAAAATGAGCCAAAAATCTAAAACGGTCAGTCGGTCTGAGCCTCCGTTTTAGGTGTTCACAGTCAGAACATGCTAGTGCTGTGCATCGATGGGTATCGGTCAAGTGTTTATAGAATTGAGCGTCGAGGAAAGAAAGACTAATGTTAGAGAACTATGAAGAGACAAAAGCCATCCAGGTTGCAGTATAAAAAGAGAAGAAAAGAAGAAGAGAAACATGCCAAGGTGAAAGGTATGCAATTTTGTACAACTTCCGAAGCAAGCAGAGGCACTTGTACACACCTTAAACCATGGAGGGCAATCTGATTTGGATGGGAAGGAGCTGGCTCAGGAGTTGGAAAATGTACCTGACTTGCCATCAAAGAGCATGACAACTCTTGAGTTGTTGAAATTCATACACACAAAGCAGCTCACAGAAATATATCCCAACTTGTGTATTGCTCTGCGGATGAGTGCAACGCTACCAGTAACAGTAGCTTCAGCCGAGAGTTTTTCCAAATTAAAACTATTTTTTTATCCACTTTCTCCTCCTATTTTTCTTGTATTTTCCTCCCATCCCAATTTAGTCGTTATGCCAATTCCCCCTCCCCTTCCTGGTCGTTGTGCGCATTTCCCCCCTACTTGCCGGTCTAGGGAGCCCTAAAGTATATCACATGCTTCCTCCGATACATAGGAGACAGCCAGCAGCCTTTTTTCACCTGACAGCGAGGACTCTCATTGGGTGAGTGTAACGCGTGGGAGGGCACACTACCTCACCCAGATCCCTTCCTCGCTGTGCAGGCGCCCTGACCGACCTGTAGGAGTCGCTGTTTACAACGACCAGATTACCACCCACCGGCTTCCCTCCCGCTGACACTGCCAATTGTGTCAGTATGACGACCGGCCAAGCCGGAGGCATCGCTGACAGCTGGATTCGATATCAGTGTCTCTGCGGTGGTAGACAGACGCTTAGTCTGCTGCGCTACCCGGCCACAAATTAAAACTCTTGAAAACATACCTGAGGTCAACCATGGCTCAAGAACGCCTCAGTGGTCTGGCTGTAATCAGTATTAACCATGAGGTTGGTGGTCAGATTTCATATGATGATGTGATTGATGACTTTGCAGCTAGGAAGGCCAGAAGGATTGCACTGTAAATGGAAAACCAGTAGGAGCTACAGGCTAACCTTGAAGTGTGATGATAGGGAGTGGAATGTAAATAGTTCTTTAGACAAAGTGAATTTGTAATTTGTATTTATTTGTTTGTTTATTTAGCATATTATATTTTGATTATATATGTGTAACATATTTTACAATCCATCATTTTCTTTTAAAGCAAATGTGCATGTTTTATTGTTTGTTATTGTTATTATTATTATTGATTGTTAGCTAAGTTGTTTGTTTTAATTCTTTAGTGTGCACTTTACATTTCTTCTTAATTTTCTTTGAAAGCAAATTTGCACATTCTTTTATTGTTTGTTATTGTTATTATTGTGTGTTAGCTAAGTTGTTTATTTGTTTTAATTATTTAGTGTGCATTTTACATTTATTCTTAGCTCTTGTTCTTGCTTGTAAAAAATAAAGGTGCATTACATTACTGTATAACTCTTAACCCTTTCACTGCCACATGACAGAGGGTTAACCCTTTACTATCACACAACCGACGGTCATGAAAGGGTTAACCTTCTGTGTATTGTCGCAGTGAAAAAGGTAACCATTTGGTAGCGCGGCAGTGAAAGGGTGAAGATGTTTTGATTTGGGGGGGGGGGGGGGGGGGGCGCAGTGGTGAAGCTCGCCTAGGGCGCCAAATGTGCTAGGTCCGCCCCTGGGTCAGGGTCTTTCATTATTCTGCAGGCTCTGGATTTGCACCTCTTGTTATATAGGACCTGCAGGGGTGGTAGTGCAATACCCGTAGTACGCTCGGCTGAGCGTACCACTCTCTGTAGGGCCTTCTTGTCCTGTGCCGTGCTGTTTCCATACCAGGCAGTGATGTTTCCAGTCAAGATGCTCTCTACAGCTCCGGAGTAGAAGGACTGGAGTATCTTCCCCGATACTCTGAACTTCCTTAACTGTCTCAGGTGGTAGAGGCGCTGCTTCGCCTTTTTTACGACTGAGTCTATGTGTGTTGTCCATGTCAGATCCTCTGAGATGTGGACCCCCAGGTACTTGAAGCTGCTCACCCTGTCCACGGTAGCCCAATTTATCCTCAGTGGTGTGTCCCCTGCTGTTTTCTCCTAAAATCCACGATCAGCTCCTTGGTTTTACCAATGTTCAGGAGCAGGCTGTTGTCCTGGCACCAGCGTTCCAGTACCTCAACCTCCTCCCGGTAGGCCTTCTCGTAGTTGTCAGAGATCAGCCCCACCACCACTGTGTCGTCCACAAACTTCACTATGGAGTTGGAGCTGAACTTGGCCACACAGTCATGTGTGTATAGTGAATACAGCAGGGGGCTCAGGACACAGCCCTTGGGCGACCCGATACTCAGGGTGATGGTGTTGGAGGTCTGACCCCCCACCCTGACCGCTTGGGGCCTTTCATCAGAAAGTCCAGTATCCAGGCGCTCAGAGCGGAGCTCAGACCCAGCTCGATCAGCTTGTCCACCAGTCTGGACGCTGAGCTGTAGTCAATGAACAACAGTCTCACATAGCCCCCCTTCTGGCGGTCTAGGTGAGAGAGGGTGCTGTGCAATACTTGGGAGACCGCATCATCAGTGGACCTGTTTGGCCTGTATGCAAATTGCATAGGGTCAATATCACTGGGGAGGGAGGCACAAATGTGATCCTTAACCAGCCTCTCAAAACATTTCATGGCCACAGAAGTGAGTGCCACCGGTCTGTAGTCATTGAGACCTGTTGGGGAGGATTTCTTTGGTACCGGGATAATAGTAGACACCTTGAAGCAGGCAGGTACCACAGATTCCGCCAGGGATAGATTACATATGGTGGTGAACACAGGGGCTAGCTGGTTAGCACAGGACTTAAGTATACGTCCCGTTATTCCATCTGGGCCAGCTGCCTTTCTGGTGTTTCTGGACTTCTACTTGACCTTACCCCTAGAACCCACCTCACCCCTGCCCACTTTGACAACCTAGGATGGCTTAGAGTAGACGACAGAGTACAGCAACTTGCAATGGGCCTGGTCTACAAGATACACTATACGACTAAGGTACCCATGTACATGTCAAAATACTTCCCAAAGATCAGTGAATACCACGACCACAACACCAGAGGAAGCTCAACAAATCATGTTAAACCCAGATTCGGCTCAAACAAGGGACTAAACACGTTTCGCAATTATGCCACATCAATGTGGAACGCCCTACCCAAAGCTGTAAAGGAATGTGAATCCCTACCCACATTCAAAACCGTTCTTAAAGAGCACCTACGGGAGGCTGCAATTCGAAACTGGCCACCGTAAATGTCCTAACTCAACCCCCTCCAATGTAAATGTCCTAACTCAACCCCCTCCAATGTAAATGTCCTAACCCAATAATACACGAGACCCTCTTCTTGGGACCAAGTAAGGTTTCGTCGATAATCCAATGTACAGTTATTCTTGACAGATACTGTAGCAAAGATATCAAACAGCAGGCTATTTGAGGCACAGGCAGCAAAGCAACAGTAGCGTCTTGTTGCACTGCTGCCATCTATAGCTGAACTGAAGCCTACACACACACACACACACACACACACCACACACACACCACACACACACACACACACACACACACACACCAGTGGCGTTGTTAGCCCTGGGCTTCCGATTATTATCATCCAGGCGGGAAAAGACACTTTGGATAGTAGGGACTGCATCTCTGCCTGTCCTGGCCAGGAAACACTTTGCAACTGTGATCTCCTCTGGCAGTAGTTGGATATTGTAATGTGTGGCGAGGGGTTGCAGCAATTCCACTGAGAGAAACTGGTCTGAGGCTGGATAACATGCCTGTATGCCTCTCATAAGTTGTTCTCCAACTCATGAGAACCTGCTCTCAAGCTCCTGCAGCATTCTGTCGAGGACTGGATAGAACAGTCTCTGTCTCAGCTGATCTCCTGAGCTGAGGTCTGAGCTTGTGCCACAAGATGACTCAACTACATACTCGTCCATCCTTTTCTGCTTCCTCTTTTGGCTGGTAGTATGTTCCTCAATCCCAAGGCCATTACATATGGCCTTTGTCCTGTCATACATGTCCACTGCCATCTCTGAGGTGCGATAACCTTTGAGTGTGTCCTGCACTGTGCTTTTAAATAGTACAGATAGGTATTGAAGATGTGCACTTTAACGCAGCAGCACCTGGAGCCATCCATACCCATGTCCAGTGTCCACTGACAAAGTCATGCTCATGATACTGTGATAAACTATAATAAGCTTTAATCGAAGTTCATTTCCTCGGATAGTCCGGTTGGTTTGGGGTGGTGTGAAAGCTCATTCACTCTTGCAAGTGAACCCTGCTGCGGTTCATTTGAGATGTGAATGCAAAGCGGACCAAAGGCAGGAAAAGACCAAAAAATATAATCTTTTTTTTATGAGAAGACTGAGACATATGTATATAATGAAACACACAATACAGTTTTTTTCCCGATTGCTTAAGCACGATTTTCAAAACACTACACACAATTAGCACAACCACACACACAATTATCAGAACACCTCAGATCCTTTGCTAAATTAAACACTCTTGTCAAAACTATACACTAATTTATAAAAACGACATTTTGTTACCGTATGAAACACACGTTTCATATGACTTAATTCTGTTTGAACCAGTTACACACTGCTGTGCTTAACCTAAAACACATTTAGCTATTCTACTTCTCAGTGATTAGAGTACTGTAAGTTAAGTACACAGAGAATGTGCAAATATACAATAAATTCACCAAACACTACACAAGACCAATGCTGTAGACTGATGAAAATATCATTTATTTATCTCCATATACCCAAATCAATGATGCAGACTGATGAAAATATAAATTTTCTCTCCATATACCCAAATCAGTCAACATTTCAACATGGAGAATCACAACAAAACATGTCCCAGTTTTTATGCTACTATGTGCATAACACTGTAAGCTCAGCAAATATCAGACAAACATAAATACTGTATCCAGTACAGGTTAAAATTACAGTAAAACAAAAACAATTTTGAAAAAATTTAAATAGAGTACAGAAAATACTAGACAGTATCTCTTTGCCTATAGCTGGATCTGGCAAGATCATTTTTTGTTGTGATTACTACTTCCACTCGCTCCGATGCACATGACGTTCCGCGTGTTCTCCAGGTAGATTGCTCTCCGCCGACACGTCCTCTCTCATCTGGCAATTTTGGCGAAGAGAAAGCTCCACCCGTGAGACTCCTCCTTGATCCCATCTTCTTCGTCACCTCTACCTGTTGCCAGACCAACTCCCACCAGCTCCCCCTGGCGATAGTCCTCTGCCAGGTCTCACTGCGTCCAGAGCAAAACGAGTCACAAAGCAAAATTACACAACAATAATTAACAAAACAGTTGGAATGACAGTCAGACACATTCACGTGTCTACATATGTATATATGTATATATGTATGTATGTATGTATGTATGTATGTATGTATGTACATGTATATGTATATTTGTACTCCTGTTGGGGCCTCTTGGACCAGATCAATGTTTTATCTGGCTAAATAAAGGTTAAATAAATAAATAAGAAACTGATGATTTGGTCCTGTTAAATTTGCATAAATTAGGAACAGTAGCGGTCCTAGTATGCTTCCTTGTGGAACACCACAGCTCACTGTGAGGAGGTGGGGGGGGGGGGGGGGGTAGAGTACCATTTACCTCCACCATCTGTTCTCTCCCCTCCAGGTAGGATTGCATCCAGCTCACTGATAGACTATCAAAACCAATTGCTTTTAGCTTGTCAATCAGAATGGAGTGATTGACAGTGTCGAAGGCCTTTTGTAGGTCCAGCATGACCTACAATGGTCTTTGCTAATGTCAATAGCTGACAGGCAGGGCTGAACAATACAAATATCACGTTGATTCATTTGACAGATTGTTGTCGGTTTTGTCTATTTGCGGTGGTTCTAACGGATATTGTGTTGGTCCACAAATAAATCTTTTTATGGGAAACCTTGAATGGCCAACAATGGGTGTCTTGTCTCTGTTGGACTTGTCTTGGATTCCGACCGTGCTCCGAGCCTCTTTGAAAGAGGGGGATCCGTCGCAACAAATTATTTAGTTCTATTCAAATGTGGATTTATTTTATAGTTTAATTATTCTAAATTAATAAGAATCACAGAGCAGTTGATGCAGAAAAATAAAAGACAACAGAATATATTCTGGAGTCAGTGAGTCCCTTAGCTGTCCAGCAGTTCGCCTCAAGAAGCTCCCGTCTGTCCAGTGAGTCTGTCATATAGCTAAACGTAGGAGTTCCTGGCCCTCCCTCGACAGAGAGAGAGAGAACTCTCAAGGTCATGCCGGTTACCATGGAACCTCAACAGTAGATATGGCATATTGTAGACACTGTTTCATAGTCCTTTTACAATAGATATAATTATAGATAGATAGATATAAATAGATAGCTTTATAGATATATTTTACAAATGCCCCTTGGTCATAGTTTTATTATGACAGATATGATATTCATATCTATAAAACCACCACCACAATATGAAAACAGCTTATAATTAATCATACCAAAATAAAAACGTCATATACTCTCCAAACATGAATCAACATTTCTCGTCCACTCAACTCTTCCTTCATTTGAGCAGCAGGGCTGCAGGCTTGAGAACTGGAGAGATGCTCCGCTGTTTATTGACCTCCCATCTGGATTCACATAATACACCACTCAATGCTGATTCATAACTGTTTTATGGAGCAATACACAAGGCCTATTATGATTGGTGGCTTGAGACCTATGAATTTGTGGAGGAGGTAAAGAATAAGCAATGGTTTGGTGTTTGCCATGAAGAAAACCCAGAAAAAGCACTGGGAGAATTTATGAAGTATTTCATGGAGATAGCCGATCAGCATGCTCCAATGAGAAAATGGTCGGCACGGACAAATTGTGCACCGTGGTTGAATAATGAGATGAGAAATCTGATGGTCCAACGAGATGATGCAAAAAAAAACGCAAATAGAACAGGCAATCCATGTGACAAACAACATTACTGTAAACTAAGAAACACGGTAACCAAATTGAATAAATGTAGAAAGAAGGAATACTACATGCAGAAAATCAGTGATTCTAAAAATTATGGAGAACGTTAAATAACATAATGGGGAGGAACTCAAACATGCATCCTTCCTTTATAGAAACAGAGGGTAAATTCCTTACCAAGCCAGCAGATCTTGCAAATCATTTTAATGATTACTTTACTTTACAAATAAAGTAAACAAGCTGAGGAACGCCATGGGTGCAGTCGATGACACAGTGTCACATAACATCATTAAAGATTGTATCATGAAGGAGAGGCAGTGCATGTTTGAGTTCCACCATGTTACATGTTGAAAATATGCTTTTACACCTGTCTGATGATAAATCTCCTGGTATTGACAACTTGGATGGTAAACTGCTCAAAATGACTGCCAAATACATATCTAAGCCATTAAGTCACATCTTCAATAAATGTCTAGAGCAATCTGTGTAGTTTAGTTATGGTACAGGGTACTACATGGTACCACTGGGTAGTTTACTACAGGGTAGTTTAGTTAGGGTACAGGGTACTACATGGTACTACATGGTACTACATGGTACTACATGGCACTACAGGGTTCTACATGGCTCTACATGGCTCTACGTGGCACTGGCACTACATGGCACTACAGGGTACCACAGGGCACTACAGGGTACTACATGACACTACAGGGTACTACAGGGTACTACAGTGCGCCGCCCCCTATCTCCCTGTCTCCGGCTGTCCCTGAGCAACGACCGGAGTGTTAAATGTCCCTTGACTAAGACGGGGAGGACGTGACCCTCTTTGCGCCGCCCCTGTGCCTCAAATAGATTCGCTATCAGCTCTATCTTTAATCTTTCAAAAAGTTCAGTTGCTATCGCTATTAGCTCTATCTTTAATTTTTCAAAATGTACAGTTGCTATTGCATGCACTCATCTGTGTTCCACTACACACATGAGTGCATGCTTACCAACTGTCCGTCTGCAACACTACTGTTGTGAAGGGCCAGATTAAACCGAATATATATATTTATTTATATATATATATTTAATTGTATTTGTATATTCTCTAATATTCCCTGATATCCTTTGTATATTCCTTGTACAATATGCATTGAATATCCATTCTGGCCTACTGAACATCCCATAATAGTCTCCATTCTACTATTGGTCGAGACCTTGGTGCCAGGCTGCCATACCCCTCAGACCCAGTTCAAACGTACCGCTCCACATGTACGAACAAGTCCTAGTTCCGCGTAGGAATCTGACTACCGCACCACTAATGGGACTATTTGTTCATAGTGCGTATATATACTGCGCTACTAAAGTAGGACTTTCTTTTCAGTCCAGTTTCTTACCCTCCAATAGAGTCACAGACGTAAAGCCTCCCCGCGACGCCACGTGTGGGAGTAAGGCCAAGTTCGCCTACCATCGGTATTGAGACATCGTGTATATTAATATTTGAATAGTCATATTTGGCACTATATCGTCGAGTTGGACGTAGTCTATTAAGCTAATAATAGTCTGTTAATATATAGTGCTTCGTGCGGTGAGAATACTACCGTAGTCAGTACCCCATCGTTTCGGGCAGAGAACTGGCTGCTTACCCAGGGTGGTTGACCCCATGTGAAGCTGCACCCGAGGAGCCCTAGAGCCGACGAGCGAGTGGACCTGTATACCGGATTATTCTACCGACGACAGCCCGCCTTCCCAGGCACGGATTATGCTTTGTATACTTCGATTATTCCATGGATAAAGACCCCCGACACTGCCGTGTGTTGGAACCCCCCCCCCCTGGAGAGGACGCAAGGTGAGGAGACGCTCTGCAAGACGAGGTCGCTTCACGTCTCTCCCCCGTGGACCGGAGAGAGCCGGCCCACAAAGAGTCCACCTGCTTTCATCTGTGGTCCAAGGATCGCCGGCGCATTGAACGGCACTACAGTGGGTTCACCTGGGATACCCTTGGCCGGACGAGGCAGCCGGATTCTACCCCCCCCCCCTCCTACTCCTGTCGGCTTACAAGCGACCGGATTAACCCCCTCTAGTGTATCTAGTATATAATCATTAAAGTATCATTGCTGTTATTCCTTAACTATTCCAGGTCGTATATTTACCACCTGCGCCTTCAGAGATTGGACATTCTCTATTGATATACCGACGAATACTCTTTGCCATAAAAGTGCATACTATTTCAATTCATAAATGTAATTAAGTGATTAAGTGCTTGTTCTACACACCATCGCTGTGTAGAAATAAAGACCTGTTTCGACTTCGTACATTTGTGTTGGATCCGTTTCATCTACGTGAGAGTGTTTATGATAATATATTTATGCCGTGTACTGGGTGGCCGAATATTAAGTACAAAGGTAGTGGTAGTAAGTATCATATCTAGTAATACAGTCAGGGAATTGTACCCCTCAGTTACAATTGGTCCTTCGAGCCGGATGGTAATTAGTGTAATATTAATATAGTGTTATTAATATTGAAATGGCCTATGATGAACACTCCACGAAACGATCCTCCTAACCAACGCCCGCAGCGCGAACGACGGCTCCCTCAGTACTTAGAGGCTTACGCTGTCAGTCAACAACCTAGTCTTCTACTAACAGTAAACGCGGTAAAACTAGAAAGTAAAAGTATGTCTAACCCCAACGCCCAGACTACCCCGACCATAGAGGCCCCTACGGGCTCTAATGTAACTGACCAAGTTCACGGTGGGGACCAGTGGGAACCAGACATGACTTCACACCCCGCCAGTACTGAAGAAGTAGTCCCCGATGAGTCCCGGGAGGAATACAACGCTACCGAGAGAGAACTCGGCACGGAAGAAGACGGGGAGAGCACCGTGGAGATAGAACTCCAAGGCTCCGCAAGGAGTACCCCGAGGGAAGGCTCCCCTATACAACCGCCTTCTCCCAGCGAGGCAGAGAGGACCCTACAGCAGGCCTTCCTCATCAGCCTGAACGCCGCTGCTGAACGCGACCGACTGCAGATCCAGCAGCGAAGCGAACACGAGCAGATACGTCTAGAAATAAGACGCATTCAGATGGAAGAGAATGTGGCCCGAGAACGAGCCGGTGCTCAACGGGACGCAGCGCGCGACAGACAGCAGTCGCAACTAATAGAACAGCTGATCAGACGGACAACACCCTCTCCCTCCGCCAGAGGCTCCAGGAACTCGTCTAGACACACCTCCAGGGCGGCATCCCCTAGCCGAGTAAACAACCCTGAACTTGACCAACAGACGAGGTCTATACCCCCCACAGACCACCTCCCCCCACCGGTCCAAGCGAGACCTAGCAACCGGGAAGGAGCAGCATATCCTGTGGAGAGGCTAAACCAGAGACTACAAGCACTGGATGACCTAACTGAAGACGAAGAGGAAGAGGAGGAGAACCACGCCCGACGACAGCACAGTACTCTACCGGACCAGGAGGTCCGGTACAGCCCAGGCTATACTCCCGCGGAGCTACGCTACAGACCCCCGACTCTATACACGGGTGAGCACGACGCACGACCCGCACCGAGGAACAGCACCTGGACAAGCGGGCCATGGTACACTGCCGGTACCAGCCCATACCAAGGAGCGGGAGGAGACTCGCCTAGGAGGCCTCTCCCCCAACGCTCGCCGATGTATCCACAGTCAGCGTCATACATTGGCACGCCTATGGTACCCGACTTCACCCAAGAGAACCGGGCCCAGTATACAGAACTCCGCATGTGTCTGGAGACCATGTTGGTGGATGTATTGGATGAACGCCATAAATACGCCATCCTACTGAAGCACTTAAAGGTGCCCCGCGCACATAATATAGCGCTCGCCTACGCGACTTCCACCACCCCATACACAGCAGCGCTGGTAGCATTGGACCAGAGGTATGGGCGCATATGGGATTACGTGATCCAGGAGATCCGACACATCGACCGCTTACCCCCAGCAATAGACAATCGAGCACTGGACGACCTGTCCATCAGAGTGCAGTCCCTGGTAGGGATGTTGGGAGCGCAAAGAGAGAAGGGGAGGCATGAACTTTACGCCAACTCAAATGTGGAAAGGATCCTGGAGAAGCTGCCGCCCGCTCGTCAGGAGCGCTTTAGGCGGCAGAGGGACCACAGAGACCCGAATGGCCCCGAACCGAACCTCCTCGATCTAGCAGACTTCCTGGCGAGAGAAGTCAGCAGCCTACGGCTAGATACATTCGGACGGAGCACCCCTGGCTCCAGAGAAGGAACCAGACGACTAAATGATGGAAGAAGATCGGTGACTGTGATGCACCAATCGGAGTCAGTACCGAGCAGCAGGAGCCACAGTACCCCCTCCAGAACGGAGAAGTGGAAGATAGTGTGCCCCTACTGTGAGAAAGAACACTGGCTAGCGCAATGTGACTCCTTCCCCAAGCTGAACGCGGAGGAAGCAGGTCAATGGATAAAGTCCAACAAGCGCTGTTTCCGCTGTGCGCGCTCACACATGGCAGCCGAATGCCGCTTAAAGAAAAGGTGCACCAAGTGCGATGGAGCCCATCTGGACATACTTCACGACAGTAACAGACGGCGCCCTTCACCTGCACCATCCAGCCGCAAAGCGAGCGTCATGTACATCGATCCCGCCAGCAGCAGTGGAGCCCGAGTACTCCTAAAAGTAGTGCGTGTGACACTAAGCTACCAGAATAAAGTCCTGGACACTTACGCCGTCCTCGATGACGTGTCAGAGAAGACCCTGCTGCTCGCCTCCGCTGCGGCCCAGCTAGGGCTGCGGGGAAGCGAAACCCAAATGACAATTCGGACAATAAGACGAGATTTGAAGACGATAAAGGGCGAGAATGTCTCATTCTCTATCGCAGCAAGCGGCCAGCCTGAGCGACGGTACCAGATTGCAGACGCTTTCACCAGCCAAGAAATAGGACTGTCGCGGTACACATACCCCGTCGCCAAGCTGATGGAGAAATATGCACATCTGCGCAAGTTACCGATCCCGCTCATAGACAATGCTATGCCGACCCTGTTGATAGGCTCCGACCATGCAGACCTCATTGTCCCGATAGACCGGGTTCATACCGGACCCCGAGGCTGTCCTGCAGCAGTCGAGACCCGTTTGGGATGGACTCTCCAAGGCCCGCTCGCCAAATCTCTCAACCGAAGTACAGCCACTAGATGTCTCCACTCCCGAGTCACAGAGGGAGAAACCGCACTCCTGCAACACGTAGAGCGGCTATGGACCTTGGAACAAATGCCCTTTAAGAACGGAAAGAAAGACATTCGCTCTAAAGATGACATTTACGCCATTCACCTCCTCGAGACAGGGACCAAGAGAGTCCCGGTCAACGGCGTGTTGAGATACGCCACGCCACTCCTGCGGCGAGAAGGAATGCCTACTTTCCACGCCAAGACAGACGCCACAGAACGGTACCTGCTGAACACGGAGCGGCGCTTAGCCAAGAACCCCGCCCAAGAGAGTGTATACCGCGCTGAGATTGAGAAGCTCATCACAGCGGGACACGTCACAAAGATGGACATTAAAGAGGCTGACCAGACCACTGAATCGTGGTACGTGCCCCACCACAAGGTCCATCACAACGGTAAAGACCGCATAGTATTTAACTGCAGCTACCAGATCGGATCCCAAAATCTGAATAAAGAGTTACTGCCCGGTCCCACACTCGGCCCCTCCCTACTCGGCGTTCTACTCCGCTTCCGCCAGGAAAAGGTGGCCATCAGCGGGGACATTAAAGGAATGTTCCTGCAGGTGAGATTAGTAGAGGCGGACAAGCCCCTGTTACGGTTCCTATGGAGAGAGAAGCCAGGAGATGAGCACCCAGCCATCTACCAATGGGAAGTCCTCCCCTTCGGAACGACGTGCAGCCCCTGCTGTGCGACATTTGCACTACAGAAACATGTAGCAGAGGACCCAGCAGTGGACGAAGAGGTCCGACACAGCGTAAAGAACAGCTTCTACGTAGACAACTGTCTACAAAGCCTTTCAACCCAGGAAGAAGCCGAGGCTCTCCTGATTAAACTCCGCGCCTCATTGATCAAAGGCGGCTTTGATCTCAGGCAGTGGGCCA
This sequence comes from Notolepis coatsorum, assembly GCF_963971535.1. Taxonomy (NCBI): domain Eukaryota; kingdom Metazoa; phylum Chordata; class Actinopteri; order Aulopiformes; family Paralepididae; genus Notolepis; species Notolepis coatsorum. The sequence continues at coordinate 93,369,690 of NC_140179.1, read as the reverse complement.
GCAGCGATCCGCAAGTACTGCGCAGCCTCTCCTCCGAGGACAAGGCAGCCAGCAGCGAGACCTGGATGGCTACAATCCCGGGAGAAGCCCAGGAGATGACCCTGGGATTGGTGTGGCGATTCAAAACAGATTCGCTTCACTACAGACACAAGCCCCTGACTACGGAGCAGGGAAGGCCGGCGGCGGTGCCGACCACCAGACGGAGTGTGTACACAACACTCGCCCGACAATATGACCCGCTAGGATGTATTCTACCGTACACCACCAGGGCAAAAATGATTGTACGAGCATTGTGGGACAAGGACCAGGGCTGGGACGACCCCATTCCCGCACACCTTGCATCCACCTGGAGAGAGTGGGAGATGGAGCTCCACTCACTCCCAGGCGTTAATATGCGCCGAAGCTACTTCCCACCCACGGTGAGGCCAGAGACATGTAAAATGGACTTACACGTCTTCAGTGACGCCTCAGAGGTCGCATACGGATCAGTAGCCTACTTGCGGGCCCAAGACCAGGGGGGAGAGATCTACACAGCATTTGTCCTCGCCCGCTCGAGAATAGCCCCACGCAAGCAACAATCTATCCCACGTCTAGAGCTCTGCGCAGCCCTAGCCGGAGCGCACCTAGCCACGCTCATCCAACGTGAGCTCACCATACCGGTGTCTAGAACAATCCTGTGGTCAGATTCCACGACGGTACTCGCCTGGATCAAATCGGACTCATGCAAGTACAAAGTCTTCGTGGGAGTCAGAGTCACCGAGATTCAAGACTTAACCGAAGAGTTAACCGGAGAAACAGAGTGGCGCTACGTTGATACAAAACAGAACCCAGCTGACGTCATCACCCGGGGGATCCCCCTGGATGACCTCACCCGTCGCAATGTCTACAGTGACGGCCCCGCATTCCTAAGACTCCCGGAAGGACAGTGGCCCATGCCTATCCCAAGGGAAGCAAGTCCAGAGGAGGTGGAAAATAAGAAGTCTGTGTTCTGTGGATTGAGCACCGTAGCCTCCACCGACCCTAACATAGACGATTGCACGTCCATAGAGAGTGCACAACAAAGAACATTCCTGCGGTACCACCCGGAGTGCAAGTCCCCCGCTGATATGTCAGCAGCTAACTACGAGGAAGCAGAATTGCTTCTACTGCAGCGAGCCCAGAGAGACTCGTTCCCCGATGAATTGGCCTGTCTACAGGGAGGAAAGCCCGTCCCATCCGACAGCAGATTAATTCATCTGGCCCCCGAGAGCGACGCTCATACCCTCATCAGAGTGGGTGGTCGCCTACGCAGAGCCCCCAATCTACCGAATGACATTAAATACCCGATCGTATTGAACAGCCGACACAAGGTCACAGAGCTGATTATAAAGAAATACGATGAGGATGTACATCACGCAGGAGCAGAAAGAGTCTTCGCGGAAATCAGACGTCGTTACTGGATCCTACAAGGAAGAGAGGCGGTACGACGCTTCCAGCGAACATGTCTAGACTGCCGCAAGTGGCGCGCGCAGCCCAGCATACCAAGGATGGCTGACCTTCCTCCATGTCGCCTCCGAATCGGTGACAAGCCATTCCACTCAACGGGTATGGACTGCTTTGGCCCGCTGCACATAAAGAAAGGAAGAGGAACCGAGAAGCGGTGGGGTATTGTATTCAAATGCATGACCACCAGAGCGATACACATCGAGCTTCTCCCGACCATGAGCACAGACTCATTCCTTATGGCCTTCCGAAGATTCACATCACGGAAAGGAAGACCGTCTACCCTGTTGTCCGATCATGGGACAAACTTCAAAGGCGGCGAAAGAGAGCTGAGAGAGAGCTTCCAAGCTATGGGCCCAGAACTTAAGACCCACCTCGCTCCAGCACAGGTTGATTTCCAATTCAACCCCCCAAACGCACCCCACTTCGGTGGCACTTGGGAACGAGAAGTGCGCTCCATAAAGACAGCCCTGTACGCAGTACTTGGGGCCCAGACTGTGGCGGAAGAAGTCCTAATGACAGTCCTCACGGAGATTGAGGGAGTACTTAACTCGAAGCCCCTCGGATATGTCTCCAGTGATGTGGCGGATATCGACCCAGTTACCCCCAACACACTCCTGATGGGGCGGCTAGATCCTGCATTACCCCAGACAATGTACCGGCCTGAAGAAGCGAACGGCCGACGAATGTGGAGGTACAGCCAAGTATTAGCCGACAAGTTTTGGAACAGTTTCCTACTGCACTACCTACCGTCTCTACAGACCCGCCAGAAGTGGGTAAAGGAGAGAGACAATTTGACAGAAGGAACAGTCGTCATGATTATCGATCAATCACTGCCCAGAGCTATGTGGCCGTCCGGCCGCGTAAGCAAAGTGATCACCGGTGCCGACGGCAAGGTCCGAGCAGCTGAAGTGCTCGTCCAGGGTCGCACTTACACCCGTCCCGTGGCAAGGCTCATAGAACTGCCTCGACTCCCAGACACAATCGATGATGACCATGACCCTACAACCCTATGACTTTGTGAAGTTGACTGACCCCTACAGCAAACCCTTATGTGTAAAATAGACAACGCGATTAATCTGTCTCTGTTTAACTGATTAGGTCTGGGACCTATTCAGGGGGTGGCTGTTGTGAAGGGCCAGATTAAACCGAATATATATATTTATTTATATATATATATTTAATTGTATTTGTATATTCTCTAATATTCCCTGATATCCTCGGAGCAGGTCCTAAATTATTATTAAATTATATTATTATATTCCTTGTACAATATGCATTGAATATCCATTCTGGCCTACTGAACATCCCATAATAGTCTCCATTCTACTATTGGTCGAGACCTTGGTGCCAGGCTGCCATACCCCTCAGACCCAGTTCAAACGTACCGCTCCACATGTACGAACAAGTCCTAGTTCCGCGTAGGAATCTGACTACCGCACCACTAATGGGACTATTTGTTCATAGTGCGTATATATACTGCGCTACTAAAGTAGGACTTTCTTTTCAGTCCAGTTTCTTACCCTCCAATAGAGTCACAGACGTAAAGCCTCCCCGCGACGCCACGTGTGGGAGTAAGGCCAAGTTCGCCTACCATCGGTATTGAGACATCGTGTATATTAATATTTGAATAGTCATATTTGGCACTATATCGTCGAGTTGGACGTAGTCTATTAAGCTAATAATAGTCTGTTAATATATAGTGCTTCGTGCGGTGAGAATACTACCGTAGTCAGTACCCCATCGTTTCGGGCAGAGAACTGGCTGCTTACCCAGGGTGGTTGACCCCATGTGAAGCTGCACCCGAGGAGCCCTAGAGCCGACGAGCGAGTGGACCTGTATACCGGATTATTCTACCGACGACAGCCCGCTTTCCCAGGCACGGATTATGCTTTGTATACTTCGATTATTCCATGGATAAAGACCCCCGACACTGCCGTGTGTTGGAACCCCCCCCCCCTGGAGAGGACGCAAGGTGAGGAGACGCTCTGCAAGACGAGGTCGCTTCACGTCTCTCCCCCGTGGACCGGAGAGAGCCGGCCCACAAAGAGTCCACCTGCTTTCATCTGTGGTCCAAGGATCGCCGGCGCATTGAACGGCACTACAGTGGGTTCACCTGGGATACCCTTGGCCGGACGAGGCAGCCGGATTCTACCCCCCCCCCCCTCCTACTCCTGTCGGCTTACAAGCGACCGGATTAACCCCCTCTAGTGTATCTAGTATATAATCATTAAAGTATCATTGCTGTTATTCCTTAACTATTCCAGGTCGTATATTTACCACCTGCGCCTTCAGAGATTGGACATTCTCTATTGATATACCGACGAATACTCTTTGCCATAAAAGTGCATACTATTTCAATTCATAAATGTAATTAAGTGATTAAGTGCTTGTTCTACACACCATCGCTGTGTAGAAATAAAGACCTGTTTCGACTTCGTACATTTGTGTTGGATCCGTTTCATCTACGTGAGAGTGTTTATGATAATATATTTATGCCGTGTACTGGGTGGCCGAATATTAAGTACAAAGGTAGTGGTAGTAAGTATCATATCTAGTAATACAGTCAGGGAATTGTACCCCTCAGTTACAACTACTATCACCAACATCTAAGAAGGGAGATCCCCCCTTGAATGGCCCTTCTAAGGTTTCTCTCCTCCACACTGCCTGTGGAGCTTTTTTCCCTATTGTTAGGTTTTAGTGAGTTTTTCCTTACCTTCGCGTGGGGTATGTCTGGGAGTGCTTGCATTCTTTCATTTATTTGCATTCATCTAAAAATTTTTGCACCTTATGGTGTTCTTGTTCTGTTCTTGACTTATTGTTATGTTTTCTTCTTGACTTGTTTAAAGAAGATCTGTACGGCCCATGGGGACATTAACGTGTGTTGTCGGGCCCTATAAATAAATTTGATTTGAATTTGATTTGTGTGTGCCCTGAGATCTGGAAGGAAGCCAAGGTTATCCCATTAACTAAGGACAAAAAAAAACGTTGCTGGTTCCAATAGTTGACCCATAAGTCTCCTCCCAGTGTTAAGTAAAATAATAGAAAAAATTGTATACACCCAAATTCAAAACTACTTTTCAAGTAATAGTCTGATAACGAACTACCAACATGCATATAGAGATGGTCACTCTACAAGTACAGCACTTGCCCAAATGACTGACGAATGGTTTAAGAGCATGGATGATAGGAGGCTTGTTGGAGCTGTGATGTTAGACTTTAGCGCAGCTTTCGATGTGATTGATCATAGTCTGCTGCTGAACAAACTCAAATGCTATGGCTTTGGCTCTGTTGCCATGTGTTGGATGGAGACCTACCTGACTAGGAGAACCCAGAAAGTATTTTTCAATGGGAGCTTTTCTGAAAGTAAGGTGTTGCAGTGTGGGGTCCCACAGGGAAGTTCGCTTGGGCCTTTGCTATACTCAATATTCACAAACGACCTCCCTTATGTATTAAATAAATCTAGTGTAATCATGTATGCTGATGATTCGACAATGTACAGTACAGCATCAACATGTAGTGAGTTAAACAATATACTTGGAATAGAGCTTAAAGCCATAACAGACTGGGTCAACAATAACAAACTGGTACTCAACATTGAAAAAACAAAAGCTATGGTGTTCGGATCCAGGCACATATTAAGCAGCGATCCACAATTAAGACTGACTCTGGCTGGTCAGCCAGTGGAACAGGTAAAAGAGGCTAAGTTGCTTGGCATGGTTCTTGATTCAGGTTTAAAGTGGACAAAGAAAATTGACAGTATAATAACAAAAATAGGAAGGAGCATAGCTGTGACAAGAAAATGCACAAAGTATTTAACACCAACCACTTTGAAAGAAGTCATCCAGGCTCTGGTTTTGTCACATCTTGAGTACTGTCCCGTCATATGGTCATCAGCAGCAAAAACACATATACAGAAACTACAAATAGCTCAAAATAAGGCTGCTGCAAGGCTAGCTCTCCACTGTTCAAAGCGCACTAACATTGGAGTTATGCACAGACAATTATCATGGCTTACGGTTGAGAAACGTCTGCAATTCCGTCTCATTACTTTTCTCAGAAATGTTCAAGTTGTCAAAAAACCACAGTATTTTTATGATCATATAGTTTACATAAGAGAAGAACATGACCATATGACTAGACAAGCTACGTCAGGCCACCTAATGGCACCTAAACCGAGAACAAATCTACTAAAATCTTCTGTGACTTACAGAGCTATCATAGAATGGAACTCATTGCCAAGCTACTTAGCTGAAATAGAATCCAAGGCTACCTTTAAGAGGAAGTTAAAGTGCCATCTGCTGATGAGCATGCACTGAGCCATTATGGCAAAGAGGTGAAAACCAGTTGACTGTTGGTTGTGTTTAAGTTGATGGCGGTGAGTGCTGCTCAGGAAGCACTATTTGTTTGATTTTAGTTATTTTAGTTATTTTAATTGAATGCTTTTTGCTGGTGGATATCTTGTACTATATCATTCTAACTGATGTTGATAGTGATGTAATGTAATTGATGATGTGACTGATGTTGATGTTGATGTAATGTATTGATGTTGATGTTGATGATGATGTAATGTATGTATTGATGTAATGTAATGTATTGAATGTTGTTGTACATTTGTGCGTGCCGGACCCCAGGAAGAATAGCTTTTGCCTAGTGCAAAAGCTAATGGGGATCCTAAATAAACATAAACATGACCTTGGTAGGACCACTTTTACTGTTTAGTGGGTGTAATTATGCTCTTTTGGGGCCAAATTGCTTGCCTTGTCCCTTTTTGGGAAGGCATGTTAAAAGAAAATATATATATTCATTGTCCTTCACCTTTGTGGCAAGGTCGGCGCATATTTCCCTTATGCCCTATCCCCTGGTGCGTTTGCCAATGAATAGTGTGAAATATGATGCCCAGGACTCGGAGCCACTCGTGAAGGGCTTTTAAAGCCAAGCCTGGCTCGTCTTCTGAAGAATCTCTAGGTGCAGCTGGTCCGTACACAATCAGTTGGCCTTGAGTATAATCCTCTGAAGAGCATAGCTCATAGGTCTTTTCACATGGCCTTAGTGCATTCTCTGTCTTTTGCTTTTATATATACATAAAAGAAAAAATATATATATAAACCTTCTAAACTGATTCAGAGTCAGCCACAGCAGGTAGATTCCTATACATTGACTTAAATACCACTGACCTGGGGGAGGCAAACGCTTTTATTGAGCACTAGCTGGCCTGCGTGCTACTTTTGGAAGGTGGTTTGATTTGCATGGTGGCCTAACTTTCTTTTGGCATTGTAATTTAGACTTTGACTTCTCTTGACTTTCAATGCACTTTCTTCTTCCTTTATTTTGTTGTACATTGCATTCATGTGCTTTGGCATGAACTGATGAACTGAAACCATGATGTTCTGTAGCATGATGCTTTTCCACTTAAGTCTTTGAGCTTTTCTACTAGCTTTATCAGTGTGTAGCAGTCTGGAAAATATGGTATATTATTCAGAACTGCTGACTGTGTTTATATCCCTTTTTGTACACAAAGACATTCTAACTAGTGTCATTGATTCACACGAGCAATGACACAAACGTCCCCTTCCGAAGAGCATTGGAATACGGATTATAAATGACAGTACTGATTCATATTCTACAATGCGTCTCCCCTTGTGACTGGCAGGCGGGACCTGCAGGGGGCAGTAGCAGGCAGAGAGTGGCGGAGAGAGCTGGGAGTTGATAAATGGAAGGGACCAGCGGAAGTCGTTCTCTTCGGCAGTGAACTTGACAACGAGAAGTCACGGCTAACGGGGGGCTCTGGATAGCCCCGTTGCTGACGTTATGCCGGAGTGCCCCGTGAGATAGCCACGGGTGATAGGAAGTACTGGCTAGTGGATACGATATCCTAGCAGTACCAGTGGTATTATATGAACAATAAGTGCAGAGCCAGGCACTAACAGTCGAGTTATAATAGTTACAGTGTGCGGTATAGATAGCGTGCGGCTAATGATAAATCTGAGTTCACAGTAGTCGGGTTATAGCAGTTACTGTGCCGGTATAGTCTGCGTGCCAGAGACGTGCGGGACCTACAAGCATTCTGCCCTGGGCGTCAACAGCTGTCTGCACCGGAGTGCTACAGCAAACCTGATCCTGGCTGCCTGCAGGACACAGGAGTTCTTTCCCACCAGCAGAGGTCGTCATCGCCCAGCACCAGCTCAGCCAGCACTGCCTCTCTGCTACAGCTCCGCCTGCTGGTGTACGCGCCGAGGGCGTTCGACGCCATCTTGCCTCACGGACAACAGTGGCGCGGCGAGGCGGCCATTTTCGATGAGTATAAACCAGCGTCTATGCTCCGGAGCTTTACGTTACACAGTGTGGTGCGGCCTGCGGGTGAAGTTAACGTTGCTAACTACAGACCCCAAACATTACATGCCGGCATTAGCATAGGGCTTTTGTTTTGGTAATTGTGGGCCCACACTTTTGGTTTTATTTCCTTTTCTTTGAGCGTGATAACATGTGTGTTTATTAATATTTTCCCATTCAATTAACCCTTCCCTGTGGGGAAGTTACAGACCTGGTGCATTATAATTAAAGCCTTTTGAGGTATTATTCTGGCCGTATAATTAAAGCCTGTTGAGGTATTATACAGGGTGAAGACCCAGACGTGGGTGATGAGTCAAACACAGTGAAGTATATTATCCCTGATATTAACCCAGAGGTGGGTGTATAATATACGTGTTTATGAGGTATTGAGTTACACACAGGAGCTATAGTAGGACTTCGGTCCAGTAGACCACTCCTATTAAATAATTGTAACTGACAGTATAATTAATATAAAGACTTGAATGGGGTTCTGTGTGCATGTCCATTCCTGTGCCCAGCATTAACTCTTTTGGTGTGGGTAACGTATATATATGGTTAACCCCTTCCTACCCAACTCTCCCCTTTTCATTGTAAGGTTTCTAGGGTCATTGAGGGAGGGTACTGCTTGCGGGGGGAACTCAGAGTATTTGATTACAATTCAGTCACGAGGTGTGGGAGGGTCTAAGGAGCAACTGGGAGGAGTGGGAGCGTGTTGGGGAGTACTGCTGACCGCTCTGCGACAGGGAAGGAAGACCAGAGTACCAGACCAGGTTGGTAAATCCCGGGCCCCATCCACTCACACTACCAGCCTCCAGTCGACGCCCCAGGCCCAAAGACGAGGGTGCAGTCAGACAGAGTTCTACTGTGTCCAGCTACCTCCTGACCGCCAGCAACCATTCCCACGAAGCAGGGATAATCCACCCTGCTACAAGTGGGTTGTCGCAGAGAGGATAACCTGAATTGTCGATCTTCATGTTTAGTGTCTTAATTGGCATTAAATGTTAGTAGCTATCCACACTAAGGGCGTGTTCACACCTCTACAAACTAAACGGACTAGTCATTTAAGTGGACCATGGTCCACTTAAAGTGGACCAAACAGGGTAGGTGTGAACGCGCCCTTAATGCTACATGGCTATATGCACAGCACCATTTACTTGTAACTGGTTGTGCACAGCTCATGTTAACGTGACTAAAGATACACCTTTAAATAGTAGGCTAAGGTTACAGAGGGAAGTGTTTCTATTTAAATAGCTATTTTCTAAGAACACTTTTTTATCCACTTTTTCTCCCCATTTTCTATTTTTCTCCCATCCCAATTTCGTGTATACAATTATTCCCTCCCCTGTTTTGAACGTTGCTAGACTATGCCTCCCACAGGTCGGCTGTAGTGAGGACAGAAGCTTTGCATCACGTGTCCCCTCCGGTACACGAGGAGGCAGCCTGTCGCATCTTTTCACCGCAGCAGCTCGATCTCTCAGTGGCGAGGAGTAACGCGTGGGAGGCTCACGCTGCCCCCGCTACATCCTGCTTCGCCCGCACCGGCGTCACCAAACCGACCTGTAGGAGTCGCTGTCCACAACCCCAAATCCCCACCCACCGGCTTTCCCACCCTCTAACACTTGCCAATTGTGTTAGTATGAATGACCGGCCAGCCGGTAGCAACGCCTAGAGCTGGGCTCGAACCCAGCGTCTCCTGCGTTAGAGGCGAGCGCCTTGTCCACTGTGCCAATCAGCCGCCAGAACACCACTTGCTTCTAGTGTTATAAATGTTCCTAGAGCTGTCGTTTATGATGGTCTATTGGCTACAGTTCATAAGCTAGATTGAGCATTGTGTGGGAGGTTGCAAGGTGTTGGGCATAGGACATATGACAGGATTTTAGGATGTTCTAAATAGCTGGAGATAGATGTACATTGTACAACAAGTTGTTGGCCTTAAACATTTGTCCTACACTGACCCCTACAGGCCAATGTGATTTTTAGTCACATACCCACAGAATGATTTAATCAGAGGCAGGTTATGATTTGGCTTATTTTTCCTTTACATATGTTATTTTGCTTCCACAGGACCTTGATGTGCAGTGTAATCGCCTCTTTAGAGCGTTTCCTTTTTCAGCAGCCCTGACTTGTCCCAAAGTTCAGAGTGTGTTTTATAAACATAGGGCTACTGAACAAAGGGACACCCTGCTGTTGGTCTTCAGTGTCTCCTGTGCCTTTGATGTCGTGTTCTTGGCTCTTCCAGGGTTTACAGAACTGAAACTGCTGCCTTCTGGTTTCAGGTTAAAATGGCTTATGTAAGCAAACACACACGCACACACACACACACACACACACACACACACTAGGCAGCTTTCTTCCTTGTATATTAGTGCCTGTGGTCTAGTGTGGATTGACCCATTGTACAATAATTAATAAAAATAATAAATGTATTTTATCTTTTGTGTTCAGCGCTCTTTCAGATGCCTGCAATTTCTACCAGGTTACACCATTTGTAAATGACTCATATCTCTTCTTAATCACATTCAGAAAGTTTTCCTGAGCGGTTACGAGTTGAAAAAGAAAAACTCTCTGCCTCTCGTCTTTGGGCCAAATTAAATACATATTCCCTTTTTGCTCGTACAACCACATAGCTAGAATTTACCGTGTCGCAATCATGCCGAACGTCAATGTAATAACTGGAGGAAGTACACCTGGGGACCACTATTCTGACTGATATAGATTTGAGCTCCGACTATAACATAATACGTGTTTTTCCTGAAGACACATGAAATCCAAGATGATTTCACTGACACATGCCTTCTCTATTTGAACGACCACATCAAACAAGAGGTGGACGCGGGCAAATACTGTTGAACATGTGCTGCTTCATTGTGCTCGGTATGAGATGTGGCGGCACGGTGGTGTAATGGTTAACACTGTCGCCTCACAGCAAGAAGGTCCAGGGTTCGATTCCCGCTTGGGGACCAGGTTTCCATGATGCCAGGTACCCAGGTGGGGTATCTCCCAGGCCTTTCTGTGTGGAGTTTGCATGTTCTCCCCGTGCTCGCAAGGGTTTCCCCCCCGATAAGATAAACCCAATGGAAAAACATGCACAACAACAGATCGCTAACGCTGTGGCGTCCTTGACGAAGACGGGCAGGAGCACTTGGATTGGTCCCCTGGCGCGGCCCTCGCCGACGCCTGTCTGCTCCCGGCTGCCCTTGGGGGGAAGGACGACGGGATGGGTTAATCGCAGAGACGAATCGCATCGGCGATCCTACAAGAGACAATGCATGCGTGTGTGTTCCGGTGTGTGTGTGTGCTAACCGTGTGTGCTAACCGCTAAACATTGAGGATAATTGCATGCCAATTAAAGACCTCTGAACAGGTCCTGCATAATTATTATTATTATTATTATTATTATTATTATTATTATTATTATTATTATTATATTATTATTATTATTATTATTATTATTATTATTATTATTATTATTATTATTATTATTATTATTATTATTATTATTATTATTATTATTATTATTATTATTATTATTATTATTAGAGGGAGAGGGGGGTCTTGTGGGGTCGGGTGAGGGAGGGGGGGGGGTGCAGATTCTACGTTGGGCGTATTGTTGAGGGATGAGGTGGGCAGTAAAGGGGTGCAGGATTTGGTTTTGGGTTTTCAATTGGTTTGGAGGATAGGATTTTAATTTTATTTAATTTCTTTTGTTTGTGTTTAGGTTTTAGTTTTAATTATTAGGTTTGTATAGGGTGGTGATGTTAGGGATGGGTATTTTGCTTTGTTTGTGCTGGGTTTATTGGTTTTTCTTTATGTTTTATTTTCTTTGCCGGGTTCTTGCTTTATCTGCTCCAGTTGCTGGGTGTACAGTAGGTGGCGGTATGCGCCTTTCTGTGGTTGCGACCCGCCATTAATTCCAAAGAAGAAGAAGAAGAAGAAGAAGAAGAAGTAGACTACAACACCGCGCGTCCTTTCTGCAGTCTCGTCGTTCAGGTAAACAAAGGTACATTAGATTGGACGAATGAATGAATGAAAACTTTATTTAACGAATGGGTACAATACAGTACGGCTCAATACACACAATTGTTAAGTAAACAAATCACGGAACGATAGCTAGTTAGCCCGCACCATCCAGGTACTACTATAACGTTAGCTCCCAGTCCCAGAACGGTAGCTTGTTAGCCCACACCATCCAGGTACTACTATAACGTTAGCTCCCAGTCCCAGAACGGTAGCTAGTTAGCCCGCACCATCCAGGTACTACTATAACGTTAGCTCCCAGTCCCAGAACGATAGCTAGTTAGCCCGCACCATCCAGGTACTACTATAACGTTAGCTCCCAGTCCCAGAACGGTAGCTAGTTAGCCCGCACCATCCAGGTACTACTATAACGTTAGCTCCCAGTCCCAGAACGGTAGCTAGTTAGCCCGCACCATCCAGGTACTACTATAACGTTAGCTCCCAGTCCCAGAACGGTAGCTAGTTAGCCCGCACCATCCAGGTACTACTATAACGTTAGCTCCCAGTCCCAGAACGGTAGCTAGTTAGCCCGCACCATCCAGGTACTACTATAACGTTAGCTCCCAGTCCCAGAACGGTAGCCAGTTAGCCCGCACCATCCAGGTACTACTATAACGTTAGCTCCCAGTCCCAGAACGGTAGCCAGTTAGCCCGCACCATCCAGGTACTACTATAACGTTAGCTCCCAGTCCCAGAACGGTAGCTAGTTAGCCCGCACCATCCAGGTACTACTAGTATAACGTTAGCTCCCAGTCACAGAACGGTAGCTAGTTAGCCCGCACCATCCAGGCTACACGCAGTCACGTGATACATTGGTAAATAGTGGCGTTAAATCGGGCGTCGGGAGCTGCGAGACAAAGCAAAGCTATACCGAGCCATTTGTCATAATACCGTTTGTATACTTTATGATCGTTAACCTGAATTATACGTACAGATGCAGTCTGAAACGGTTCATCTTCACCTAGGCCCACCGCCGGGATAGTGTGCAGCGCTGTGCGGCCTTCTGCACCCTACCCTGCAACCTACCCTGCAACCTATCCTGCTGCAACCTACCCTGCACACTATCCTGCTGCAACCTATCCTGCAACCTACCCTGCTGCAACCTATCCTGCAACCTACCCTGCTGCAACCTATCCTGCACACTATCCTGCAACCTACCCTGCAACCTACCCTCTTTACAACCTACCCTGCACCCTACCCTCTTTACAACCTACCCTGCACCCTACCCTCTTTACAACCTACCCTGCACCCTACCCTCTTTACAACCTACCCTGCACCCTACCCTCTTTACAACCTACCCTGCACCCTACCCTCTTTACAACCTACCCTGCACCCTCTCTGTGTGTGATGTCAATCCCCTCGGCTAGTCCTGCCCCACTGGCCATGTAACCAGGAGCAGCCGGCGGGACATAAATAGTACTGGATATACGCACGGATTAATTAAGTAAAAAAATTTGGTATCTATCTATCAACCATATCAGTGTCGTTGCTATTTAGGCTCTGGTTGGTTGGGTGATTTTATATTGCTCATTTCGTTTTCGAATTGAATGTGTTTTGCATGTGTTTTGTCACAATGGAGTTATTTAGCATGCGTGTTTTTGTTTCTTAGGTTCAGTCTAAGTAAATATGAGTGATGAAGGGACCGTGTCGCCCAAAGAGGAGGTAGCGGAGAAGAGGGGGCGTGGAAGACCCCGCAAGACGCCGCGGGTGGAAAGTACTGACGTAAGTAACGCTAATTCTTATATATAATATATATATCTGTATTATATATGGTTCATAGCTTAGCCCACGTGTTTCCCTACTTTGCACGTGCTCAGGTCAGTTCATTACAGGCCAGGGAGCGAAATTAACTTTTTGACTCACCGGCCAGTGGCGGGTAGATGGGAAGAGTCTACCCGCCAAGCATATTTCTTACCTGCCAATATATATTTTATATATACAATTTTTTTTTAAATAAAATATATATTATATAATCATACTTGTAGTTGTATTATCTGCGAGACATCGCCACCACGCAATAAGTCAAAATGCTTGCTATCTGCAAACAGCTCCACTGTCTGTTTTGGCTGTGTTGCTCTTCTAGAAAAATAATCCTTTCAGGGTTGCCTATTGAAATACTGTACACTTTCCTGATTAATTGAAATGGGGGACCCTGATGTAAACAAGACGAAAGTCTTTCTCTGGTCTGCATCCCCTTAACAATTGTGTGTATTGAGCTGTACTGTATTGTACCCATTCTGCAATCTGTTAATAAAGTTTTCAATCAATTAATCAATCACACCTCCAGTACAGAAACATTGTTTGAGTTTGCGTGTCAGGTAGACCATTGATTGACAGTCGAGTCTGCCAATTACATCACATCGCTTGCACTCCGGTGCTGCAGCTGGACCCATTGCCCACCTCTGCTGTTGATAACGCTAGCCAAGTTATTATACACACAGATACACAGTGGGCCAGTGACTTTGGTGTAGGGGTGTAACAATGCATCGATCCTAAGGGGGAAATTCAACTGCATCGATTTGAAAATGTTAGAATAGATTATCGCAATTTTAATGTGTACACGTTATGTTATTGTCATGTCCGTTACAGCCAACACACCGACATACGCTACTGCATCAGCGTTATGATTAACAAAGCAAGGCATTCGTTTTGTTGCATTAACGTTATATTACTATTGCTATCGATAAATCTAGGTGTTCTAAAATCTATTGCTATTGGTAAGAGAGACTATAATAAGTTGGTGTCTCGGAAAACGAGAGCCCTGATCGCAGAGTTTCAGGAAGTAAACAAGAAAAATGAGAGCTTCCGATTGGTCATTTGCTTTATTTCCCATGAAACCAGTCACTTCACTCTACTGTGATTGGACCGTTGGCTTGAGTGCAATGTGGGACTTGTAGTTTTTTAACGATCTCGCAGCGGAGGAAAAAAAAGACGAGAGAGGCTATAATCTGTATTCGCACAGCGTGCGCGTAATTGATTTTTACCGTTCGCATACAAATATTTTTAGGGGCCTGCTTATGAACTACACGTCTACACGCCACACGGCGGGCAGCCCTCTAAGTGTCATGCGCCTAAGAGAAAAACAGACCGCCCCTGGCGGGCGGCGGGCTTTAGTTTCGGTCCCTGTTACAGGCTATTGAGTGGCAGGGGGGGGGGGGGGAGACAAAAAGGTCTCATCAGATTGGTAGCCTGTCAAAATGGAAAATATCTGACCCTATACAAAGACCTGTGATTCCACTCATTGACACTAAGATTAAAGAGAAATCGGAGATGGTCACCTTTTTATTCTTTTTACCATTTCGAAGTGAGGACATCCATAACCACCTTCCTGTGGTCTAGCAGGTTCGTCGGTGGTGTGTGTAATCCGAACTCCTTAAACCTAGTCTTAAAGCCCCCATACCCCATCTCTGCTAGAGCCATATGGAATCCGTTTTATTATTTTACAAATTCCATTAAATCTTTTCCCAAATTCAGTTTTTTCCGTTTTAATATTTCAGAATTCTGTATTTTGCTTTTTATGCTCATTTTACCATCAGAAATAGTGTCTAATAAGTGGGAATGAATAAATGTCCACAATTGAATATGATATAACAGTCCATTTAATGTGTTTAAGTGCTGCAACTCAGAAATACAGTTCAATTTTACACAATACTTTTCAAATAATATTATGACAAAATAAAAATACACTTCAAGTGTAAACAATAGATACAGCTAGCTACTACTGACATTATCACAATGACAATGTCAGTAGCCTAGCTATATCTATTATATTGTGATGAAATATAGTAATGCATAATTTAGGCACCTTTAGTTTAGTTTATTTCGTTTATAAAGGACAGTGTATAATGACAATCGTTTGCATAAAACAAATCGATGAGTGCACCAGATTTAGCAAGAAGCTATCATTTCCATCTATAGTCCTATGTACTGTAACGTTTCATAGCTATTTAAGTTTATTTAGATTATAAAGGGCAGTGTATAATGACAATCGTTTGCATTAAACAAATGGATGAGTGCACTAGATTTAGCAAGAAGCTATCATGTCCTAACGTTATAGCTATTTAATCACAATAGTGTCGCAAGTGTTTTTGTGGCTCCAGTCCACGGAACGTTGACAGAATTAGCAAAACACCTTATCGCCGGAGGCATAAAAGTCATTAGGATACTGCTCTGCTCTGAATTGAGGGCTTATTGGGGAATTTCTTAGCTTCTTGACGATGTTAACACCGAAGCAGCGAGACGCTTGGAGACTGCTGTGTTGTGTGTAACCCGCTCTAGCGTCCGCCTCCCCGGTCGCGTGTGCACCAAACGTTCCACCCAAAAACGGAATTTCAGTCCAGATTAGGCCAAATTCTGCAATATTCCACATTTTGCAGTTGATTCCATTTTTATTGGTTAATTCCGCGATTCCGTGAACACTGATTTCATATGGCTCTAACCTCTGCTCCTCCTTGAATGGATGATATAGCGGGAGCCGACGCAAAGACTGGCTCATCGGAATCGGAGCTAGTATTGCACAGGGCGTTTTTAGCTCCTATTATCAACGACTCATCATCCAATCTAGGCAGCTAACGCTATATCCACAGAGCTTGTTATAGTTAATGGAACTTGGCAACCGGTCGGCTCCGGCCACCTTAAAGTAGCCGTGGGTGTCAGTTTGCTGGCTGTGACCTTGAGAGAGCGAGATCTAGAGCGGTTCAGGCTTTGTGTCATAACAAAGTCTTTGATGTCCAGAGCTGCTTGCCGCCGGTGCAGGCCGTAGCCTATCTGTGACCCGTAGGCGCCGGGACGGTGTTGGCGGCGGTGACTCGATCTCGTAGCCTGCGACCCCTACTAATAGGGGTGTAACGGTACACAAAAACCTTGGTACGGGTTTTCGGTACAGTGGGGAAAGTTTGGCTTTCCATGTTCCACTCAGGGGTGATGTAGTGTGCAGTAACTAATTGTACTTGTAGGGCTGTCAACGAATATTAATATATTATATATTGAATTAATAATTGACTTGTAAAAATATATATATACCGTACTTTTCGCACTATAAGCCGCACCTGACTATAAGCCGCAGCAGCTAAATTGAATGATGTGTACATATATAAGCCGCACTGGACTATAAGCCGCAGGTGTTTTAATGTTTAATTACCATATGTAATTAGCATTGGGACACAATACTGTCGGACAAATAACAAGCATTAACTCATTTACAAGTTGTATTAAGTTTAGCAAATAAGGGAACAGATAAATAACATTTCAATGCAGTCAAAAAAGCAATATTTAGATTTTTTACATTTTCGGGTTTGGTCACGTCGAGTCACATATAAGCCGCACCGTTATATAAGCCGCAGGGTCGAAAAATGGGGGAAAAAGCCGCGGCTTATAGTCCGAAAAGTACGGTATATATATTCTATTAATTTGTGGGAAAAACAGCCCCCGGTGCTTAAAAATGCCATAGAAAGGAAAGATAAAATGCCATGTCATCTTATGTTTTATTATGAAATCTGGGGGGAAACGGTTAACGGGAGATAAAGTTTGACTTTTTGTTGTAGCATCACGCAGACCGGAATGGGGGGAACCAACACGGGTGCTTGTGTTGTTCGGGAACCATTTCAGCAACGGAGTCTAGCTAACGTTAGCAAGGCGAAGCGATAACGCTAACGTTACGTTTAGTTTAACATTTGCACTTGTTAATATGGGTAAAGTTCCAATTTAACGAGAACTGGCTCGACAATCCACTGTTGGTCCCAGTCAAAGACCATTACGACCCCCGTTGCAAAAAAAAAAAGAGCAGTCGCGTCGCACATGCTGAGCGCTAAGCTTGTTACCTCTGCAAAAACCGCCTGCAAACTACTATTTCGCATTTATTTTCGGCCCCTGCCTCCACATCAGCTGCGCCATCAGGTAGGACTATAACATCTGCACCAACAGAAGTCCGGATAACATTCGGCTCCACGCCAACGCTTGAAGCTGAGGTCTTAACTTGAAAATAATCTATTTGCGCATGTAAACAAGGACACGTTTGTGTTTATGTTCGATGAGAGCTTCACCCACTATGTATTTTTTCCTCCCACCCACCCCCTCCTAATGACGTACTATGGGTAACAATACAATTCGATACTCTTAGTTACGCTGCTGGCTAGTATGACTTGAATGAATGAGAACTTTATTAACAGATTGCAGAATGGGTACAATACAGTACGGCTCACAATTGTTAAGGGGATGCAGACCAGAGAAAGACGTTTGTCTTGTTTACATCCCCCAGGGTCCCCCATTTTCAATTCATAGTGACATTTATGACATGCACAACTGAACATACTGTACGTGACATCATGACATAGGGACATACATGACATACAGGTATATATTGTACTGTTACATTTGTGACATACGATATGCAAATATACAGTACTGTTACCCAGAGATCCTAACAGAAAATATATACATATGATGGGGAGGAGACTGTACATTAGGAGAGGGTGGGTGGGTGTCTTAGTGTCTTTATACCTGTATCACTGTATACATTAATTAATACTACTCTAATACAGCTCAGTACATCTGATTAGCACTTTGTTGTGAAGGATCAGATTAAACCGAATATATATATTTATTTATGGATATATATTTAATAGTATTTGTATATCGTTTGATATCCCTTGTATATTCCTTGTACATATACACTGAATATCCCTTTAGTCTACTAACAGCCCATAATAGTTTCATTCTACCATTGGACAAGAACCTGGCGCCAGCAGCCAAGCCCCTTGGTTCAAGTTCAATCGTGCCGACGAACATGTCGTTACAAGCCCGGTTCCGCGTAGGAATACGTCTGGCGAAATACGAATGGTACTATTTGTTCACAGCGCATATATATATGGCGCAAGTAAAGTAGAACTTTCTTTTAGTCCATTAGTCCTTTACCCTCCAACCTAGTAACAGACGTGAAGCCTCACCCACGACCCACGTGTGGTGCAGTATGGCCTACTTGGCCTCAGAATAGGCATTGAGACATTGTGTGGATTAATAGTTGAATTGTCATAGTTTGGCACTATACCGTCGAGTGGGACGTATTTCTATTAAGTTAATAATAGTCTATTATGTATGGTGCATCGTGCGGTTAGAGTTATAAAGTGAGCAGTACCCCCATCGTTCCTGGCGTTATCTAGAGTCTTAACCAGGCTGGGCAGACCACGTGTGGTGCTTTCATCCGAGGAGTTCTGGGCCAGGACGAGTGGACCTGTACATTGGATTACTTTACCCGGACGACGGCGAGCCCTACACGGCTTGGATTATCTACTTGCTTTGGGTGCTTTGATTATGCCATGGATAACAGCCAACACTGCTGAGTGTTGGAACTACCCCCCGAGAGGAGTCCAGGTGAGACGGCGCTCTACCCCGAGTGAGGTCGCCTCACGTCTCTTCGCTGTGGACCGGCAGCTACCGTCTACAAGAGGGCCCAGCTGTATTCATCTGTGGACCGAGGTTCTGTGGGCACCGTGTTCAGCACTCTGAATTCTCCCAAGAAATCGTCGGCCAGATGGGATATCGCCAGCGGCTCTCCTAACCCCCCCCCCCTACTGACTTACAACCAGCGGGACCCCCCCTTTAGTGTATCCAGCTATAATCATTTAAGTACCATCGCTATAGTTCCCTAAAGAACCAGGTTGTATACTTGCTCCCTGCGTAACCAGAGATTGGACATTCAATGTTGATTTACCTACGAATACTCATTTGCCTTACAAGTGCATTCAAATCATAAATGTCATTAAGTGAACGTTGTATATACCCTTTGCTATATAAAATATTCGATTTATACATTTGTGTGGACTTCGTTTCATCAGGTGGGAAAGTATTCATCATATCTATATCATGTACTGTGTGGCCAGTAGTTAAAGTACATAATCAGTAGTGGTTTAATGATACCATACTTATCAATACAGTCAGGGAATTGTACCCCTCAGTTACACTATTACTCAATAGTAGTACTAATGAATATATGCTATATATATACCCAGTTTAATCACCTGTACATTGTATATTACTTTTGCACTTTACTGTTACAGTTGCACTCTGGTTGAAGGCCAAACTTCTTTTTGTTGTACTGTACACCAGCGTTTCCGTTAGAACATATTCGTGCCGGTCTGGGTGTCCTGCAAGATTTCTATCCCCGGACATATTCGAGAAATTCCGGTCAGAGTTTTAAACAGCAGTCTGTTAAAATCACATTTTTATGAGCTAACAAATTCCGTTATATTGGACATTTGTATTAATTACATCAAGCGAAGAATGAGAAATTGATTTGCAGAATCAAATTACTATCGCCTCCCAAGTTAGTGCGATACGCTAATCCAGCATCAAGCTCCCGCCCCGCAGGCTCGCGGCTGCAGCAGCTGTCACACGCACCCCCAAATGAATCTCGAGTCGACATCGCTTCACCTCGTTGTATCAGACACGTCACACATTATAATGTTCAACTTCACACACAGCAAACTGTAGTTGATCATCACATTGCCTCGTTTGCTAGCTCGTCGCCACATGCAGAGAGGACGAGCCACATGCTCGTAACGCATTTGTTGATTTCATTACATTTAGTTATAATCAATAATATGCATTACTATGTGACACGGCAGTCAACCAACAGTTGCATATGATTAAAAAATGTCAACACTCACTCACCCCGTCTCTCGTTGTGCGAGAACAGCGGGTCGTCTGGTTGGTTCGACTTTGATATCCCCATTGGAACAGGTGGACGTCTGCGAGGCTCGCAACGGTAGCAGCAGACTGGGGATGCTCTTTGTGGTTCAATCAATAAAGTGTACTTTGTGTACGTTCAATCAATGTTATCTCTCGTACATCATAGAGGCTAGACTACTAGACTATAATGTCGTACCTCAGCCAGGAGAATTTAATTTTCCACTCGGGCCGCCGCCTGAACGCTCGACATTTCTGTTTATTTTCCGCGGGAGCATCAGCGGTCTCTGTGACTTCAGAAGACTCATCTTCGTTGTCAATGTCATTATTATTAGACCTGCTTGTGCTTGGTTTCATGAAATATTTGTTAAGTTTAGCTTGTTTGGCCATCTCTCTCTCTCGCTCGTATACCTGTTTGTCGTTATGGTGGCTGGCCAGACAGGCTCAAAAAAAGAGAGAAAAAAAAAGATTCACATCTGAGCGGCACCATCCGCGCTTTATCAGAGTGAAGCAACAATGAAACAAATGTAATGATTGTTTCGTTCATCGCATAGGCTATTTAATTTTAGCCTATTTTAATACAATTCAAATAATAAAATTGTGCTTAGAGGAATTATTTTCACCGGACATTATGACCGGAGAGATTTAAATATTCGGACTTCAACATATTTTGCCGGTCAAATACCGGTAATTACCGGCTAACTGAAACGCTGCTGTACACGCAGTCTCATGCACTAGACCAGTGGTGCCCAACCCGTTGATCGCGATCGACAGGTAGATCGCGGGCTGATTTCAAGTAGATCTTGATTAATAAAATTTGATTATTATTATTATTATTTTTTTTTTTTTTTTTTTGCTAAATCAACTCTGCCTCTCCTTGTTAACTACAACAAGCAATGCTGTTTGTTATTTAAGATGAGGTCGGACTCGGCACTGACAGATTTGTGTTCATTATGCTGCTTTTATAAAGCCTCAAATGACGGCTTACAATTATACAATTTTGGCTGGTAGCTCTCGGCTAGGTGGTAAATAAAAAAGTAGATCTTGGTTCAAAAAAGGTTAGGCACCCCTGCACTAGAGTACTAGACTATTGCCGGAGCTTGTTGACATGACAGGTCTGGGAGGGGGAGGGGCAGTGCGCTGCAGCAGCAGCAGCTGTGTGCCTGAGAGAGAAGTCAGCGAGTGAGAACTCCGCTGAGAATTGGATCATGTTTTTCGCGTGTCTTCGATCAGTTTTCACGATCGGCGAAAATAAAGCATTATCGGAATTTACCAATCTCATATTTATACTGAATATCGGCCGATACCGATCGCTGGCCGATCGATCGGGGCATCCCTAGTTCCAACGTGTGGCCACGTCTTGTTGGAGTCGTGATTTTGTTATTTTCAGGGCCACCATTAACTCTTCCAGGCGGGTGGTCGCTACTTGGGAGTGCTTAAAGTGTCCAACAATCTTCCGACCGATGGCAACACAGTCAATCACAGCTCTTTGGCTCAGCACAGCCTCATTCACAGCCAGCTGTAGGGTGTGGGCCATGCAGCCCAGGCTATCAACATTGTAATCCTCCATAGCCTTTGCCATGTTACGTGCGTCGTCTCTTAGGACAACATGGACTAGGCCTGCCGCGATAAGCAATAAATCGATTAATTGCCGCGATAATTAAAATTAATGCAATGATTTTGACGGGCGCGATTAATTGCTATTTGCGCGTTTGTTTTAATGAGGCGGAACCAGTGCCCCTTGTCAGTCACTGTCCGTGTTGGGAGGCGGGCCGCTGGCTTTACTACAGAGCAGAGAGCACAGGAGCTCCGTGGGGCAACGCCACATAGCTTAACTACATTTCTCAATAGTGTTGCTCCTGCTCAGTTTTTACGTTTGGCGCCTCCCACTGAGACGTCTGAGCGCCGTGTGACGGGCTATCAAATAGTCATGTGAAAACCGAAAATCATGATCCAATTCTTTAGCGGAGTTCTCACTCGCTGTCTCAGCACAGACATGCAGCGCGCACCGCGCACTGCTGCTGCTGCTGCTACCCCCTCCCCACCTGTTTCTGTTTCTGTAACTATGTAACGTTAGTTAGCACTGCTGCTGCTGCTAATGCCTGCATGTAAACAGAGGCTATTGCCTCACCGTGACGTTAGTCTAGTCAGTGTGGGACCTTCGTGAGATAACGTTAGCTACCGTTACAAAATGACCCAGTCAACTATTCACTTAGTTTAATACACGAGGCATTGTGTAACGTTATCCAGCCGGCTAGCTACGGATAGCTCCCGACATCAACAAATCCTCCAGCAATAGTCCAGTGCATAATACCTCCGTTGGCTAGGTAACTAGTCACTACGAAATGTCGCAGTAAACTAAATAGTTCACTGAGGCGTTGTCCCAACGCCATCCAGCAGTAGCTACAGATAGCTCTTGGCATCAATATCCTACAACAACAACAACAACATGCGTATTCGAGTCCCTGGTTTACATCGCATGAGTGAGGGCTGCTGACTAGGGTCCAGGTGCAGCGCCGGGGAAAAGTCTAAAACACCGGAAAAGACGGAGCGGTGGGCTTCAAAATAAAAGTTTTGGGAAATAAATGTCTAAAAAAAAAATTCTCTAACCGGTCGCAATAATATCGCTTATCGCGATATTTTCGGGGGCAATTAATCGCCCAGCAAAATGTGTTATCGTGGCAGGCCTAACATGGACCATCTCTTTCGTTATGTTCCATTTCTGAAGCATAGCTACAAAAGCCAAACGGATCATATCGGCAGTGTGTGAACCTGGTAGTTCCTGAGAATCCAACACCGCTCTGTACAGTTTGAAATCGTTGTCCAGCCACTGCACCGTCAGACCTAGCATGCTGACCGGGTTAACATCACAGGTCCATATGTCCGTGGTGAAACTTACGTGCCGTGCATCGTTGTCTATCGGAGTATGAAGGAGTAAGGTGATCTCATCATACTTGGCTTGTAAACACTCCTCTGCAAAGTGACGGCGGCTTGGAATTATAAACCTGGGCCCTCATTTATCAAAGTTGCGTACGCACAGATATGTGCTTAACCCGTGCGTATGCCCATTTCTAAGCAAAGTGTGGGATTTATCAATTTGAACGTGAACTTGACTTTGTGCTTATATTTACGCACAGCTCGGAGCACGCTTAGCTGACGCCCCGTGGTAGAAGATTGTTACTGCAGACGGACGGCATATGAGCTCCTCAGTTCATGCATTAGTTTCAACGCTGAAATAAGCTTTTGTGCATTACGCGTGTTCTGTATGACCCGTAATTCATTATAGTTCATTGTAAAATAGCGACAGTAGTGTAATTATAACGGGCTCATGCGGGAACAAGAGGTTGGCCTGCTTGTTTGGCACGGGGGGCAGACGCAGAACACCCACCTCCAAACGCCATTAAATATTGTTTCAAATAAAAAGCGACATACTATTATTTTGTGTCATGTTTCCAAATAAGATTGGCCACAACGGAATGCTTTCTACTTCAATTTGTTGGTTAGAATAGATTACCTCGCTCCGTTGAAACTTCACTGAGCTCCGCTCACAGACATGATAATAATAATAACAACAATAATAATAATAATAATAATAATAATAATAATAATAGCTTCATTTTATATAGCGCCTTTCAAGAGACCCATGCAAGGTCGCTTTACATAGATGGGGGGGGGAATAACAGTAATAAACATAGTGGACAGACTATGTAAATATGATGATGGGATTCAAGTTCGCGTTTTTATTGATCACATAGGCATGCTGTCAGAGTATGATGTCATAATCAAACATTCTAGAACATTTGTCGTCACAGATCATGTCATAATAGAACATAGGCTACATGGCATGGTCCATCATGATATTGTAGACTGTTATTACTGTACCAGTGTACCACCCATTGTGACAACAGCCTTGTGAGCTCCCGCACACAAACATGATGGGATCCAAGTTCATGTTTGTATTGATCACATAGGCAGGCTACACATGGCGTATAGGCTACAATCAGTGTTTCTCAACTGGTGGGTCGCGACCCAAAAGTGGGTCGCGGGGCCATTTTGAGTGGGTCGCGGATGTGTGTGTAAAAAAAAAAGTAAAAAAAAAAAAAATTACATTTTTTAATTTTATTTTTAATAATATTTTTTTTGCACTACCTATCTTTGTGAAAGTGGCTTCTCAGCTCTGGTCCAGCTGAAGACAAAGCGGAGGAGCAGATTGGACATTGAGCATGACCTCAGAGTTGCTTTGTCTACCATCACCCCAGACTTTGAGACTCTTGTCAGGAGTAAACAACATCCCCAGTTATCCCATTAGTTCCCTGGGATGTTAAGCTAAGAAGTCTGTTAAGAAGGATATATTATTTATTATTATTTTATTTCATTGTGTCTTTAGCCCTTAGTTGCACTTTTGTTGCAACCCCAGTTATCCCATTAGTTCCCCCAAACTTAGGTCTGTTATGTTAAGATAAGAAATCTGCTAAGAAGCATATTATTTATTATTTAATTTCATTGGGTTTTTAGCCCTAGTTGCACTTTTGTTGCAACCCCAGTTATCCCATTAGTTCCCCCAAATTTAGGTCTGTTATGTTAAGCTAAGAAATCTGCTAAGAAGCATATATTATTTATTATTATTTTATTTCATTGTTTTTTTAGTTTTTTTACATACATCATCGTGGTTAAAAATGTTGGGTCGCGACTTAATGACTAAGGGAAATGTTGGGTCCCGAGGCTAGACCAGTTGAGAACCACTGGGCTACATCATACATGGCAGTGAGATTCATTGTTCTTGTATATGCTCTCGTATTATTGTTTATATAGGCTACCCAATACTGACATCAAAATAGATTATATGCCTCTACAAATCATATGCAGCAGGTAGAAAATTGACGGAAAATCCGTCGCGATTTGGAATAAAATTGAGGAGAACTTTAATCCCTGGGTATTAATCGAACAAAACGGAAAAAGGCAGTCATATTCCAGCACAGTCTTTATTAGTGTTTGCGCTGCCCAGGCAGCAATGGTTAATAGATATCATATCCGACATCACCGTACGTGTACACGTCTGTCAGTGTCAGCCTGTCACATATTTCTCCATAACACGCTTCCCTCGGCTTAGTCCATTTTTCCACATTTCATGGCGGTGTTCCATTACCGTATATGGTTCTGTATCATAATGGCTTCGCTCGGCATCACTTCTGCACTGTACCTCGCACGTGCACGCGCACTGAATAAAGACCACAATGTACCTTTATATCCCAATATTCGTCTGACCACTCCCCTATCAGCTTACCTACATAAGCAGGGGTGGGGCCACATACTCTCCTCCTTCTCGCTTTCACCACAAGGAAGTGCCTTCGGTAGATCCCCACTTGACGATTAGTAGGAGAGAGTTGGAAAACAAGAGATACGTTGACATCATATCTTTATTTTCTCTCTCACTATTTTCGAGAAAATACGGCGATATTGTCTTCGTACTGGAGTGTCTGGAAGATGGTGATCATTCTACACCTCCACCGTTTTTTTCGTATTGGGGGTTCACGCCGCTACATGCCTCCCAACTGCAGTCCTCCTTGCTGCGGCTGGATGGGGTGAAACCCTCCAACGGTGCAGCTGGACTGTAGGACGCACTGACTGTTGTGAGAAGCGGTGGGTTCCAGGTTGGTGAGTAATGTTTGCTTGCGAGCGCCACTTGTCTGTTAGTGCTATGGGGGCTAGCTGACAATGTTTACGAAAACCGACCCCAGATTAGGGTCCTTTGTTCAGCCTCTTAGGCGACGGCGGAGGATCTTGGTCTGAAGCCCATTATAGTCAACTAGTGGGCCACGACCAGTAACACTGGTGATCCCTGTGTTCTCTGGACGAGTGGATGTTTTTCTGTCACCGTGTAGGCCCCGTCTTTCATATACAAATGAGAGTATACCCTCACGAGGAAATGTGGGCATGGATGTTCGTTATCGGAAAATCCGTGTTCAAGTCGGCTACAGCCCAGATGGGACTTGTGCTGGCTCCGCCGGATGTATGGTAAAATCACCGTGTTACATCTCGTTTCTCTTCTCTCTTAAACGGTGAGGAGGGTTTCAGAACGGCGGCCTGTCTGAGAGTGGCTTGTTATATCGTTGTGTACAAGTTCAGGTGATAGCTGCTTAGTTTGCGTGCTAGTTGTGGCCTACCTGTTAGCCAGTCAGCTGTTAGCTGCGGCGTTAGCCTGTTGTGTCACTAGGCTAGGAAACGTTAGCTTGCTGCTATCGGCCGAGAGCGGCCGTTAGCTAATTGCTACACGGTTGAACATGCTGTGACTAACATGCTTTAAACACTCTTGACTACGACGTCATCTTTTGACAGAGATTGTTAGTCGAACCTACCCGGGAGGACTGCGTCAACAAGGAGCACCGTAGCGGCGGGATGGAGCAGCGAGCTGCCCGTGTCGTCAAACACAGGAGGCTGTGTTTACTTCGGTGCCATGTTAAGAGACTGCAGTTCGCGTGATCTGCGCTCCCGGTAGGAAAGGTCTTGACCAGACCTTGAACACTTCTTTCTTTCCCTTCTAAATGTTTTATAAATAACGATGTTTTCCAAAACGTGTGTTGCTGCACTACATTTAGGATACGACGCAAGTTATGTGTGAATTGTCTTGTCACTGGTATTTAGCTTCTCCATGCAAATCGGGTTGTTGTTACAGATGTGAAAATTATCTGGGTCGTTGTGTTGAGAAACATCATGTGTGTTCATGTACCGTGTACTCACAACTAAGGGGGTTAAACTAACCTATAAAGCTATGCTTAGTGACATATGAGTGAAGAATGAATTCTTTTCTCAGCCTGTAATGACAATGAACAGTGTGTTCACATATTAAACAGGTTTACCTGTTCAACTGGCCGTATTTAGGGTAAAGTAGGAGGGGTGTTTTCCCCCCGGTTCCCTGGGGACTTCCTCACCCTCCTCAGACATGTTACAATATATGGTGTCACTGTGTGGTGGGATACGATGTAACCCTTAGCTTGATTACTGGGGTTGTGCTAAAACTGCTTGAGGAACTGTATTTTCCTAAAAGAAAAGATTGTTTGGTCACTTTTCGTGTGTGCTTAGCAAGGCCTGTGGCCGATACTAATAGAGAATTGTGTATTCTCTCACTATGGAAAAACGGCGTTCCTCTTTAGAGTGTATTGCCATTTTTTGTGGTGATAAAGGGTTGTGTGTATCTGGTGATCTACAACTGGGTTAGATTGGCCACAGAAGCGCATGTGTAAGTCTGGTACCGGGGCTCTTAAGGGGGCCCTCTCTATTCTGTGTTTTTTCCTTAGTAAAAATCAGATAGCAGGTTAGCACATGAGCTGTGTGAAGCTGTTGAATGCTTCATTTAGCTGACTATGACTGCGTCATACTCTTTTTTGTCATTACATCGTATCATGGGTGTGGGGTCGTAAAGGGGTGAACTGGTAACCTTTCCTCCCCCTTTTTTCTGTTGGTCAGGGGTAAACCCACCTGTCCTTCGAGGTTCCTGTCACGTTGCTGTTCGGCACGTTACGGGGGGGGGGGGGGGGGGGTAGTTTCCTGGTCCCACGCCCTGGAATATTGGGCGTGTGCACCGCAGAAATTCCCCTGCCATAGAGTACGTCACTGGCGCGTCTCTGTTGGTTTGACTTCCGTGTGCTGTTCAGGTCCATATGATGGATCTGTTTCAGGGAGTGGTCAGGGCTCCTCCTCGCGAAGCTCCTACTCGGGCCTTCTGTGAGTTAGGACTCTCCTTCCCTGTGAGGGAGCCTCAGAGTTCAGAGCCTCCTCCTCAGATTGTCAAGGTGAGTAGAACTTCAAAAAGGAGTTCTGCTCTATTGTGTGTGTATTCGAGTATTGAGTGTGTATTGGTTCAGTGCCTCCTCCTCGGAGAGCCCTAACCCAAATATTACATAGCTCACTGTGGTAATATATTCTTTTCAATCTATACAGCTCGCGTGGGAAGTCTCTCTGGGGATTTCCGTCTCCTCCCTATGGGAGGGTGGTGGGATGTAAAAATGTAAACAATCAGCCTGCGTCACGAGGGATTCATGTCAGTCTGTGTTCTTTCTTTTTTGAATAAAAAGAGGAAGGTACATGAAGCACGACGGCTCCGTGTCGTTCTCCCAGGCGACTTGGAGGAACAATGTTTGGTGTCTTGATAGACTATCCATTGATGTGTTTGGGTCTCGACGCATACATAGTGCTGGCTCGGTGTGTTTCTGTTACAGGATCACACAGGGGCTACGTGCGCCTTGGTTGCTTGTTAAAACATTTTTATAGGGCAACTGGGATGGAGTTTTGTCTCTTCCGAGCGCCAGTTTACTAGGTTGTCTCGACGAATTCTCGTTCATATCTGGGGGATGTTAACGGAATAGATCAGAACATATGTAGAGGGGTCTTACGCCCTTGGGGTGGGCCACTGAGCACGGTCTAAATGGGGACCGTCTGGGTGGCGCCCTCTTTTCATGTTTTAGATCGACACGCATGTCTGCCCCCTCTTCTGGAGTGGGCATGTCGGCGTGGTGAGGACACGGGACTGGTCTGGTCACGCTGGTCCAGGTCAGTTAACCCGTTGTCCGCCAGGGATGCAGATTTGCTGTTCTGGTACCCTGAGGGACTTGTGCTTTTTTCAGGGGGAAAAATGCCAGGTCGGTCCGGGTGTTACAGGGTTAGGCGCTATGGAGACCCTTGTTGGGTACATATTGTACTCTGCACTATTGTAATGGCTAACGGCCATGCCAACTTGTACACGCCCGATCTCGTCAGATCTCGGCCGCTACACAGGTTCGGTCCTGGTTAGTACTTGGTTGGGAGACCGCCTGGGAATACCAAGTGCGGTGTGCTTAGGGCTGGTTCTCCATTATTTTCGCTCCTCTCTCACGCGTGGCGAAGAGGGGCCTGTTGGGGTGGTCTTGGACCTCTGGTAACCCTGTGCTTCCCGTGCCGCCGGGCCCGGTCCGAAGTAATGTTCGTCGACCCGTATGCCTGGAATAACCCTTTTTTGAAAACTGAAACACTTGTACTGCGGTATAGCCAGTGTGTACCCACAGGTGTGTTTTGGAGTTTTTTTCTTGAGGGGTTATAGGAACAACCACCGCATTGGGTAACGACAAGGTGGTTGATTCCCTGGTGTGTTGGAGCAGTGTCAACTCCCGGGTTACCCGGTTGAGGGTGCCCCTGCACGTTCATGACGTCTGCCAATCATGTCAGCCTTCTCTGCCTCAACCCCTCTGGGTGTTTTTTTTTTAAATGGAGGCTTGGTCATGCAACAACGCCAGCATACGCCCCTTCCGCCGGGGGGGCTGTTCTCAGCTAACTCCTTTGGCGCCTGTCTCGTCCGCAGTGCTCCAGGCTCAGGTTACAGCCTGTTGCCTGGTTTTTCCCGGTGCGCTGCCTGCTTCCGTTGGTTAACCTTTTTTGTGTGCTTACGGCCATGCTGACTGCCTGTGTTGCAGGGTCAGTGTGCCAGGCGGTGTGCTATTGGGGGGAGAGGGCCCGCTCTTGGAGGGGCCTTATCTGAATACGCTGGCGATGTGGGGGGCGGTGTCACTAAGTGACCGCCTGGTGGGGTCTTGATGCCTGGCGTCATTGACCTCTCCGGGCCCCCGTTTTCCAGGGGATCCAGTCCCTTCGGTGGGTCTGGGTCTTCCTTCACGCTCCGCTGCTACGGCCTTGCCACGGGGTTGGGTTGCTCTTGACCCTGTGATTTCTGGGGGCAGTAACGAGGTTGTTCCCTCCGTTCGTTCCCGGGTGGCATGCGGGTTGTGCGTGTGTGTAGTCGTGGGGTCAGGCCACGGTCTGCTCACACTGTGCGTTGAGTTGCTTGATTGCCTCTTCGCACGGTCGGGTCCGTCGCCCTCCCGGGAACCTCCAATAGGGGGGGTGCCCTCCATTAGGGGGGGTCGGGGGGGCTCGGTCCTCCCTGATCTGATGGTTGTGGGGGGCCTCAACGGGGTATATTTGTCGGCCGATGGCTCTCGCTCGGCCTCCCTTGTGCAGAAGTGATGCCGAGCGAAGCCATTATGTTAGGTTATGACTATAACCAAGTTCTGTTAATAATGGTGACGCTCGGCATCAGACGCCGCTGCTGCCCTTGATCTCACCTTGTGGTGAAAGCTTGGGAAGGAGGCGAGTATGTGGCCCCACCCCTGCTTATGTAGGTAAGCTGATAGCGGTGTGGTCAGACGAATATTGGGATATAAAGGTACATTGTGGTCTTTATTCAGTGCACGTGCAAGGTACAGTGCAGAAGTGATGCCGAGCGTCACCATTATTAACAGAACTTGGTTATAGTCATAACCCATCGTTAATCGGGGCGGTTTTGGTATGCAAATACGTGAAAGTGTGCACGAGCCTCAGTGTAGGAGCAAGGTGATATTTATCATGACAGGTGTGCGTAGGACCTGTGTACGCACGTGTGATAAATCCCGTTTTTTTTGTGCGTGCACACATTCTAAATTCTGTGCTTACGTGTGGAAATAGAACATTTTCTAAGAACTTGATAAATGAGGGCCCTGGCCTCTAAATGACGAAGTAGCCGACAGAATCCTTTGTCTTCAACGAGGGAAAAGCGCTGGTCGTCAAGTGCCATCATTTCTGTGATCAAGTTAGAGATCGCTTGAGCCCTTGGGTCATTTCTGTCAAACTTCTTTAATTTAGCAAACGCCTCGTTAATGGGTACAAGCCCCGCCGGTTCCTTTGCAGCTGGCTTTGGATTCGCAGCAGCTTTAGCTGCTCGCGCGTCGTCGTAGGCTTTTAACACACCATCGTAGCGGTGGTGATGTTGCAGGTGAATTATTATTTTGGATGTGTTATAGCCTGTTGCCCCTTTCCCTCCTCGTGGAACTTCTGCATTTGTTACAAATAGCAAGCAAACTGTTTTCCTCAAACTTTGAAAAAGTCCCACACTACTGACGCCATGTTTGTTTCCTATCCGTGCTGCTTCTGAAAGTTACGTGACTACGTCACAGCCAGGCATGAGAAAGCGAGCGCTGGATTTGTGAAAAACTCCCTCTTCCTAAACCACACGCTATCAGTCGTACCACAGTACTGTCAAAACGGGAGGAGCCTATAGTAAAAACAAACACTGTGCGGGAGCTTAGAGGACTGTATATAATTATCACCTTAGGTGGTGTGGTAGGATGCCTTAACTCTTAAACTAATTGTACCAAATACACAACTGAGTGAATAACTTAAAATGGAGTCACCTAAACTAGAAAGAGCGAGGAAACTGTTTGAATCATAATGCTTTTATATAAGCAAAAAAGGGGAAAAAAGATACATACAAAATATTGTTATCACGTTACACAATGCCTAATTAATTACTAAATTTAGATGGGCGCCCAAATAGTTCTATTAAAGTGTTCTGGCCAAACGTTGCCGCGGTTACCACTGTGTCAGAGGAACAATTCCCTCTGCAGGATGAGAGAGATGGAGAGAGTTAATAATCCTGGGGTGAGAAAAGGACCCGGATGGGTTCTGTGACGAGGAGTAGTAGACCGCTGCGTGGTGATGAGGGCGGGAAGACTCTGCCCGGTCCGATAGGCGCCACCAGTCTGCTCCTGCAGACCAGATGCTCCGCTGTGGTGGATCCGAGTGTCTCGCTCCGCTCCGTGGTGCTGCACGGCGCACGCCGACAGCTGCTGCAGACACACTGGTCCCCTCTGTACCACAGGCTACTGCTATGGCTACTACTTAGGACTAGTTGTGTCCTTTTACAGCGACACAGACCCTATCTAAATGTTCTCTGGTCTGTGTTATATATCGACTGATATGTCCAGTATAGAGCAGCTATCGAAGCATGAGCCGAAGCTACTTTAGGTATTAGCGCCGAGCTAGCTAGCTTCGGCTAACTGGTAACGATAGATGGGGAATACTATAGTCCGCTGTAATGTGCTAATCCCAGACGTTTACTAAACATCGAATTAGCTGGGTACTAAAACTCACTCTCTCTTGGTGGTATAATGTCCGCTTGGTAAGCCACTTTACATACTTGGTCACCGTCAAACTATAACGTTAACGAGAGCAACGCTGGGTGTACGTCTGCTCTCTAACGTGTCCGGTCAAGTTCAACGTCAACAACCTCATAGAGGAAGTGACGCACATACGAGGGAACACTACCACCTCTGGCCCACTAGAGGGCAGCACCGTCATATAACCTGAGATGCCATCAATAGGCAGACAGTGTAACATTATGTGGTAAATAATAACTTAACTCCCACATATTAAACAGGTTGGTGAACTTAAAGGGGGATTATTTTAGGTCTAATTTTACCTAATTGCAGACCCTTCAGCACAAACACCCTTCATCCCAATCCACCTACACCGCATTTAAAAAATGTATATATATTATCGGAGCTATCAATAATTTTATCGGGATGACGTCATAATTGCTGATATCGACCTGATAATTATCGTGCATCCCTAGTTATTATTAGCCTCAGATATTAGCCCTTCATTAGCAAAATCCAGAACTAACGTTAGCTTAGCAGTGTGTCTCATCTGTTTATCTGATATACATTATCCTAGTTTAGCTTGGTTTAGGAGTCCATGGTAAAGTTGTATTATTTACAGTTTACTAAACAATTATTTTTCAATCTTCTGTAGATGGCCACAGTATTGCATTTAGTTGTATTTTCATTTAATTTAGTGTACTTTCTGACGAGGACGTGGTCTTAGTTTTTCCAATGTGACCCTGGAAACCACTTGGAAGACAAAAACAACAGCTGCCTGCATCAATAACCAATCAGATGTTTTGGCCATCAAATTAAATGCAATATCATAGGCTTATATTCATAGATCAGAACTATAGCAGTGCATCTGTCTATATATACACCCATGTGTTTTTCAGTTCTTAGGAAGATTTTCATGTCTTTCATGTCAGGATTTTCCTTCCTTTCCAATTTGTTAGCCTAGGAAAATAGAGCTACTTGTATAGCTGGTTATGGTCTGATGGTTCTTGCTTGGCTTTCTGTGTTCCTGATGAATTTCAACTGAAAAGTTAGACCTTTTGTTTGTTAGGATGAATGTACAATGTACTGATATTTTTTTCCTTACTTTCCCCCCAAGACCAAGACTGGTCTGAATATGACCACCCCTAGCCTCTCACACCTTGGTTTGAGAGAACTGTCTGTCTGTTTGGTGGACTGCATGAAACCGCCACAGCTGGACCAGGAGCAGAGCGGTTTGGATTGCATGGAAACAAGTATGGAAATGTTGACTTTAATCTGTAAACATTATGACTTTATAAGTGTTGACTTTAACCTCTTAAGCCAGACTCTCTAAATTTGCCTAAAAGTACATACCCAAGTAAAAGGAAGATTGCTCCACTTCTACAAGCTTGGTGGTACTAAATCCAGATTGAACTCTGCCATTGGAAAGATTTGGCCCGATCCATAGATGTATGACTTGGCCATAATAAGGTAATTTATAGGCCTGATATTCTATATTCATATTCCAAATTTCATATTCCAAATTGCATGCACAATCAGTACTGTATCTACAAAAAAACCTGTAAATCATCTTCCTTTTATTCATTTACCTTTTTTATTTATTTTTTGTACACTTGATCTCAAGAAGGTGCTGAATGAGCACCTGCACTTTTCACGTCTGGTGAGGTCAATGTTGTTATTGAGCATGGTGTTATTCACCTTCAAAATTAATTAAACATTTTTAGAAAATAATGTATATTCTCCTTTGGTTCATTACAATTTACTCGAGCATAGTAACAGACACAATATTTCTGCCACTGGGAATACATTCCCTGAGGTCCATCTATGTCCCTAGATACCAGGAACATGCAAATGGACATTGTAGAAGTGGAGCAATCTTCCATTTACTTGGGTATGTACTTTTTGGCAGATTTTCTGAAAATATGGCTACGGCTTAAGAGGTTAATTCATACGGATTGTATTAATTGGAAATGAATGAAAAATGTATATTGAATATCAGATTAATAATCAGAATAATCAGAAAAAAAATGTGTACTCTGGTTTAAAGATTCAAGAACAGACAGTTTGCTGTACAATGCAAATCTTACTTTGCTAGTCCGCCCTTCACACAAAATCACACAATACTTAAATGTATTTAACTTATTAAAATTAAATAAATATGGAGGTGACAATGGGTCACAGCAGCAGTTAAAAGTGTCTTTAGTGATTGACAGTTCGGGGGAAGGGTGACAGTGAGGTCACAGCAGCAGTCGGGTCTGAGTGTCTGCCTGGCACAAAATAGAAAGTGTGGGGGGGGGGGGGGGCGGAATCACAGTTTCGTAGTCCTGGATTTCAGATGGCAGGAGGTTGAAGAGTCTGTGCTGGGGGTGTGTACTGTCCTTAATTATGTTATGTGCTCTCCTGGTGGCCCTGGTAGAGTAAATGTCCTGTAGTGAGGGGAAGGCTGCTCCTGAGATGTATTGAGCAGTTTTAATCACTCGCTGGAGTGCCTTCCTCTCCTTAGCAGTGCAGTTTCCATACCAGACCGTGATTGAGCTAAGGACACTCTCAACCGTACTTCTATAGAAGTTGCTGAGAATTTTGGGTGGCATTTTCTCAGCCTTCGATGCTGGGATTCTTTGTGTGTGTGTGCATGTCTCTCTCTCTCTCTCTCTCTCTCTCTCTCTCTCTCTCTCTCTCTCTCTCTCTCTCTCTCTCTCTCTCTCTCTCCCCCCCCCCCATATCTGGTCCGGTATCAATTCCCAGGTAGAAAGAAACATTTTGGGCTGCTTTAAATTATTTCTTTTTTAATCGCAAATTTAATCGCAATCACAATATCTGTCCGAAAAATCGCAATTAGATTGTTTCCCAAAATCGTGCAGCCCTAATCCTCAGTGGACCGGTTCTGATGGTACACAAACTGCAGAGGGTCCAGTGTGTCTGGGATGGTCTCCTTGATGTGCGACATGACTATCCTGTCGAAACACTTGATCACTATTGGGGTGAGTGCAACGGGACGATAGTCATTGAGACAGGTTACAGTGTTTTTCTTTGGCAGGGGCACGAGGGTGGTGGTCTTGAAGCAGGTAGGCACAATAGCTTGTGCTAGTGACAAGTTGTAAATGTCAGCAAGTATGTCAGCCAGCTCTGAGGAACAGACCCTGAGGGCACGGCCGGCTGCCTTCCGTGGGTTTGTTCTCAGAACCGTACGTACCTCTGCCGTTGTCACAGTGAGTGGTGAGTCCTGCGTGCGCTCCGTGGTCAGAACCCCTCTCTGTTGGTTGGTGTTGGGGACTTCAAAGTGGGCGTTGAGTCTAGAACTGTAGACGACTCTGGACTAGGCATGTGCCGGTATGACATTTTGAAGGTATGATAACCTTGGGCAAAAATACCCCGGTTCACGGTATATCACGGTATTCGGTAAAAGAAAAAAAATCCTATTGAACAAAACTTCTTTTATTACAGTGCACAAATCAGCTTTTCTGTAAGTGTTATTTATGAATGTGTGAAGACTGTCTGTATTACACACAGAGGGAACTGTCTGACCACTTTCAAACTAAGTACAGAATAAAAAATACTTCCAAATAAACTTTAATGATTATGAATAGGCCTATGTACTTCAAACTTCAACTTCAAAATTCAAATTACTTTATTTTCCTTTCGGAACTTCATTTGTTCAGTGGTTAAAAGACAAACATACAGTCACAATACATAGATACTCACCACTATAAAAAAAAAACACCACCTATGTTAAAACTACAGTAAAAAGACCACTATATAAAAAAAACACCAACTACATTAAAACTACAGTACTTAAAGCATGATATATTAAAATCCATGTGGAGTAGTTCTATATGTATATAAATAATAAATAATAGTAGTACAGGTGATCTATGTCCATCGGGTGGAAGGGGGAGTCTATTTTAAGTAGTCCAAAGTCCTTGGGGGGGGGGGGGGGGGGGGGGCAGGCAGTCCGGCTTCCACCAGACCTAGGTGTTCAGCAGTATGATGGAGGTTTTTGTTAATGTAATGTAATCTACTTGCACAGATGTATGTTATATAGCCTAGTACTATTCTTACTGGATTAAACATACATTTAAACAATTAATCTTTTGTGGAAGATCAACAACCACCCACGGAACTATGTGTTGGGGATAATGGTTCCGCACGGACCATATTGTTTGTTACTTTCCTGTCAGCACACTAGCTTAACGTCAACAGAGTTTAACATTAAATAAATGTTTAGCGTCGTCTTTCGACATCCCCGCCTCAGACTCTTATCCTTCTCATGATTATGAATATGTAACGGAACGTAGGCCAATCTCACTAACGTTAGTCGACCTAAATCAATTAGCGACATGATTCACCGGTACTACTAGCTAGCTGGCTAACTAGCTAACGTTAACTAGCTTCCGTCAAAACGTTAGCTGTAATGGATCATACATGATGTGGTGTGCTGTTAGTTATCTGAAAATAATGCTCTATACGTGGGGGGTAATTAACGTGAGCTAACGTTAGCCCTTCGACGAGTGGTTTGCATGGACACTGGGCAGTAACGTTAGCTACAGCTTTGTTAGCCTAGCTAACGTTAGCTACATATCTAGCAAGCTATAGACAAAGAACGTTTAATGTGACTGATCTAGTGAGCTAGAATCAGAATATTCCACCCATCAATAGCTAATGTCAAATATAAATAACGCAATGGCCATACCAACCCGTTCGTTTTGACGGGAGCTAGTTAACGTTAGCTAGTTAGCCAGCTACTGACATATGTAAACAGACAGGCAGATTCGCAACATACTGTCGGCGCCTACCGTCTGAACGTAATTTGAAAGGTTTTGACATGCGACATTTTCAAACCGCGGTAAACCGGTTACCGGCACATGCCTACTCTGGACTACACTGTGTTCTTAAACTATAAAACCCAGCTACATACCATTATAAACCTCTTACATGGAAATTAAGCTGAATAAAATCACCAAATCTCCTTCCTCTGACACTCTTCTCCATCCAGATAGCTGTCCTGTCAGGCCTGGGACGAAACCAAGAGGCTTGGATGGAAGAAAAGGTCTCTGCTGTGACCAGTGTGGAAAAAACTTCAGTTCAAAGACGAATCTCAATAAACACCAACGCATTCACACAGGAAAGAAACTCTATTCCTGTGACCAGTGTGGGAAGAGCTTTAGCCAGCTGTCTCATCTAAAAAGACACCAGAGGAGTCACACGGGAGAGAAGCCCTACTCCTGTGACCAGTGTGGGACGAGCTTTAGCCAGCTGTATCATCTAAAAATACACCAGATGATTCACACAGGAGAGAAACCCTACTGCTGTGACCAGTGTGGGACGAGCTTTAGTGGACTGTCTAGTCTGAAAACACACCAGAGAATTCACACAGGAGAAAAGCCGTACGCCTGTGATCAGTGTGGGACAAGCTTTAGTCAACTGTCTAGTCTGAAAACACACCAGAGAATTCACACAGGAGAGAAGCCGTACTCCTGTGACCAGTGTGAGACGAGCTTTAGTCAACTGTCTAGTCTGAAAACACACCAGAGAATTCACACAGGAGAGAAGCCGTACTCCTGTGACCAGTGTGAGACAAGCTTTAGTCAACTGTCTAGTCTGCAAACACACCAGAGAATTCACACAGGAGAGAAGCCGTACTCCTGTGACCAGTGTGGGAAGAGCTTTATTAAACTGTCTAGTCTGAAAATACACCAGATGATTCACACAGGAGAGAAGCCCTACTCCTGTGACCAGTGTGAGAAGAGCTTTAGTCGACTGGATAGTCTGAAAAACCACCAGATGATTCACACAGGAGAGAAGCCCTACTCCTGTGACGAGTGTGAGAAGAGCTTTATTAAACTGTCTAGTCTGAAAACACACCAGAGAATTCACACAGGAGAGAAGCCCTACTCCTGTGACCAGTGTGGACAGAGCTTTAGTGAACAGTTTCATCTGAAAAGACACCAGATTATTCACACAGGATGGAAGCCCTACTTCTGTGACCAGTGTGAGAAGAGCTTTATTAAACTGTCTAATCTTAAAACACACCAGATGATTCACACAGGAGAAAAGCCCTACTTCTGTGACCAGTGTGGGAAGAGCTTTAGTCGTCAAGATCGGCTGAAATCACACCAGATGATTCACACAGGACAAAAGCCCTACTTCTGTCACCTGTGTGAGACTAGCTTTAGACAACTGGGTAATCTGAAATCACACCAGATGATTCACACAGGACAAAAGCCCTACTTCTGTCACCTGTGTGAGAAGAGCTTTAGTCGTCAAGATCGGCTGAAATCACACCAGATGAGTCACACAGGAAAAAAGCCCTACTTCTGTGACCAGTGTGGGAAGAGCTTTAGTCGTCAAGATCGGCTGAAATCACACCAGATGAGTCACACAGGAAAAAAGCCCTACTTCTGTGACCAGTGTGGGAAGAGCTTTAGTCGTCAAGATCGGCTGAAATCACACCAGGTGATTCACACAGGACAAAAGCCCTACTTCTGTCACCTGTGTGAGACTAGCTTTAGACGACTGCATCATCTGAAATCACACCAGATGATTCACACAGAACAGAAGCCACATCATTGTAGTTTGTGTGATAAGAGATTCAGAACATCAGCATATTTGCGTAAACATGAGAAAATTCACTTGAGAGAGAAGATTCAGGGAAAT
The DNA here is from genome assembly GCF_963971535.1 of Notolepis coatsorum. NCBI lineage: Eukaryota > Metazoa > Chordata > Actinopteri > Aulopiformes > Paralepididae > Notolepis > Notolepis coatsorum. Next base: position 93,330,583 of record NC_140179.1, on the reverse strand, counting down.
GTCAAACCTGTCAATTCACTTGCACATTCCTAGGAGATAAACTACTGCTGTGACCAATATTAGAAGAGTTACACTCATAATGATGCTCCTGAAATGATATCAACGTCATTCACACAGTAGAGAAACTATACCACTGTGGGGAAAACTTCACATGAAAAATAGGTACCATTTAACTAATGTAGCAGGAATTTAAAACCATCCAAACTGATAATACACAACACCAGTGTCTACTATTGTGACCACTGGAAAACGCTTCAGTACGCCATTACAGCCGTCAGTCCATCAACAATCATAACAATAATAGTGGTAGTAATATTTGGCCGTTCTTTTGAAATAAAAAACGACTACAAAGAGCTTTTGAGAGAGAAGCAGTACTAGCATAGACACGGTTTTCATTGACGACAACAGTTGTGTTTCTGTCGCTCTGAGGAGTGAGACAGACGGTGTGGATGTTCCTGGGACAATATGTCATGGTATAAGAGTGAACACATTTATTTAACCTTTATTTTACCAGGTAGATTTCTTTTTCGAGCAAGACCTGGCCAAAATGGTAGCAAAACAAAAACAAACATACAATACACAAACACAGACAGAGACATAAAAGGCAAAGTGGGGCAAGGGGATACATTTGAGCAAACAAGATTGTCAATATATTGCTTGCTCTGCGGTTGCAGCTGGAGGCTATTGGGCGAGTGACATTTGCGAGGTCTGAGAGGTCTGTCCGCCACATGGCGGGTAACAGAATAGTCATGTAAAATAATTAAAACTGCAGTGTGTTTTGGTTTTACGAGTCGACGGTCGCTATTTTTGCAGCCTTGCGCGTCAACTCTCCTTGTTTACCGACGTCACATCCACCACCTGCTTGCACTGTAACGCTGCTATACCGATTAGCTAACGTTAGCTTAATAGCGTCGGTTAAATGGAAGGAGTAAGCCGGCCACTAAAATGAAAAAACACAGCGGTTTTCTCAGACGAAAAGGATAAGCGGGGCCACCCAACAAAAGAAAGTTTCGAGAGGAATGGAAGTTTGAAGATTAGCGGTGTTTCAAGAGACTGGCTAGGCTACTGGGGGCTGTAGTGGTGAGTTGTTAACTTGTTCCGTGTTCCGCAACTACTGTATGTCAAAAAGAAAAACAGAAACAACACATTTGTCATTGTCGTGTTACTTCACAGTACAAATACGTGAGTCCTCTGTTGTGGTTGTGAGTATCCTTTATTAGCTTAACTCCGTAGATCACACAGGTCTCCCCACCGTATATTCTCTCCCCACTGTATGTATCTTTTTTTCTCCCGCCCACCCACCCCCTCCTAATGTACAGTCTCCTCCCCACCGTATGTATATTTCTCTCCCACCCCCTCCTAATGTACAGTCTCCTCCCCACCGTATGTATATTTCTCTCCCACCCACCCACCCCCTCCTAATGTACAGTCTCCTCCCCATCATATGTATATACTCTGTCAGAATCTATGGGTAACATTACTGTATATTTGCATATCATATATGTCACAAATGTAACAGTACTATATACCTGTATGTCCGTCCCTATGCCATAAATGTCATGATGTCATGTATGTCATAAATGTCACTATGAATTGAAAATGGGGGACCCTGATGTAAACAAGACAAACGTCTTTTTCTGGTCTGCATCCCCTTAACAATTGTGTGTATTGAGCCGTACTGTATTGTACCCATTCTGCAATCTGTTAAATATTGATTGATTGATTGAACATTTTATTAACAGATTGCAGAATGGGTACAATACAGTACAGCTCAATACACACAATTGTTAAGGGGATGCAGACCAGAGAAAGACTTTCGTCTTGTTTACATCAGGGTTCCCCATTTTCAATTCATCATAACATATATGACACACATGACATACAGATAGACAATACTGCTACATCTATACATTTATGACATACCAGATTTACAAATACAGTACTGTTTGTGATACAAACATTTTCTAAAAAAGAGAGTATATACATTTGACAAAGAAACTACATTGGAGGAGGTTGGGTAGCTGGGGTGGGGGGACTGTACATTGGAGGTGGGGGTAACTGTACATTGGATTATCGACGAAACCTTACTTGGTCCCAAGAAGAGGGTCTTGTGTATTAAATAAAGTTTTCATTCATTCATCCACTCTAGATCTGGTAAATCCAGTAGCAATACACACAATTGTTACGGGGATGCAGACCAGAGAAAGACGTTTGTCTTGTTTACATCATCAGGGTCCCCCATTTTCAATTCATAGTGACATTTATGACATACACAACATACATGACATTTATGACATAGGGACATACATGACTTACAGGTATATAGTACTGTTACATTTGTCACATACTATATGCAAATGTAACAATATACAGTACTGTTACCCACAGATCCTAACAGTAAATATATACATATGATGAGGAGGAGACTGTACATTAGAAGGGGGTGGGTGCGTGGTAAAAAATATATACAAACGGTGTGGAGGAGACTGTCCATTGTTGTTCTGGCATAATTGCGAAACGTGTTTAGTCCCTTGTTTGTATGATAACAAGCCGTTTAGTTCATGGTTCAAAGTAATGGGGAAAGGGTGCTAGCTCGCCATCAATCAGAAGCTAGCCACAAGACTTGCATTCACGCTCTCCAGCACACAGCCTCCCTGCCTGGCACAACAACCACAACAGTAGGGTCTATAGTCACAGTCAGGACAGTAGGCTCTACAAGTAGGCTCCCTTAAAACGCTAACACTATAAAAATAAAAAAATAAACAGTGGAGGTTAAAATAAGAATATGACTTGGCCTGAAAAAAAGTTCAGTCAGGAGAATTTCTTTTGCTTTAATCCCTGAGTACTACACAAGAAGAAGTGTTTATTTTAGAGTAATGTTCCATGTATTGTCTTCATTGGTATTCTTTTAAAGGAATGGATGTTCCTTTATATGAATTTATCATCTTTAGTGGTTTTTCTATCAAAACGGTATAGGGTTGGAATCAATTAAAAATCAAAACAAGTTGTTTACTTTATGATGATAGAACATCCATTCACATTTACTTGTCATTAGGTTGGATAGCAAAACCTTTTCATAATGGAACTTGTACAATATTTGAAATAAAATCTACATCTTAAATAAAAAAAATTATTAGAATGTATGATATGCTAATAATATGGGGCGACATTGGCTCGGTAGAGCAGTCGTCTGGTAATCCGGAGGTTCCAGGTTCGATTCCCGCTCCTCCCAGGCAGCGTGTCGAAATGTCCTTGAGCAAGACACTTAACCCCTAATTGCTCCCGATGAGCAGGTCGGCACCTTGCATGGTTGCCTCCGCCGTCGGTGTGTGAATGTGTGAGTGAATGGGTAAAAATGTGAGGAACAAATTGTAAAGCGATTTGGATAAAAGCACTATATAAATGCAACCATTTACCATTGGCCATTTAATAATATGGGTGAATTGTAAGCGTCAAGATAAGTGGGATGGTGTGAATTGATCTCTTAGAAGTAACTAACTCAGAAGTATGAAAATTAAATATTACATTTTAACCTACTTTGTATGAAAGGCTTCATCTAAGTGCAACAATGATAATTTTTTGAAAATCTGTTGCAGCGTATCTTGGAACTGTTCAACTGTACAAGCACACCCTTCCCATTATGTCTTTTTTCCTTTTTCTTTTTAAACGCACATGTGAATGCATTTTCTAAAAATGTTTAATGTTCTGGCACCATATTTTGGCTAAATAGGCCTCGTTTTATAAATGTGTATACAGAAACAATTCTGTTGCTTTTGTTGATTCATTTCATTGATAACATAGTGCTGTAATTTCATTTTCTAATAAATATGCATGATCAAGTTCAACAACGTGTGCTTTTATTTTGATATTCCACGTTGAAATTACGTGATACATTAAGTGTGGGGTCGCCAAAAAAAATCCTAATTAAAATGGGATCGTGGTATAATTTTTTTTGAGAACCCCTGGATTACATGCATTCCTGGGGGGAGGGGATCTCTAACTTGTGATTGGTGGAGACAGGCCTCTGTTGGCTCCCACCAACTCGGTTCCCTTTGTCCGTACCAAAGAGCCGCTCAAAAGAACCGGTTGGTTCTTGAACGTCAAATCAGTCTCAGCCGGTTCCTCCGAGTGAGTCTTGGCTGCTGCTGCTGCAGTCCTCTGTCCTGCTCATGTCCTCTAGTGGGACTGACATCTGAGCCCCGTCCTCCTGGTGATGGAGGCTCGTCAGGCAGTGACTGAAATGTGTTTTCTAGCTTCAGTGGACATGAAAAAGAGAGAAATGCGAAAAGATACATTTCATGCGTGTAACACGTTATATTATGTATACAATTGAAGTAAACAAAGGCTCGTGAAAATGTACAAGAAGATATATATTTTTGAGGGGGCGCTAGTGAGCGGTGAATGGAGTAGTCGCATTTTTCTGAGCTCCCTCCTCAACTTCTAATTTTGTATAAAAAACACACGTTTATCTAACAGTTTGCTTGAAAAAGTATCAACAGACTAAATATAACACTACCGCCGTGGAAAGTTGAGATTATATGGAATTTACCGATGGGAAGGGGCCAAACAAACAAAAAAAAAGGCAACCGCAGCTGGCAAACGACAAACAATGGCCACTACGAGAAAAGCAGCAGCAGCCCAAACATCTGACGACACTGCCAGCGCTGCTATTCTGGCTGCAATTGAAAGCCAGGGTAAGAGTCTGAAGAAAGCGATGGACGAGACCCGAGTCTCTATCACATCCCGTTTGGACAAGTTTGAAGCCACTTTGGCATCCCTGCAGTCCGAGCAGAACAGCGTGAAGCAGCTAGTGACGGGGATAGAAGTGACGGTGAACGACCACGACGCGCGTCTGAAACTCCTGGAAGAATCCCAAAAATCCTTACGGAAGCAAAACACAGAACTCCGGGCTAAGCTCAACGACTTAGAGGGCCGTTCCCGCCGGCTGAACCTCAAATTCGTGGGAATCAAAGAGGGCGAGGAGAAGGGAAGGCCTACTGACTTTGTGACCGAGTTGGTCTCGCAACTACTTGGCAGTGAAAACTTCACCAAGCCAATTAAAGTGGACAGAGCCCATCGTATCCTGTTAGCCAAGCCCGCTGAGGGGGAGAAACCACGCACCATTATCGCCAAGATGCACCACGACAAAGACAAGGACCGGGTCCTGCGTCTCAGCCGCGAGCACGGTCCTCTTTACTACAAAGGATCCAGAGTGTATATTTTTCCTGATTATACAGCGGACGTGATGACCCAGCGCAGAGCCTTCAGTGATGTGATGAAGACCCTCCGAGAGGCAAATGTGAAATACAGCCTACGCTTCCCAGCCAAGTTGCGCGTCGAGCACAACTCTACTGTCACAATGTTTGGCACCCCGGAGGAGGCTGTGCGCTTTTCCAAGACTCTCTCAACTGATGGACCTGGTCCCATGCTGGCGGTCTCAAGCTGACTGTATATAAACTGATTTGTTGACTATTCAACATAAAACACGTGTGAACACTTTATTATTTTTCATCCACTGAGTTGTGGAGGGACAGCTGTCTAGGTATTGGTAACTATAACGTTAACCGGTGCAATGCGATGCCTATTCTTTCGCCCAGCTGTCTTCGTGAGTATATGGGGATTTTGCCGTTCAGTTTTGGTAAGGGGGGGTGGGGGGGTTTATTGTGTTGCCAGTCCTTATTGTTATATTTTTGTATCTGAAGTCTCTTTCAAGAAGGTGGATGATCAATGGATTAAAATGTACTTCATATACCATGCTGTTTGTATTAAGATTGTTATCACTTGGTCGTGATGACGCAAGGGGTTAATATATCGGGGGGTGAGAAGCCTATTACGATGGTGTCATGGAACACTAAAGGATTGGGTAGTGCAGTTAAAAGGGGAAAAGTATTTGCTCATTTGAAAACATTGTCTGCAGATATTATATTTTTACAAGAGACTCGTATAGCTCCAACGGAACAGAGGCGCCTGAGGAAGCACTGGGTGTCACAAGTGTACCAATCTGCTTTTTCTTCCAAAGCAAGAGGGGTTGCTATTTTATTTAGTAAATCTGTCCCATTTCAAATGACCACGGTAGTCTCCGACCCCGGAGGCAGATATGTCATGGTGTCTGGTAGCATTAATTCACTACCAATAACATGCCTGAATATTTATGGTCCTAACATTGACGACCCAAGCTTTTTTCGTAAAATATTTGACATAATCCCTGATCTGAATACCACCAACTTGATTTTAGGTGGAGATTTTAATTGCTATCTAGATCCCTATCTTGATCGTACGTCCACTCGTCCGCCTCCGACCATTAATTCCGTTGGAGTACTAAACAATTTAATGCGTTCTATGAACATAGTTGACATATGGAGATTGCAGCACCCTACAGACAGGGATTATTCTTTCTTTTCCCACGTCCACAAATCGTATACAAGAATAGATTATTTTCTTGTCGATGCTAAATTTATATCTAGTGTGCTGCAAACTAAATATCATAGCATCCTTATTTCAGATCATGCGCCAATCACTATGTTGGTAAAGCTGGCACTGCCACAGACGCGATACAGTTGGCGCTTCAACCCCTCTTTGCTCTCGGAGAAAGCATTTCGCGATCAAATGAGATCTCGACTCATTGAGTTTATGGAGACTAATGATACCGACGCTACACTATGGGAGTCTCTTAAGGTGGTATTGAGAGGGCACATTATATCTTATGAAGCCTTTGGAAAGAGAGAAAGACGTAAGCGCCTGGCTGAGATTGAGGCACGGCTCCCCTCGCTGGAGCAGGTTTACAGACTATCACAATCCCAAATGGACTTAAATAACATTTTAAAATTGAAGTATGAATACAATTCTATTCTGGGCAAGCAGGTTAGTACCCTCCTCCTTAAACTCAGACAGAAGCACTTTGAACTAAGTGATAAACCAGACAGACTGTTGGCTAGGCAGCTGAGGGGTGTACAGGCCAGCCAGGCAATTCATAGTATCAAATCTATATCGGGCAGCTTGCTGACTAACCCTAAAGACATAAATGACCGTTTTAAAGAATTTTATACTGGCCTTTATACCTCTAGATGCCATGCCCCAGACTCTGAGGTTGAGAGCTTCCTGGACAATATTGATATGCCAGTGCTTAGTGATAAGGCAAGGGATGAGCTAGATGCTGATTTCAGCCTGCAGGAAATAACAAGTGCAATAAAGTCTTTCCCTAGCTTGAAGGCCGCTGGCCCGGATGGGTATGGGGCGGAGTTTTATAAAACTTACAGTGACATTTTGGCCCCTCTACTTCTTAGAATGATTCAACATTCTATCACTAATAATGTCTTCCCTGACTCCCTTTACGAAGCAAATGTGTGCCTTTTACTCAAGAAAGGTAGGGATGGGACTGATCCAGCAGGGTTCCGGCCTATAAGTTTGTTAAATTTTGACCAAAAGACAGTTGCCAAGGTGTTGGCCACTAGGTTGGCTCAGCATGTCGGATCTCTCGTCCACTCCGACCAAACGGGATTCATTCCTGGCAGGCTTGCTTTTTCTAATATTTGGAAATTACTAAACATATTGTACTCTAACCAAAGAAAGGACACTAAGCCGGCGATCATATCACTTGACGCTGAAAAGGCATTCGACCAGATCGAATGGAAATATATGTTCAGTGTCCTCCAGCGCTTTGGTTTCGGTGACAGGTTTCGTTCTCTTATTGGAATGTTGTATGCTCATCCCAAAGCTTCCATTCTTACCAATTCTGATAGATCTGACTCCTTCCCACTCCATCGCGGCACCCGACAAGGATGTTGTATTAGTCCCTTACTGTTCAATTTAGCCCTCGAACCCAGTCAGTATCAGGAGTCATCCCAACATCACAGGAATAAAGTTGGGAAAGTATGAGAGCCGTATTTCGCTATATGCGGATGATGTGGTCCTGTATCTCGCTGATCCTGCCTCCTCCGTCCCATGCCTCCTAGATTTAATCAGGCAGTTTGGTACTTTCTCTGGTTACTCCATTAACTGGGAGAAAAGTGTGTTCATGCCCATCTCAGGGAGCCTAGACTCTTCCTTTACTGACAGCTTACCCTTTAAAATTGAATATGACCACTTCACCTATCTGGGAGTAGTTATACCAAAGGATCCCAAACTCCTATTTAAACTGAACTTTGGTGAAATGGTCTCAAAATCGAAGAAAAATATGGAGAGGTGGAGAATTTTGCCAGTGTCTTTGGTGGGGCGTGTGAATGTCATAAAAATGGTGGTTCTCCCCAGGTTCCTTTACCTTTTTCAGAGCGTGCCTATTTTTTTGACTGCCTCTTTCTTTAAACAGATAGACACTATACTTCTGCCATTTGTCTGGGGCTATAAAGCACATCGTATTTCAAAAGCACACTTGCAGAAGCCAAAGCATATGGGGGGGCTGGCCCTGCCGGTATTCCAGCACTACTACTGGGCTGCTAATGCAAGGGCCATGACCTTCTGGCAAGATTACTTCATAGGTGATGCTACAGTAGCCATGGACGCCCCCAGGTGGCTAGACATGGAGGCGCATGTGAACTTAAAAAGCTCTCTTCCTGCAATGTTATTTTCTAAGTGTGATACGATTAATAAGATGGCTCTCAACAATTTTATCCTTCGGAACTCACTGAGAATATTGAGTCAAATCAAAAAGGTTTTCAAAGTACCTTCAACCTCGGCATATGCTCCAATATGTGATAACCATAATTTTCCCCCTGGTCAATCTGATATTGTTTTTTCATTATGGAAGGGAAAGGGACTGGCCACTATTAAAGATCTATATGTTGATCGTCACTTTGCCTCATTTAACGAACTTAAGTCTAAGTTTAATCTTACAAGCTCACACTTCTTTCGTTACCTGCAGGTTAGAAATTATGTCCGCAGTAATATCCCAGACTTTGAGACATGTCCTGCTGACTACCAGTTTTATAATCTCATGAGCCGATCACCAGTTTCAAAACACCTGATCTCTGATTTTGTTTCATATTTCTCTGTCCAATCTATGGCTTCCTCCGACCACATTAAAGATGTATGGTCCACAGAGCTTAGTATGGAAATCTCTGATGAGATGTGGGAGGAGGGACTTAGCAGGATACATAAATGTTCTATTAATGCCAGAGTCCAACTTATACAGTTTAAGGTCATTCACAGACTACATTACTCTAAAACCAAACTGCATAGAATCTATCCCTCTGTATCGCCTATCTGTGATCGTTGCATGTCCGCAGAGGGTAATCTTTCACATATGTTTTGGTTTTGTCCCAAGCTATTTAAGTACTGGGTAGACATTTTTGACTGGTATACCAAGGCGTACAAAAGAGAGATTGCCCCAGACTGCCTTCTAGCTTTACTCGGCTGTTCAGCTAACACTGCAGAATTACCTTACAATGAGCAGGAGGCCCTGATGTTTGGTATGGCTGTGGCCAAAAGAATTATCCTGAAGGAATGGAAAGACACGTCGTCTCCAAATTTTAAAAGGTGGCTCACTGAGATGGTCTCCTCGTCACAGTAGGTCTGAGACCTTGAACAAATTTGAAATGATATGGGGTCCCTTTTTGGAATGCTTAGCTAGAACATAAGTGCTTCTCAATGTCCTCCTGTGTATTTTCTGTACTATGTATTGACAACACTGCTATGTATGTGTGTATATATATATGTATATATATATGTATGTGTATATATGTCAGAGAATCAGCCCCTTGCGTCCTTAGTGTATAGCATTTGACATGGTGTATGTTTGTTCATTGATGTGACAGTGTCTGGCAACATACTGTTTGTGTTCTTTTTATTTATTTATTTTTGTTTGTGATTTGTCTTGATGTATGTTTGTGAAACTATAAAAGCTGAAAATAAAATATTATAAAGAAGATATATATTTTTTATTTATTATTATCTATTATTATTTAATGTGTAAGAAGTATATTATTTTCAAATGATTTATTGCCATTCATGCTGTTTTCTATTACTTGGGTCTGAGAAGTGATCAATGATCGGGTCTTGATTATACTTGCCTTGCTAGTAAGTAGTAACTACCTATAGGGGGAGCGTGCTGCCTGCTTCTCATTCATTACACAGACGTGAACGAGAGCAACAGCGGGTCACATTCACATTTGTTTATTGTCACATATTTTCTGTACCTTACAGCAAAGAAAGTGAAATTCTATTTGTTGTGGTCCCTTGACCATAGCAGCTTCCAATAAAATTTGCATAGAATAATAATAATAAAATAAAGATGAGAGCGTCAATGGGCTCTGTTGACGAGTCTGATGGCTTCGGGGAAGAAACTGTTCTTCAGCCGGTTGGTTCTGGCTGTGTGGCTGCGGTAGCGCTTTCCAGACGGCATCAGCTGGAACAGTCCATGGTTGGGGTGATTAAGGTCCTTGATAATTTTCCGGGCTTTTTTAATGCACCCGCTCTCATATATTTCCTGGACGGGGGGAAGCTCACATCCACAGATCTTTTGTGCTGTCCTCACGACTCTGCTGTCCTCACGACTCTGCTCAGCGCTCTGAGGTTGAGGTCGGTGCAGTTCCCCCTCCAGGCGGTGATGCACCCCGTCAGGACGCTCTCTGTTGTCCCCCTGTAGAACGCCTTCAAGATCTTGGGTGTCATGCCGAACTTCTTCAGCCTCCTGCGGTGGTAGAGGCGTTGTTAGGCCTTCTTTACCACGTGATTATGTGGACGTCCCAGGTGAGTTTGTCGGTGATGTGGACACAGAGAAACTTAAAGCTGCTGACTCTCTCCATTGCTGCCCCGTCGATGGTGATGGGGTCCAGCTTCTCTCCCCCTCTCCTGTAGTCTATGACCAGCTTCTCTCCCCTCTCCTGTAGTCTGAAATTACATACCTAGGTTCCATCCTAGAGGCAAATCTTTCCTGTGACAAAATCGCATCCAAGGTAATAAAAAAAGTCAACCAACAAACTAGATTCTTGTACCGGATCTCCTCTCTGGTAAACAAGAATACCCTGAAGACTCTGGCAGGAGCACTCATTCAAGGGTACTACGACTATGCTTGCACCTCATGGTACCGGGCTTTTTTTACAAACATCACAAAACAAACTGGTCAGACTTTTTCAAGTCAAGTCAAGAGTTTTATTTGTCACGGCATACAAGTATACAGTGAAATGCGGGGGGTCTTGCCCGCAACGATTGTGCATAATACAATAATAATAATATAATAAGAATCCAATAGGATGAGAACGACATTTGTGCAATAATACAAGTAATCAAAGTAGGGCATATCGGTATATGTACATGAGTTTTTACAAGAGCATGGTAAGACATGCTAGCTCCTGTGATAGTGCAATACACTGTTAGCTACGGATGAGGCACTGGGTCTTTATGTACACTGCTATACTGCTATACTCCGCAAGACCGACGGCTTCTCGGTTGCAGTGGGTGACAATATTATCACAAGGAAAGATGAAATTACCTACCTGGGTTCCATCCTAGAGGCTAATCTTTCCTGTGACAAAATGGCATCCAATGTAATAAAAAAAGTCAACCAACGAACGCGATTCTTGTACCGGATCTCTTCTCTGGTAAACAAGAATACCCTGAAGACTCTGGCAGGAGCACTCATTCAAGAGTACTACGACTATGCTTGCACCTCATGGTACCAAAGCACATCAAAGGCACTAAAAAACAAATTACAAACATCTCAAAACAAGCTAGTCAGACTACTGCTTGACCTAACTCCTAGAACCCACCTCACCCCTGCCCACTTTGACAACCTAGGATGGCTTAGAGTAGACGACAGAGTACAGCAACTTGCAATGGGCCTGGTCTACAAGATACACTACGCGACCAAGGTACCCATGTACATGTCAAAATACTTCCCAAAGGTCAGTGAATACCACGATCACAACACCAGAGGGAGCTCCACAAATCATGTAAAACCCAGATTCGGCTCAAACAAGGGACTAAACACATTTCGCAATTATGCCACATCAATGTGGAACGCCCTACCCAAAGCTGTAAAGGAATGTGAATCACTACCCACTTTCAAAAACACTCTCAAAAAACACCTACGTGAGACTGCAATTCGAAACTGGCCCCTACAAATGTCCTAACCTAGTTGTACAGTAAATGACCAAGTAAGGCTTTGTCAGTATTCCAATGTACAGTGTAAAATGTGTGTGTGTCCCCTACCCAACCCCCCCCCCCCCCCCCCCCCACCTCCAATGTACAGCCCTCACCCAACCCACCCAACCCCACCCCACCCGCCCAACCTCCTCCAATGTACAGTTTCTACGCCAAATGTATATACACTCTTTTTCTGGACACTTTTGTATCACAAACAGTACTGTATTTGCAAATCTGATATGTCATAAATGTATAGATGTAGCAGTACTGTCTATCTGTATGTCATATATGTTATGATGAATAAAAAATGGGGGACCCTGATGTAAACAAGACGAAAGTCTTTCTCTGGTCTGCATCCCCTTAACAATTGTATGTATTGAGCTGTACTGTACTGTACCCATTCTGCAATCTGTTAATACACTTTTCAATCAATCAATCAATGCTATATTATACAATCTCAAGTTATACTATCCTATTTTTAAAGTGACCTTTCCTTTTGTAAAGTGACCATAAGTGTGAGCGTGTGCAGCATGAGTGTGTGTGTTCATGTTAAGTGGCTGCTAGTGTGTGAGCGTGTACAGTGTGTGTGTTGTGTGTGTGCTCATGTGTGCTTGTGTGTGGAGAGTTCAGTGTTCAAGGCTCTGATGGCCTGGGGGAAGAAGCTGAGCCGAAGTCTCTCTGTCCTAGTTGCTGGTGTTTGCAGGCGTTTGCCTGACCGCAGCAGCTTGAACAGGCTGTTGCTGGGGTGGTGAGGGCATGGGCGGAGCTTCCTACAGGCGATATAGGCGGTTGCCTAGGGCGCCCCCAGAGGGTGGCGCCAAAATAATAATAATAAAAAAAAAAAAAAAAAAAAAAAAATATATATATATATATATATATATATATATATATTTTTTTTTTTTTTTTTTATTATTTCTTTTACTTTGCACAGTTTTGGTGTCCCCCTCTATATCGGCAACCATTATTTTTACATAAAACATTTTTTAACATAAGGTAAAATGAGCCAAAAATCTAAAAGGGTCAGTCGGTCTGAGCCTCCGTTTTAGGTGTTCACAGTCAGAACATGCTAGAGTGCTGTGCATCGATGGGTATCGGTCAAGTGTTTATAGAATTGAGCGTCGAGGAAAGAAAGACTAATGTTAGAGAACTATGAAGAGACAAAAGCCATCCAGGTCGCAGTATAAAAAGAGAAGAAAAGAAGAAGAAGAGAAACATGCCAAGGTGAAAGGTATGCAATTTTGTACAACTTCCGAAGCAAGCAGAGGCACTTGTACACACCTTAAACCATGGAGGGCAATCTGATTTGGATGGGAAGGAGCTGGCTCAGGAGTTGGAAAATGTACCTGACTTGCCATCAAAGAGCATGACAACTCTTGAGTTGTTGAAATTCATACACACAAAGCAGCTCACAGAAATATATCCCAACTTGTGTATTGCTCTGCGGATGAGTGCAACGCTACCAGTAACAGTAGCTTCAGCCGAGAGTTTTTCCAAATTAAAACTTTTTTTTTATCCACTTTTTCTCCTCCTATTTTTCTTGTATTTTCCTCCCATCCCAATTTAGTCGTTATGCCAATTCCCCCTCCCCTTCCTGGTCGTTGCGCGCATTTCCCCCCTACTTGCCGGGAGCCCTAAAGTATATCGCATGCTTCCTCCGATACATAGGAGACAGCCAGCAGCCTTTTTTCACCTGACAGCGAGGACTCTCATTGGGTGAGTGTAACGCGTGGGAGGGCACACTACCTCACCCAGATCCCTTCCTCACTGTGCAGGCGCCCTGACCGACCTGTAGGAGTCGCTGTTTACAACGACCAGATTACCACCCACCGGCTTCCCTCCCGCTGACACTGCCAATTGTGTCAGTATGACGACCGGCCAAGCCGGAGGCATCGCTGACAGCTGGATTCGATATCAGTGTCTCTGCGGTGGTAGACATAAGCTTAGTCCGCTGCGCTACCCGGCCACAAATTAAAACTCTTGAAAACATACCTGAGGTCAACCATGGCTCAAGAACGCCTCAGTGGTCTGGCTGTAATCAGTATTAACCATGAGGTTGGTGGTCAGATTTCATATGATGATGTGATTGATGACTGCAGCGAGGAAGGCCAGAAGGATTGCACTGTAAATGGAAACCAGTAGGAGCTACAGGCTAACCTTGAAGTGTGATGATAGGGAGTGGAATGTAAATAGTTCTTTAGACAAGTGAATTTGTAATTTGTATTTATTTGTTTGTTTATTTAGCATATTATATTTTGATTATATATGTGTAACATATTTTACAATACATCATTTTCTTTTAAAGCAAATGTGCATGTTATTTTATTGTTTGTTATTGTTATTTATTATTATTATTGATTGTTAGCTAAGTTGTTTGTTTTAATTCTTTAGTGTGCACTTTACATTTCTTCTTAATTTTCTTTGAAAGCAAATTTGCACATTCTTTTATTGTTTGTTATTGTTATTATTGTGTGTTAGCTAAGTTGTTTATTTGTTTTAATTCTTTAGTGTGCACTTTACATTTATTCTTAGCTCTTGTTCTTGCTTGTAAAAAATAAAGGTGCATTACTTTACTGTATAACTCTTAACCCTTTCACTGCCACATGACAGAGGGTTAACCCTTTACTATCACACAACCGACGGTCATGAAAGGGTTAACCTTCTGTGTATTGTCGCAGTGAAAAAGGTTAACCATTTGGTAGCGCGGCAGTGAAAGGGTGAAGATGTTTTGATTTGGGGGGGGGGGCGCAGTGGTGAAGCTCGCCTAGGGCGCCAAATGTGCTAGGTCCGCCCCTGAGTGAGGGTCTTTCATTATTCTGCAGGCTCTGGATTTGCACCTCTTGTTATATAGGACCTGCAGGGGTGGTAGTGCAATACCCGTAGTACGCTCGGCTGAGCGTACCACTCTCTGTAGGGCCTTCTTGTCCTGTGCCGTGCTGTTTCCATACCAGGCAGTGATGTTTCCAGTCAAGATGCTCTCTACAGCTCCGGAGTAGAAGGACTGGAGTATCTTCCCCGATACTCTGAACTTCCTTAACTGTCTCAGGTGGTAGAGGCGCTGCTTCACCTTTTTTACGACTGGACTGAGTCTATGTGTTCAAGTTTTCAAGTTTCTTTAATAGTTGTCATACAGAAGTACAGAATACTTTCATACAAAATGCTTCTTACTGTTATGCTCCAGAGACTGTGCTAGACAAGATAGTATCAAATAACATAGTATAGCATGTAATTTAGAAGAAGAAAATGAGGTCACAGTGTTCGGTATAGACATATGTACAATGTTCTGAGTACTTTTTTTTATTATTTCTTTTACTTTGCACAGTTTTGGTGTCCCCCTCTATATCGGCAACCATTATTTTTACATAAAACATTTTTAACATAAGGTAAAATGAGCCAAAAATCTAAAAGGGTCAGTCGGTCTGAGCCTCCGTTTTAGGTGTTCACAGTCAGAACATGCTAGAGTGCTGTGCATCGATGGTATCGGTCAAGTGTTTATAGAATTGAGCGTCGAGGAAAGAAAGACTAATGTTAGAGAACTATGAAGAGACAAAAGCCATCCAGGTCGCAGTATAAAAAGAGAAGAAAAGAAGAAGAAGAGAAACATGCCAAGGTGAAAGGTATGCAATTTTGTACAACTTCCGAAGCAAGCAGAGGCACTTGTACACACCTTAAACCATGGAGGGCAATCTGATTTGGATGGGAGGAGCTGGCTCAGGAGTTGGAAAATGTACCTGACTTGCCATCAAAGAGCATGACAACTCTTGAGTTGTTGAAATTCATACACACAAAGCAGCTCACAGAAATATATCCCAACTTGTGTATTGCTCTGCGGATGAGTGCAACGCCTACCAGTAACAGTAGCTTCAGCCGAGAGTTTTTTCCAAATTAAAACTTTTTTTTATCCACTTTTTCTCCTCCTATTTTTCTTGTATTTTCCTCCCATCCCAATTTAGTCGTTATGCCAATTCCCCCTCCCCTTCCTGGTCGTTGCGCGCATTTCCCCCCTACTTGCCGGGAGCCCTAAAGTATATCGCATGCTTCCTCCGATACATAGGAGACAGCCAGCAGCCTTTTTTCACCTGACAGCGAGGGACTCTCATTGGGTGAGTGTAACGCGTGGGAGGGCACACTACCTCACCCAGATCCCTTCCTCACTGTGCAGGCGCCCTGACCGACCTGTAGGAGTCGCTGTTTACAACGACCAGATTACCACCCACGGCTTCCCTCCCGCTGACACTGCCAATTGTGTCAGTATGACGACCGGCCAAGCCGGAGGCATCGCTGACAGCTGGATTCGATATCAGTGTCTCTGCGGTGGTAGACATAAGCTTAGTCCGCTGCGCTACCCGGCCACAAATTAAAACTCTTGAAACATACCTGAGGTCAACCATGGCTCAAGAACGCCTCAGTGGTCTGGCTGTAATCAGTATTAACCATGAGGTTGGTGGTCAGATTCATATGATGATGTGATTGATGACTGCAGCGAGGAAGGCCAGAAGGATTGCACTGTAAATGGAAACCAGTAGGAGCTACAGGCTAACCTTGAAGTGTGATGATAGGGAGTGGAATGTAAATAGTTCTTTAGACAAGTGAATTTGTAATTTGTATTTATTTGTTTGTTTATTTAGCATATTATATTTTGATTATATATGTGTAACATATTTTACAATACATCATTTTCTTTTAAAGCAAATGTGCATGTTATTTTATTGTTTGTTATTGTTATTTATTATTATTATTGATTGTTAGCTAAGTTGTTTTGTTTAATTCTTTAGTGTGCACTTTACATTTCTTCTTAATTTTCTTTGAAAGCAAATTTGCACATTCTTTTATTGTTTGTTATTGTTATTATTGTGTGTTAGCTAAGTTGTTTATTTGTTTTAATTCTTTAGTGTGCACTTTACATTTATTCTTAGCTCTTGTTCTTGCTTGTAAAAAATAAAGGTGCATTACTTTACTGTATAACTCTTAACCCTTTCACTGCCACATGACAGAGGGTTAACCCTTTACTATCACACAACCGACGGTCATGAAAGGGTTAACCTTCTGTGTATTGTCGCAGTGAAAAAGGTTAACCATTTGGTAGCGCGGCAGTGAAAGGGTGAAGATGTTTTGATTTGGGGGGGGGGGGCGCAGTGGTGAAGCTCGCCTAGGGCGCCAAATGTGCTAGGTCCGCCCCTGAGTGAGGGTCTTTCATTATTCTGCAGGCTCTGGATTTGCACCTCTTGTTATATAGGACCTGCAGGGGTGGTAGTGCAATACCCGTAGTACGCTCGGCTGAGCGTACCACTCTCTGTAGGGCCTTCTTGTCCTGTGCCGTGCTGTTTCCATACCAGGCAGTGATGTTTCCAGTCAAGATGCTCTCTACAGCTCCGGAGTAGAAGGACTGGAGTATCTTCCCCGATACTCTGAACTTCCTTAACTGTCTCAGGTGGTAGAGGCGCTGCTTCACCTTTTTTACGACTGAGTCTATGTGTTCAAGTTTTCAAGTTTCTTTAATAGTTGTCATACAGAAGTACAGAATACTTTCATACAAAATGCTTCTTACTGTTATGCTCCAGAGACTGTGCTAGACAAGATAGTATCAAATAACATAGTATAGCATGTAATTTAGAAGAAGAAAATGAGGTCACAGTGTTCGGTATAGACATATGTACAATGTTCTGAGTTACCATATAATATACAATACTATGCAGTGTACTAATGTACAGTACTATATAGTGCAAAGCAGAAATGGGATGAGGTACAATTTAGGTACAATTTACAGTAAGGTGTACGAGTTGTAGTGCAATCCTTCATCAATAAATATAAAGTGTGGGGAGTGGGTGCTACAGTGTGTTTGTTTAAAGTGGGTGTGTGCTATAAAGTGTGTGGAGTGGGTGCTACAGTGTGTTTGTTTAAAGTGAGTGTGTGCGTGTGGATGTGTGTGCTATGTGCGTTTGGTGGTTGTTGTTGTGTAGTGTTCATTGTTCGTTTAGCAGCCTGATGGCCTGGGGATAGAAGCTTCTTCTGAGTCTTTCTGTGCTCGCCTTGAGACTCCGGTATCGCTTGCCTGACCGCAGCAGTTCAAAGAGGCAGTTGTTCGGGTGACTGGAGTCTTTAATGATTCTCTTAGCCTTGCCCTTGCAACGCTTGTTGTAAATGTTCTGGAGGGTGGGGAGCCCCCCTCCAATTGTGCGTTCGGCTGAACGTGTCACTCTTTGTAGTCTGCTTCGGTCTTGTGCAGTGCTATTCCCAAACCAGGAGGTGATGTTGCCGGTCAAGATGCTCTCTATTGTACATGAGTAGAAGTTCTTAAGGATCTTCTGACTGACTTGGAACTTCCTTAGGCGCCTGAGGAAGTAGAGGCGTTGTCGTGCCTTCTTCACAACACTGTCAATGTGTGTGGTCCATGTCAAGTCCTCGGATATGTAGGCTCCGAGGTACTTAAAGCTGTTGACTCTCTCAACCGGTGCCCCGTCGATGCTGAGGGGGCTGTAGTCCTTGACCCCCGACCTCCTGAAGTCCACAATCATCTCCTTTGTTTTGCTGACGTTCAGGGAGAGGCTGTTTTCCTGGCACCATCCCGCCAGGACCTTGACCTCTTCCAGGTAGGCCCTCTCGTCGTTGGCAGAGATCAGGCCCACCACCACTCCTGTGTTGTCCATGTCAGATCCTCTGAGATGTGGACCCCCAGGTACTTGAAGCTGCTCACCCTGTCCACGGTAGCCCAATTTATCCTCAGTGGTGTGTGTGTCCCCTGCTGTTTTCTCCTAAAATCCACGATCAGCTCCTTGGTTTTACCAATGTTCAGGAGCAGGCTGTTGTCCTGGCACCAGCGTTCCAGTACCTCAACCTCCTCCCGGTAGGCCTTCTCGTCGTTGTCAGAGATCAGCCCCACCACCACTGTGTCGTCCGCAAACTTCACTATGGAGTTGGAGCTGAACTTGGCCACACAGTCATGTGTGTATAGTGAATACAGCAGGGGGCTCAGGACACAGTTCTTGGTCGACCCGATACTCAGGGTGATGGTGTTGGAGGTCTGACCCCCCACCCTGACCGCCTGGGGCCTTTCACTCAGAAAGTCCAGTATCCAGGCGCTCAGAGCGGAGCTCAGACCCAGCTCGATCAGCTTGTCCACCAGTCTGGACGCTGAGCTGTAGTCAATGAACAACAGTCTCACATAGCCCCCCTTCTGGCGGTCTAGGTGAGAGAGGGTGCTGTGCAGTACATGGGAGACCGCATCATCAGTGGACCTGTTTGGCCTGTATGCAAATTGCATAGGGTCCATATCACTGGGGAGGGAGGCACAAATGTGATCCTTAACCAGCCTCTCAAAACATTTTATGGCCACAGAGGTGAGTGCCACCGGTCTGTAGTCATTGAGACCTGTTGGGGAGGATTTATTTGGTATCGGGATAATAGTAGACACCTTGAAGCAGGCAGGTACCACAGATTCCGCCAGGGATAGATTACATATGGTGGTGAACACAGGGGCTAGCTGGTTAGCACAGGACTTAAGTATACGTCCTGTTATTCCATCTGGGCCAGCTGCCTTTCTGGTGTTTCTGGACTTCTACTTGACCTTACCCCTAGAACCCACCTCACCCCTGCCCACTTTGACAACCTAGGATGGCTTAGAGTAGACGACAGAGTACAGCAACTTGCAATGGGCCTGGTCTACAAGATACACTATACGACTAAGGTACCCATGTACATGTCAAAATACTTCCCAAAGATCAGTGAATACCACGACCACAACACCAGAGGAAGCTCAACAAATCATGTTAAACCCAGATTCGGCTCAAACAAGGGACTAAACACGTTTCGCAATTATGCCACATCAATGTGGAACGCCCTACCCAAAGCTGTAAAGGAATGTGAATCCCTACCCACATTCAAAACCGTTCTTAAAGAGCACCTACGGGAGGCTGCAATTCGAAACTGGCCACCGTAAATGTCCAAACCCCCCCACGTTTGTTGAGCGTTTGTTTCTCCAGTGGGTTGAAAGACTTTCGTTTTGTTTACATCAGGGTCCCCCATTTTCAATTCATCATTAGAGAATATCTATACGATTCCCGCGTGAGGACAAGGTTTCCATGATGCCAGGACAGGTGGGGTATCTCCCAGGCCTTTCTGTGTGGAGTTTGCATGTTCTCCCCGTGCTGATTGATTGATTGAAAACTTTATTAACAGATTGCAGAATGGGTACAGTACAGTACAGCTCAATACACACAATTGTTAAGGGGATGCAGACCAGAGAAAGACTTTCGTCTTGTTTACATCAGGGTCCCCCATTTTCAATTCATCGTAACATATATGACATACAGATAGACAGTACTGCTACATCTATACATTTATGACATACCAGATTTTCAAATACAGTACTGTTTGTGATACGAAAAGAGTCCAGAAAAGAAGTATATACATTTGACGTAGAAACTGTACATTGGAGGAGGTTGGGTAGGTGGGGGGGGGCTGTACATTGGAGGTGGGGGGGGGGGGGGGGGGGGGTTGGGTAGGATACAAACCCATTGTAATCATCCTGACTAATAATGATGAATTGAAAATGGGGGACCTTGATGTAAACAAGACTAAAGTCTTTCTCTGGTCTGCATCCCCTTAACAATTGTGTGTATTGAGCTGTACTGTATTGTACCCATTCTGCAATCTGTTAAATAAAGTTTTCATTCATTCATTCACTCAGTGTGTCGTTTACATGGAGAAATGGCGCCACCGCCTGGGAAAATGCGGTATTGCACCCCTGGTATTTAAAAAGAAAAAAGAAAAAAGAAAAAAAAACTCTAGGTAGACGGCCCCCCCCCTAACCCCCCCCCCATCGCCGTCACTCGCCACGCCCCCAAATCTGTCCCCCGCACACATTGAGAGAGAGTTACGCCACTGCCGCCTACCCACCCCCCCCCCACCCCACCCACCCAACCACCTCCTATGTACAGGAAAATGTCGTGTTGTGATTCCGTAGTACAATGAACGCCAGCGGGCACAGCACACGTGTAGCTTTAAACGTGACAGCCTGACGACAGCAAAAGACGGTATGATGTGGTTTCAAGTGGGAAAAAAATAACATTTTAACATTTCAAGCTTGTGCCTCTGTGCAGAGAGGCTATGGGGAAATTAATTAAAAGGTTGTGTTAACCGGAAAAATAAACAAAATGTTAGGCTTATAGGTTCAATATATTACCTCTTAAATTTACTTTACAATAAGGCACATGTTTATACAATGTATTCAATCAGTGGTTATTGCAAAGTTTATTTTATTTAAATGTTTTTTTACCAAACATCAAAATAAGGTTTAGGGAACAATATATACCCTCTTATTCTTGACAGATACTGTAGCAAAGATATCAAACAGCAGGCTATTTGAGGCACAGGCAGCAAAGCAACAGTAGCGTCTTGTTGCACTGCTGCCATCTATAGCTGAACTGAAGCCTACACACACACACACACACACACACACACACACACACACACACACACACACACACACACACACACACACACACACACACACACACACACACACACCAGTCGCGTTGTTAGCCCTGGGCTTCCGATTATTATCATCCAGGCGGGAAAAGACACTTTGGATAGTAGGGACTGCATCTCTGCCTGTCCTGGCCAGGAAACACTTTGCAACTGTGGCAGTAGTTGGATATTGTAATGTGTGGCGAGGGGTTGCAGCAATTCCACTGAGAGAAACTAGTCTGAGGCTGGATAACATGCCTGTATTCCTCTCATAAGTTGTTCTCCAACTCATGAGAACCTGCTCTCAAGCTCTTGCAGCATTCTGTCGAGGACTGGATAGAACAGTCTCTGTCTCAGCTGATCTCCTGAGCTGAGGTCTGAGCTTGTGCCACAAGATGACTCAACTACATACTCGTCCATCCTTTTCTGCTTCCTCCTTTGGCTGGTAGTATGTTCCTCAATCCCAAGGCCATTACATATGGCCTTTGTCCTGTCATACATGTCCACTGCCATCTCTGAGGTGCGATAACCTTTGAGTGTGTCCTGCACTGTGCTTTTAAATAGTACAGATAGGTATTGAAGATGTGCACTTTAACGCTGCAGCACCTGGAGCCATCCATACCCATGTCCAGTGTCCACTGACAAAGTCATGCTCATGATACTGTGATAAACTATAATAAGCTTTAATCGAACCCTGGTTCATTTCCTCGGATAGTCCGGTTGGTTTGGGGTGGTGTGAAAGCTCATTCACTCTTGCAAGTGAACCCTGCTGCGGTTCATTTGAGATGCGAATGCAAAGCGGACCAAAGGCAGGAAAAGACCAAAAAATATAATCTTTTTTTTATGAGAAGACTGAGATATATGTATATAATGAAACACACAATACAGTTTTTTTCCCGATTGCTTAAGCACGATTTTCAAAACACTACACACAATTAGCACAACCACACACACAATTATCAGAACACCTCAGATCCTTTGCTAAATTAAACACTCTTGTCAAAACTATACACTAATTTATAAAAACTACATTTTGTTACCATATGAAACACACGTTTCATATGACTTAATTCTGTTTGAACCAGTTACACACTGCTGTGCTTAACCTAAAACACATTTAGCTATTCTACTTCTCAGTGATTAGAGTACTGTAAGTGAAGTACACAGAGAATGTGCAAATATACAATAAATTCACCAAACACTACACAAGACCAATGCTGTAGACTGATGAAAATATAATTTATTTATCTCCATATACCCAAATCAATGATGCAGACTGATGAAAATATAAATTTTCTCAAATCAGTCAACATTTCAACATGGAGAATCACAACAAAACATGTCCCAGTTTTCATGCTACTATGTGCATAACACTGTAAGCTCAGCAAATATCAGACAAACATAAAATACTGTATCCAGTACAGGTTAAAATTACAGTAAAACAAAAACAATTTTGAAAAAATTTAAATAGAGTACAGAAAATACTAGACAGTATCTCTTTGCCTATAGCTGGATCTGGCAAGATCATTTTTTGTTGTGATTACTACTTCCACTCGCTCCGATGCACATGACGTTCCGCGTGTTCTCCAGGTAGATTGCTCTCCGCCGACACGTCCTCTCTCATCTGGGAATTTTGGCGAAGAGAAAGCTCCACCCGTGAGACTCCTCCTTGATCCCATCTTCTTCGTCACCTCTACCTGTTGCCAGACCAACTCCCACCAGCTCCCCCTGGTGATAGTCCTCTGCCAGGTCTCACTGCGTCCAGAGCAAAACGAGTCACAAAGCAAAATTACACAACAATAATTACACAACAGTTGGAATGACAGTCAGACACATTCACGTGTCTACATATGTATATACCGTAATTCCTCTAATAGTAACCGGTATTCAATTAAAAACCGGGTCTCTATTAATGACCGGGTGCGCTGTTGAGCTAAGCAATTATAAGCCGGCCTCCTAATACAAGCCGGGTATATTTTGTTATTGTTGTTATATGCTGGCCTGGCTGTGCAGTAAATACCATATAATGGTATGGTGTTAATGTTTACCAAGAGAGTAAGCCTACCTCAGAATTGTATAAAACGAAGTTATTATTATTATTATTATTATTATTATTATTATTATTATTATTATTATTATTATTATTATTATACCAGTATTGTGATTGCACTATTATACTTTATTTTACTTTTTTTGACCACCTGTAATTGCACTGTTTACTACCGTATTTCATACAGTACTTGGTTTCAATAAATGAACCCAGTACATTTGACTGGGTTCAAACTGACACAAAATGTTGATTTATTCATTATGATCTGTTTGAAAATTAGAAATATAGGCCTCTCTCTTATACATGCCTCCTCCTAATACAAGCCTGGTATCCGCTACAGTTGAAACAAATACAAGCCGGGGTTACTATTAGAGGAATTACGGTATGTATGTATGTATATGTATATTTGTACTCCTGTTGGGGCCTCTTGGACCAGATCAATGTTTTATCTGGCTAAATAAAGGTTAAATAAATAAATAAGAAACTGATGATTTGGTCCTGTTAAATTTGCATAAATTAGGAACAGTAGCGGTCCTAGTATGCTTCCTTGTGGAACACCACAGCTCACTTTACCATCTGTTCTCTCCCCTCCAGGTAGGATTGCATCCAGCTCACTGATAGACTATCAAAACCAATTGCTTTTAGCTTGTCAATCAGAATGGAGTGATTGACAGTGTCGAAGGCCTTTTGTAGGTCCAGCATGACCTACAATGGTCTTTGCTAATGTCAATAGCTGACAGGCAGGGCTGAACAATACAAATATCACGTTGATTCATTTGACAGATTGTTGTCGGTTTTGTCTATTTGCAGTGGTTCTAACTGATATTGTGTTGGTCCACAAATAAATCTTTTTATGGGAAACCTTGAATGGCCAACAATGGGTGTCTTGTCTCTGTTGGACTTGTCTTGGATTCCGACCGTGCTCCGAGCCTCTTTGAAAGAGGGGGATTCGTCGCAACAAATTATTTAGTTCTATTCAAATGTGGATTTATTTTATAGTTTAATTATTCTAAATTAATAAGAATAACAGAGCAGTTGATGCAGAAAAATAAAAGACAACAGAATATATTCTGGAGTCAGTGAGTCCCTTAGCTGTCCAGCAGTTCGCCTCAAGAAGCTCCCGTCTGTCCAGTGAGTCTGTCATATAGCAAAACGTAGGAGTTCCTGGCCCTCCCTCGACAGAGAGAGAGAGAACTCTCAAGGTCATGCCGGTTACCATGGAACCTCAACAGTAGTTATGGCATATTGTAGACACTGTTTCATAGTCCTTTTACAATAGATATAATTATAGATAGATAGATATAAATAGATAGCTTTATAGATATATTTTACAAATGCCCCTTGGTCATAGTTTTATTATGACAGATATGATATTCATATCTATAAAACCACCACCACAATATGAAAACAGCTTATAATTAATCATACCAAAATAAAAACGTCATATACTCTCCAAACATGAATCAACATTTCTCATCTACTCAACTCTTCCTTCATTTGAGCAGCAGGGCTGCAGGCTTGAGAACTGGAGAGATGCTCCGCTGTTTATTGACCTCCCATCTGGATTCACATAATACACCACTCAATGCTGATTCATAACTGTTTTATGGAGCAATACACAAGGCCTATTATGATTGGTGGCTTGAGACCTATGGCCTTGGTAGGACCACTTTTACTGTTTAGTGGGTGTAGTTATGCTCTTTTGGGGCCAAATTGCTTGCCTTGTCCCTTTTTGGGAAGGCATGTTAAAAGAAAATATATATATTCATTGTCCTTCACCTTTGTGGCAAGGTCGGCGCATATTTCCCTTATGCCCTATCCCCTGGTGCTTTTGCCAATGAATAGTGTGAAATATGATGCCCAGGACTCTGAGCCACTCGTGAAGGGCTTTTAAAGCCAAGCCTTGCTCGTCTTCTGAAGAATCTCTAGGTGTGCAGCTGGTCCGTACACAATCAGTTGGCCTTGAGTATAATCCTCTGAAGAGCATAGCTGATAGGTCTTTTCACATGGCCTTAGTGCATTCTCTGTCTTTTGCTTTTATATATACATAAAAGAAAAAATATATATATAAACCTTCTAAACTGATTCAGAGTCAGCCACAGCAGGTAGATTCCTATACATTGACTTAAATACCACTGACCTGGGGGAGGCAAACACTTTTATTGAGCACTAGCTGGCCTGCGTGCTACTTTTGGAAGGTGGTTTGATTTGCATGGTGGCCTAACTTTCTTTTGGAATTGTAATTTAGACTTTGACTTCTCTTGACTTTCAATGCACTTTCTTCTTCCTTTATTTTGTTGTACATTGCATTCATGTGCTTTGGCATGAACTGATGAACTGAAACCATGATGTTCTGTAGCATGATGCTTTTCCACTTAAGTCTTTGAGCTTTTCTACTAGCTTTATCAGTGTGTAGCAGTCTGGAAAATATGGTATATTATTCAGAACTGCTGACTGTGTTTATATCCCTTTTTGTACACAAAGACATTCTAACTAGTGTCATTGATTCACACGAGCAATGACACAAACGTCCCCTTCCGAAGAGCATTGGAATACGGATTATAAATGACAGTACTGATTCATATTCTACAATGCGTCTCCCCTTGTGACTGGCAGGCGGGACCTGCAGGGGGCAGTAGCAGGCAGAGAGTGGCGGAGAGAGCTGGGAGTTGATAAATGGAAGGGACCAGCGGAAGTCGTTCTCTTCGGCAGTGAACTTGACAACGAGAAGTCACGGCTAACGGGGGGCTCTGGATAGCCCCGTTGCTGACGTTATGCCGGAGTGCCCCGTGAGATAGCCACGGGTGATAGGAAGTACTGGCTAGTGGATACGATATCCTAGCAGTACCAGTGGTATTATATGAACAATAAGTGCAGAGCCAGGCACTAACAGTCGAGTTATAATAGTTACAGTGTGCGGTATAGATAGCGTGCGGCTAATGATAAATCTGAGTTCACAGTAGTCGGGTTATAGCAGTTACTGTGCCGGTATAGTCTGCGTGCCAGAGACGTGCGGGACCTACAAGCATTCTGCCCTGGGCGTCAACAGCTGTCTGCACCGGAGTGCTACAGCAAACCTGCTCCTGGCTGCCTGCAGGACACGGGAGTTCTTTCCCACCAGCAGAGGTCGTCATCGCCCAGCACCAGCTCAGCCAGCACTGCCTCTCTGCTACAGCTCCGCCTGCTGGTGTACGCGCCGAGGGCGTTCGACGCCATCTTGCCTCACCGACAACAGTGGCGCGGCGCGGCGGCCATTTTCGATGAGTATAAACCAGCGTCTATGCTCCGGAGCTTTACGTTACACAGTGTGGTGCGGCCTGCGGGTGAAGTTAACGTTGCTAACTACAGACCCCAAACATTACATGCCGGCATTAGCATAGGGCTTTTGTTTTGGTAATTGTGGGCCCACACTTTTGGTTTTATTTC
The DNA here is from genome assembly GCF_963971535.1 of Notolepis coatsorum. Lineage (NCBI taxonomy): Eukaryota > Metazoa > Chordata > Actinopteri > Aulopiformes > Paralepididae > Notolepis > Notolepis coatsorum. Next base: position 93,303,567 of record NC_140179.1, on the reverse strand, counting down.
CTTTTCTTTGAGCGTGATAACATGTGTGTTTATTAATATTTTCCCATTCAATTAACCCTTCCCTGTGGGGAAGTTACAGACCTGGTGCATTATAATTAAAGCCTGTTGAGGTATTATACAGGGTGAAGACCCAGACGTGGGTGATGAGTCAAACACAGTGAAGTATATTATCCCTGATATTAACCCAGAGGTGGGTGTATAATATACGTGTTTATGAGGTATTGAGTTACACACAGGAGCTATAGTAGGACTTCGGTCCAGTAGACCACTCCTATTAAATAATTGTAACTGACAGTATAATTAATATAAAGACTTGAATGGGGTTCTGTGTGCATGTCCATTCCTGTACCCAGCATTAACTCTTTTGGTGTGGGTAACGTATATATATATGGTTAACCCCTTCCTACCAAACTCTCCCCTTTTCATTGTAAGGTTTCTAGGGTCATTGAGGGAGGGTACTGCTTGCGGGGGGACCTCAGAGTATTTGATTACAATTCAGTCACGAGGTGTGGGAGGGTCTAAGGAGCAACTGGGGGGAGTGGGAGCGTGTTGGGGAGTACTGCTGACCGCCCTGCGACAGGGAAGGAAGACCAGAGTACCAGACCAGATTGGTAAATCCCGTGCCCCATCCACTCACACTACCAGCCTCCAGTCGACGCCCCAGGCCCAAAGACGGGGGTGCAGTCAGACAGAGTTCTACTGTGTCCAGCTACCTCCTGACCGCCAGCAACCGTTCCCACGAAGCAGGGATAATCCACCCTGCTACAAGTGGGTTGTCGCAGAGAGGATAACCTGAATTGTCGATCTTCATGTTTAGTGTCTTAATTGGCATTAAATGTTAGTAGCTATCCACACTAAGGCCGTGTTCACACCTCTACAAACTAAACGGACTATTCATTTAAGTGGACCATGGTCAAACAGGGTAGGTGTGAACGCGCCCTTAATGCTACATGGCTATATGCACAGCACCATTTACTTGTAACTGGTTGTGCACAGCTCATGTTAACGTGACTAAAGATACACCTTTAAATAGTAGGCTAAGGTTACAGAGGGAAGTGTTTCTATTTAAATAGCTATTTTCTAAGAACACTTTTTTATCCACTTTTTCTCCCCATTTTCTATTTTTCTCCCATCCCAATTTCGTGTATCCAATTCTTCCCTCCCCTGTTTTGAACGTTGCTAGACTATGCCTCCCACAGGCCGGTTGTAGTGAGGACAGAAGCTTTGCATCACGTGTCCCCTCCGGTACACGAGGAGGCAGCCTGTCGCATCTTTTCACCGCAGCAGCTCGATCTCTCAGTGGCGAGGAGTAACGCGTGGGAGGCTCACGCTGCCCCCGCTACATCCTGCTTCCCCCGCACCGGCGTCACCAAACCGACCTGTAGGAGTCGCTGTCCACAACCCCAAATCCCCACCCACCGGCTTTCCCACCCTCTAACACTTGCCAATTGTGTTAGTATGAATGACCGGCCAGCCGGTAGCAACGCCTAGAGCTGGGCTCGAACCCAGCGTCTCCTGCGTTAGAGGCGAGCGCCTTGCCCACTGTGCCAATCAGCCGCCAGAACACCACTTGCTTCTAGTGTTATAAATGTTCCTAGAGCTGTCGTTTATGATGGTCTATTGGCTACAGTTCATAAGCTAGATTGAGCATTGTGTGGGAGGTTGCAAGGTGTTGGGCATAGGACATATGACAGGATTTTAGGATGTTCTAAATAGCTGGAGATAGATGTACATTGTACAACAAGTTGTTGGCCTTAAACATTTGTCCTACACTGACCCCTACAGGCCAATGTGATTTTTAGTCACATACCCACAGAATGATTTAATCAGAGGCAGGTTATGATTTGGCTTATTTTTCCTTTACATATGTTATTTTGCTTCCACAGGACCTTGATGTGCAGTGTAATCGCCTCTTTAGAGCGTTTCCTTTTTCAGCAGCCCTGACTTGTCCCAAAGTTCAGAGTGTGTTTTATAAACATAGGGCTACTGAACGAAGGGACACCCTGCTGTTGGTCTTCAGTGTCTCCTGTGCCTTTGATGTCGTGTTGTTGGCTCTTCCAGGGTTTACAGAACTGAAACTGCTGCCTTCTGGTTTCAGGTTAAAATGGCTTATGTAAGCAAACACACACACACACACTAGGCAGCTTTCTTCCTTGTATATTAGTGCCTGTGGTCTAGTGTGGATTGACCCATTGTACAATACTTAATAAAAATAATAAATGTATTTTATCTTTTGTGTTCAGCGCTCTTTCAGATGCCTGCAATTTCTACCAGGTTACACCATTTGTAAATGACTCATATCTCTTCTTAATCACATTCAGAAAGTTTTCCTGAGCGGTTACGAGTTGAAAAAGAAAAACTCTCTGCCTCTTGTCTTTGGGCCAAATTAAATACATATTCCCTTTTTGCTCGTACAACCACATAGCTAGAATTTACCGTGTCGCAATCATGCCGAACGTCAATGTAATAACTGGAGGAAGTACACCTGGGGACCACTATTCTGACTAATATAGATTTGAGCTCCGACTATAACATAATACGTGTTTTTCCTGAAGACACATGAAATCCAAGATGATTTCACTGACACATGCCTTCTCTATTTGAACGACCACATCAAACAAGAGGTGGACGCGGGCAAATACTGTTGAACATGTGCTGCTTCATTGTGCTCGGTATGAGATGTGGCGGCACGGTGGTGTAATGGTTAACACTGTCGCCTCACAGCAAGAAGGTCCAGGGTTCGATTCCCGCTTGGGGACCAGGTTTCCATGATGCCAGGTACCCAGGTGGGGTATCTCCCAGGCCTTTCTGTGTGGAGTTTGCATGTTCTCCCCGTGCTCGCAAGGGTTTCCCCCCCGATAAGATAAACCCAATGGAAAAACATGCACAACAACAGATCGCTAACGCTGTGGCGTCCTTGACGAAGACGGGCAGGAGCACTTGGATTGGTCCCCTGGCGCGGCCCTCGCCGACGCCTGTCTGCTCCCGGCTGCCCTTGGGGGGAAGGACGACGGGATGGGTTAATCGCAGAGACGAATCGCATCGGCGATCCTACAAGAGACAATGCATGCGTGTGTGTTCCGGTGTGTGTGTGTGCTAACCGTGTGTGCTAACCGCTAAACATTGAGGATAATTGCATGCCAATTAAAGACCTCTGAACAGGTCCTGCATTATTATTATTATTATTATTATTATTATTATTATTATTATTAGAGGGAGAGGGGGGTCTTGTGGGGTCGGGTGAGGGAGGGGGGGGGTGCAGATTCTACGTTGGGCGTATTGTTGAGGGATGAGGTGGGCAGTAAAGGGGTGCAGGATTTGGTTTTGGGTTTTGTGTTTTCAATTGGTTTGGGGGATAGGATTTAAATTTTATTTAATTTCTTTTGTTTGTGTTTAGGTTTTAGTTTTAATTATTAGGTTTGTATAGGGTGGTGATGTTAGGGATGGGTATTTTGCTTTGTTTGTGCTGGGTTTATTGGTTTTTCTTTATGTTTTATTTTCTTTGCCGGGTTCTTGCTTTATCTGCTCCAGTTGCTGGGTGTACAGTAGGTGGCGGTATGCGCCTTTCTGTGGTTGCGACCCGCCATTAATTCCAAAGAAGAAGAAGAAGAAGAAGAAGAAGTAGACGACAACACCGCGCGTCCTTTCTGCAGTCTCGTCGTTCAGGTAAACAAAGGTACATTAGATTGGACGAATGAATGAATGAAAACTTTATTTAACGAATGGGTACAATACAGTACGGCTCAATACACACAATTGTTAAGTAAACAAATCACGGAACGATAGCTAGTTAGCCCGCACCATCCAGGTACTACTATAACGTTAGCTCCCAGTCCCAGAACGGTAGCTAGTTAGCCCGCACCATCCAGGTACTACTATAACGTTAGCTCCCAGTCCCAGAACGGTAGCTAGTTAGCCCGCACCATCCAGGTACTACTATAACGTTAGCTCCCAGTCCCAGAACGGTAGCTAGTTAGTGTTTGTGTTAAATAACGAGACAGGAGACTAGAGCGTATCCACTGTGCATCTGTATTGAATCCCAACCCATAACACAACAGCGTACCTTACATCCTGGTCCCTGCTGGACCGTACCAACACACACACCATTGTGGGGGGGTTTATATAACAATCCCATTCTCTTGTAACATCTCCTTTTTTTTAGATAACAATAGTTACAGCATCCCTTAGTGCACATTATTATTATTACAAGAAACCCCATAAACGTCCTTATTTAAAACCCTAACCATCTGTTCTGTGCATTTTTCCCATTTTTTTTTTTTTTTTTTTTTTTTACACCATACCATACCATACCCATGAACCAGTCTCTATAAGTCCAGTCTTTGTGGCACTCTCACCAGCCTACCACTGGCCGTCCTGTACTCTGGCGCCGGTGGAGGGTCCACCACAGGCTGGTACAGGTCGCTCCGCCTGAATGGCCTGACTTCCTGGGTGATAGTGTCATTGCCCGTGTTACTGTCCATCCCTCTGCTGGGCGGACTGCTGTGTGGCTCCTCAGGTGGGCCGCTGTGCTGCACTCTGTGTTGCTCCGGGCGGCGTCCAGTCACATCCCCCTCCGCTGGTCGCAGGTCCACCCGATTCCGCCGGTAGAATGTCCCCTCGACATCCACCAAGTACGATCTGGGGGCCACCGGTTGCAGGCACACTCCTCTCCTCCACTTGCCCGTCCTGTCTCCAGGCAGGGGCTTCATTCTTATGTCCTGGCCGACACACAACTCGGGCAGATCTCTGGCCGACTTGTCGTAACCCAGCTTGGCCGTTTGATGCTTAATCCGCAGCTTCTCAGGAACCCCCGTGACCACGCTGGGGCCCAGGAGCGAGTCAGCGACCGGAAGTGGGGTCTTCAGTCTCCGGGACATCAGTCTCTGCGCTGGGCTGCTGAGCATGCCCTCTGTGGGCGTGTTCCTCCACTGCAAGATAGCCAACCATGGGTCGTTACCTGCACTAGCTGCTTTCTTGCACAGGTTTTTCACAACTTTCACCGCCGATTCAGCCTTTCCATTAGACCTTGGGTGCCTGGGCGAGGACATGACATGGTCGAAATCCCATTCTTTTGCAAACGTTCTAAATTTCTCACAGTCAAACTGAGATCCACAGTCTGTTACCACCCGGTCAGGCTGCCCGTGGCGTGCAAACTGGGCCTTACACCTTAACACCGCGGTGTCTGCTGAGAGGTCAGGGAGTAGCTCTATTTCCCAGAAATCTGAATAATGATCAACCATGAGTAGGAAGTCCTTGCCCGCTTGTCTGAACAAATCCATACTGACAATCTGCCATGGCCGTGTTGGGAGTGCATGCGACATCATTGTCTCCCGCTGCTGCTCATGAGAATATTCATTACACGCTGAACACTGGCTCACATAATCCTTGATTTCACCCTGCATGTTGGGCCAGTACAGTGTGTCTTTGGCCTGTCTGTAGCAGGCATCTCCCCCTACATGGCTGGCGTGTATGCGTTTCAACATTTCTGCCCGTAACGTTTTCGGCACTATGACTCGCTGACTTTTGAAGAGCACCCCATCTTGTGCGCTGATCTCGTCCCTGATTGACCAATACTCTCTGATCGCCAGGGGAGTCTCCTCCCGGTGATCTGGCCATCCCTGGAGCACTGCCGCTTTGAGCAACTGAAGGGTTTCATCTCCCCCAGTGTGTTGCCTGATCTGATTCAACCGCTGGCTGGTGACATTCAGATAATCAGCCTGATTAATCTGTTCAGTGTCCTCTTGTGCCCTCTGCAGGTTGCAGACTGTGTGTTTCATGTATCCCGTGTCAGTCCTCTGTGGTGGAGCCGTGGCCCTGCTCAATGTGTCACTGATGTGCATGTCCGGGCCTGGCTTGTATGTGACCTTGAGGTTGTAGTTCTGCAGCGTGAGCAGCATGCTCTGGAGCCGTTTGGGTGCAGTGAGGAGGGGTTTGTTGAATATCGAAATGAGTGGCTTGTGGTCCGTTTCCGCCACAATCTCCCCCCGTGCATACAGATAATAGTGAAAGCGTTGGCACGCAAACACAATACTCAGACACTCCTTCTCAATCTGTGCATAGTTCTGTTCTGTCTGAGTCAGTGCCCGCGATGCGTACCCTACTGGCTGACCCTCCTGGAACAGACAGCAGCCAAGTCCTTTCTGACTTGCATCACTCTGGATGGTGACCGGCTTGGTCACGTCGTAATATTTCAGGATCGGGGCCACTGTGATCAGACGCTTGATCTCCTCGATCGCCGCACCATGTTTGGGAAGCCAGTGCCATGGGACGGCCTTGTCCAACAGCCTCCTCAGTGGCTCGCATATCTCAGAGAGGCGGGGCATGAACCTTGCGAGGTATGTCACAAACCCAATAAACCGCTGCACCGCCTTGGCGTCCGTGGGGTGTGGCATGTCTTGGACCGCCCTGACCTTCTCTGGGTCTGCCCTGAGCCCCTCTGCTGACAGGATGTGTCCATGAAACTTGACTTCTCTGAGCCTGAACTGCAGTTTCTTCAAACTTAGCCTCAACCTAACCTCTCTGCACCTCTCCATGAGTGCTATCAGTTTAGTGTCATGGTCCTGTATAGCCTCCTCTTCTGTCTCCCCACAGCCCACTACCAGTATATCGTCTGCGATGGGCTCTACTCCACTGAGCCCTGCTAAAAGCTCATGCTGCTTTCGCTGGTATATCTCTGGGGCCACAGACACCCCAAATGGCAGCTTTAACCAACGCTTCCTGCCCCAAGGTGTCCAAAATGTGGTGGTGTAACTACTTTCCTCGTCTAGCCTGCACTGTAGGAAAGCATCCCGTGCATCCACAAGAGTGAAAATGCGAGCCCTGGGCAGCTTGTATAGGACATCCTCCAGCGTCGGCATTAAGTAGTGAGATCTCCTTAAAGCCACATTTAATGACTTTGGGTCTATACATATCCTGATCGGCTTCTCTGGCCGTCTGACAATCACCATATTGCTGATCCATTCTGTTGGCTCCGACACTGAAACCAAGTGGCCATCTTTCTCATATTTATCTAATTGTGCCTTCACTGCCTCCCTAAGTGCCACTGGAACATTACGTGGAGCAGCTTGCACTGGGGCTACATTACTGTCCAACTCAAAATGAACTTCACCTGGGACTGATTCCACAGGGGCGTTGAAAACCTCATCGTACGTACCGACAAGCTGCTGCCTGGTTAGTGGGACTGAGCTGCTATGTCCTACCATCAACAGCTCCTCAGGGATGGTGAAGCGCATTAAGCCTAGGCGCTCACTGGTTTCACCTGACAAAAGGGGTCTCTGACTGCTTCTTACTACCTCGAAGGTCAGCTTGTGTGTCTTCCCTCTCACTACACACTCGGTTTTGAATAAGCCAAATGAGGGAATTGATTGACCTGAATACAGCACCAACCTTGTTTGGCTGGGCAATAGCCTTGCTCCAGGGCCCAGCCTCCTCATGTCTTTTATGCTCATCACATCACAGGTTGCCCCTGAATCTAACTGGCACCTCTGCAACCCTCCGTTAATCTTTAAATTTGCAAACCATTTTTTTCCACCTCCCTGAACTGCCCCTATGCTCTCTACCGTGTATATGTGAGCCTCTGCCTCCCCACTGTACATATTCTCAAGGTATTCAGTGTCAATGTCTGCTGTATGTAGCTGTCGGGTGGCCTGGCCTCTCTGCATGCATACTACAGCAAAGTGATTGAGTTTTGCGCAAATGCGGCAGGTCTTGCCATAGGCTGGGCACTGTTCCCGTCCGCGCCTGTGCGCAGTGCCGCAGAACCTACACGCAGCGCTTGAATTCGCGCCTGGCGCGTAATATTGAGGCCTGTCAGAACGTTCCTGCCTAGGTGGATATTGCGACCTGTCAGAACGTTCCTGCCTAGGTTGATATTGCGACCTGTCAGAGCGTTCCTGCCTAGGTTGATATTGAGACCTGTCAGATCGTTCCTGCCTGGGTAGAACTCGTGGCCGCCGGCCATCTGACGCATGTACAGTCTCTGGTATCATTGCTGATGTCTGATGTCTATCCTGTGTCATTGCCTTTATTCTAATATCAGTCATTTCTGCAGCCCGGCATATCTCAATGGCTGATTCCAGTGTAAGATCTTTCTCTCTGAGTAGACGACGGCGCACACTCTCATCACACACCCCCAGCACTACTTTGTCTCTTATCAACTGCTCTCTGAGTTGCCCATAATCACAAGAAGACGCCTTCTCCTTCAGCCTTGTTATGAATGAATCTATGGGTTCCCCTTCATCTTGATTGCATTTCCCAAACACATATCTTTCAAAAATAATGTTCCTTGTTGGCTTAAAATATGCCTCTAAAGCAGGAATGATGACGGCCACGTCCTTCTCCTGGTCCGCCGTAAGTCCTAAATTATGTCTGTATATATGGCGACATTCACTGCCCATCACGCGTCGCAAGATTGCTGCTTGCACTTCTTTTACCTTGTCCTTCAATCCCGCTGCCAGTATGTAGTCCTCAAATTCCGATCGGAAATTATCCCAGTTACTTGCGAGATCGCCGCTCATCTTCATCTCATCTGGTGGCGGTATTGCTGTTGCCATGGTGATGCTGTGTTTTTGTTTGTAGCTTAGCTCGCCGCAAACGCTCACTGCTTCACTCCCCGACTTCTCCTTTTCCTCGATTTCCTGTGCCGTAGCGCACCATATCCGTATAATTACTCACGTAATTATAGCCACTTCTGACACCATGTTTGTGTTAAATAACGAGACAGGAGACTAGAGCGTATCCACTGTGCATCTGTATTGAATCCCAACCCATAACACAACAGCGTACCTTACATCCTGGTCCCTGCTGGACCGTACCAACACACACACCATTGTGGGGGGGTTTATATAACAATCCCATTCTCTTGTAACAGTTAGCCCGCACCATCCAGGTACTACTATAACGTTAGCTCTCAGTCCCAGAACGGTAGCTAGTTAGCCCGCACCATCCAGGTACTACTATAACGTTAGCTCCCAGTCCCAGAACGATAGCTAGTTAGCCCGCACCATCCAGGTACTACTATAACGTTAGCTCCCAGTCCCAGAACGGTAGCTAGTTAGCCCGCACCATCCAGGTACTACTATAACGTTAGCTCCCAGTCCCAGAACGGTAGCTAGTTAGCCCGCACCATCCAGGTACTACTATAACGTTAGCTCCCAGTCCCAGAACGGTAGCTAGTTAGCCCGCACCATCCAGGTACTACTATAACGTTAGCTCCCAGTCCCAGAACGGTAGCCAGTTAGTGTTTGTGTTAAATAACGAGACAGGAGACTAGAGCATATCCACTGTGCATCTATATTGAATCCCAACCCATAACACAACAGTGTACCTTACATCCTGGTCCCTGCTGGACCGTACCAACACACACACCATTGTGGGGGGGTTTATATAACAATCCCATTCTCTTGTAACATCTCCTTTTTTTTAGATAACAATAGTTACAGCATCCCTTAGTGCACATTATTATTATTATTATTACAAGAAACCCCATAAACGTCCTTATTTAAAACCCTAACCATCTGTTCTGTGCATTTTTTTCCATTTTTTTTTTTCACCATACCATACCCATTAATCAGTCTCTATAAGTCCAGTCTTTGTGGCACTCTCACCAGCCTACCACTGGCCGTCCTGTACTCTGGCGCCGGTGGAGGGTCCACCACAGGCTGGTACAGGTCGCTCCGCCTGAATGGCCTGACTTCCTGGGTGATAGTGTCATTGCCCGTGTTACTGTCCATCCCTTTGCTGGGCGGACTGCTGTGTGGCTCCTCAGGTGGGCCGCTGTGCTGCACTCTGTGTTGCTCCGGGCGGCGTCCAGTCACATCCCCCTCCGCTGGTCGCAGGTCCACCCGATTCCGCCGGTAGAATGTCCCCTCGACATCCACCAAGTACGATCTGGGGGCCACCGGTTGCAGGCACACTCCTCTCCTCCACTTGCCCGTCCTGTCTCCAGGCAGGGGCTTCATTCTTATGTCCTGGCCGATACACAACTCGGGCAGATCTCTGGCCGACTTGTCGTAACCCAGCTTGGCCGTTTGATGCTTAACCCGCAGCTTCTCAGGAACCCCCGTGACCACGCTGGGGCCCAGGAGCGAGTCAGCGACCGGAAGTGGGGTCTTCAGTCTCCGGGACATCAGTCTCTGCGCTGGGCTGCTGAGCATGCCCTCTGTGGGCGTGTTCCTCCACTGCAAGATTGCCAACCATGGGTCATTACCTGCACTAGCTGCTTTCTTGCACAGGTTTTTCACAACTTTCACTGCCGATTCAGCCTTTCCATTAGACCTTGGGTGCCTGGGCGAGGACATGACATGGTCGAAATCCCATTCTCTTGCAAACTTTCTAAATTTCTCACAGTCCATCCAGGTACTACTATAACGTTAGCTCCCAGTCACAGAACGGTAGCTAGTTAGCCCGCACCATCCAGGCTACACGCAGTCACGAAAGGGGCTTGGTAAATAGTGGCGTTAAATCGGGCGTCGGGAGCTGCGAGACAAAGCAAAGCTATATCCGAGCCATTTGTCATAATACCGTTTGTATACTTTATGATCGTTATCCTGAATTATACGTACAGATGCAGTCTGAAACGGTTCATCTTCACCTAGGCCCGATTATTGACCGCAAAATGGTTGGTGCGTAAAGAACGCCGGGATAGTGTGCAGCGCTGTGCGGCCTTCTGCAACCTACCCTGCAACCTACCCTGCAACCTACCCTGCTGCAACCTATCCTGCACACTATCCTGCAACCTACCCTGCAACCTATCCTGCTGCAACCTATCCTGCACACTATCCTGCACCCTATCCTGCACCCTACCCTGCACCCTACCCTGCACACTATCCTGCACCCTACCCTCTTTACAACCTACCCAGCACCCTACCCTCTTTACAACCTACCCTGCACCCTATCCTGCACCCTACCCTGCACCCTACCCTGCACACTATCCTGCACCCTACCATCTTTACAACCTACCCAGCACCCTACCCTCTTTACAACCTACCCTGCACCCTACCCTCTTTACAACCTACCCTGCACCCTACCCTGCACCCTACCCTCTTTACAACCTGCACCCTACCCTCTTTACAACCTACCCTGCACCCTACCCTCTTTACAACCTACCCTGCACCCTACCCTCTTTACAACCTACCCTGCACCCTACCCTCTTTACAACCTACCCTGCACCCTACCCTCTTTACAACCTACCCTGCACCCTACCCTCTTTACAACCTACCATGCACCCTACCCTCTTTACAACCTACCCTGCACCCTCTCTGTGTGTGATGTCAATCCCCTCTGCTAGTCCTGCCCCACTGGCCATGTAACCAGGAGCAGCCGGCGGGACATAAATAGTACTGGATATACGCACGGATTAATTAAGTAAAAAAATGTGGTATCTATCTATCAACCATATCAGTGTCGTTGCTATTTAGGCTCTGATTGGTTGGGTGATTTTATATTGCTCATTTCGTTTTCGAATTGAATGTGTTTTGCATGTGTTTTGTCACAATGGAGTTATTTAGCATGCGTGTTTTTGTTTCTTAGGTTCAGTCTAAGTAAATATGAGTGACGAAGGGACCGTGTCGCCCAAAGAGGAGGTAGCGGAGAAGAGGGGGCGTGGAAGACCCCGCAAGACACCGCAGGTGGAAAGTACTGACGTAAGTAACGCTAATTCTTATATATAATATATATATCTGTATTATATATGGTTCATAGCTTAGCCCTCGTGTTTCCCTACTTTGCACGTGCTCAGGTCAGTTCATTACAGGCTATTGAGTGGCAGGGGGGGGGGGGGGAAGACAAAAAGGTCTCATCAGATTGGTAGTCTGTCAAAATGGAAAATATCTGACCCTATTCAAAGACCTGTGATTCCACTCATTGACACTAAGATTAAAGAGAAATCGGAGATGGTCACCTTTTTATTCTTTTTACCATTTCGAAGTGAGGACATCCATAACCACCTTCCTGTGGTCTAGCAGGTTCGTCGGTGGTGTGAATCCGAACTCCTTAAACCTAGTCTTAAAGCCCCCATACCCCACCTCTGCTAGAGCCATATGGAATCTGTTTTATTATTTTACAGATTCCATTAAATCTTTTCCCAAATTCAGTTTTTTCCGTTTGAATATTTCAGAATTCTGTATTTAGCTTTTTATGCTCATTTTACCATCAGAAATAGTGTCTAATAAGTGGGAATGAATAAATGTCCACAATTGAATATGATATAACAGTCCATTTAATGTTTTTAAGTGCTGCAACTCAGAAATACAGTTCAATTTTACACAATACTTTTCAAATAATATTATGACAAAATAAAAATACACATTTCAAGTGTAAACAATAGATACAGCTAGCTACTACTGACATTATCACAATGACAATGTCAGTAGCCTAGCTATATCTATTATATTGTGATGAAATATAGTAATGCATAATTTAGGCACCTTTAGTTTAGTTTATTTCGTTTATAAAGGACAGTGTATAATGACAATCGTTTGCATAAAACAAATGGATGAGTGCACCAGATTTAGCAAGAAGCTATCATTTCCATCTATAGTCCTATGTACTGTAACGTTTCATAGCTATTTAAGTTTATTTAGATTATAAAGGGCAGTGTATAATGACAATCGTTTGCATTAAACAAATGGATGAGTGCACTAGATTTAGCAAGAAGCTATCATGTCCTAACGTTATAGCTATTTAATCACAATAGTGTCGCAAGTGTTTTTGTGGCTCCAGTCCACGGAACGTTGACAGAATTAGCAAAACACCTTATCGCCGGAGGCATAAAAGTCATTAGGATACTGCTCTGCTCTGAATTGAGGGCTTATTGGGGAATTTCTTAGCTTCTTGACGATGTTAACACCGAAGCAGCGAGACGCTTGGAGACTGCTGTGTTGTGTGTAACCCGCTCTAGCGTCCGCCTCCCCGGTCGCGTGTGCACCAACGTTCCACCCAAAAACGGAATTTCAGTCCAGATTAGGCCAAATTCTGCAATATTCCACATTTTGCAGTTGATTCCATTTTTATTGGTTAATTCCGCGATTCCGTGAACACTGATTTCATATGGCTCTAACCTCTGCTCCTCCTTGAATGGATGATATAGCGGGAGCCGACGCAAAGACTGGCTCATCGGAATCGGAGCTAGTATTGCACAGGGCGTTTTTAGCTCCTATTATCAACGACTCATCATCCAATCTAGGCAGCTAACGCTATATCCATAGAGCTTGTTATAGTTAATGGAACTTGGCAACCGGTCGGCTCCGGCCACCTTAAAGTAGCTGTGGGTGTCAGTTTGCTGGCTGTGACCTTGAGAGAGCGAGATCTAGAGCGGTTCAGGCTTTGTGTCATAACAAAGTCTTTGATGTCCAGAGCTGCTTACCGCCGGTGCAGGCCGTAGCCTATCTGTGACCCGTAGGCGCCGGGACGGTGTTGGCGGCGGTGACTCGATCTCGTAGCCTGCGACCCCTACTAATAGGGGTGTAACGGTACACAAAAACCTCGGTACGGGTTTTCGGTACAGTGGGGAAAGTTTGGCTTTCCATGTTCCACTCGGGGGTGATGTAGTGTGCAGTAACTAATTGTACTTGTAGGGCTGTCAATGAATATTAATATATTATATATTGAATTAATAATTGACTTGTAAAAATATATATATATATATATTCTATTAATTTGTGGGGAAAAAACAGCCCCCGGTGTGGATCCTTAAAAAGTCTTACATTTGTTTATCAATAATTAAGGCCTTAGTACTTAGACTTAAAAATGCCATAGAAAGGAAAGATAAAATGCCATGTCATCTTATGTTTTATTATGAAATCTGGGGGGAAACGGTTAACGGGAGATAAAGTTTGACTTTTTGTTGTAGCATCACGCAGACCGGAATGGGGGGAACCAACACGGGTGCTTGTGTTGGTCGGGAACCATTTCAGCAACGGAGTCTAGCTAACGTTAGCAAGGCGAAGCGATAACGCTAACGTTACGTTTAGTTTAACATTTGCACTTGTTAATATGGGTAAAGTTCCAATTTAACGAGAACTGGCTCAACAATCCACGGTTGGTCCCAGTCAAAGACCATTACGACCCCCGTTGCAAAAAAAAAAAGAGCAGTCGCGTCGCACATGCTGAGCGCTAAGCTTGTTACCTCTGCAAAAACCGCCTGCAAACTACTATTTCGCATTTATTTTCGGCCCCTGCCTCCACATCAGCTGCGCCATCAGGTAGGACTATAACATCTGCACCAACAGAAGTCCGGATATTCATTCGGCTCCACGCCAACGCTTTAAGCTGAGGTCTTAACTTGAAAATAATCTATTCGCGCATGTAAACAAGGACACGTTTGTGTTTATGTTCGATGAGAGCTTCACCCACTATGTATTTTTTCCTCCCACCCACCCCCTCCTAATGACGTACAGTATCCTCCCATCATATGTATGTTAGGATCTATGGGTAACAATACAATTCGGTACTCTTAGTTACGCTGCTAGTATGACTTGAATGAATGAGAACAGATTGCAGAATGGGTACAATACAGTACGGCTCAATACACAATTGTTAAGGGGATGCAGACCAGAGAAAGACGTTTGTCTTGTTTACATCCCCCAGGGTCCCCCATTTTCAATTCATAGTGACATTTATGACATGCACAACTGAACATACTGTACGTGACATGACATTTATGACATAGGGACATACATGACATACAGGTATATATTGTACTGTTACATTTGTGACATATACGATATGCAAATATACAGTACTGTTACCCAGAGATCCTAACAGAAAATATATACATATGATGGGGAGGAGACTGTACATTAGGAGAGGGTGGGTGGGTGTCTTAGTATCTTTATACCTGTATCACTGTACACATTAATTAATACTACTCTAATACAGCTCAGTACATCTGATTAGCACTATTACTCAATACTAATGAATATATGCTATATATATACCCAGTTTAATCACCTGTACATTGTATATTACTTTTGCACTTTACTGTTACAGTTGCACTCTGGTTGAAGGCCAAACTTCTTTTTGTTGTACTGTACACCAGCGTTTCCGTTAGAACATATTCGTGCCGGTCTGGGTGTCCTGCAAGATTTCTATCCCCGGACATATTCGAGAAATTCCGGTCAGAGTTTTAAACAGCAGTCTGTTAAAATCACATTTTTATGAGCTAACAAATTCCGTTATATTGGACATTTGTATTAATTACATCAAGCGAAGAATGAGAAATTGATTTGCAGAATCAAATTACTATCGCCTCCCAAGTTAGTGCGATACGCTAATCCAGCATCAAGCTCCCGCCCCACAGGCTCGCGGCTGCAGCAGCTGTCACACGCACCCCCAAATGAATCTCGAGTCGACATCGCTTCACCTCGTTGTATCAGACACGTCACACATATCATAATGTTCAACTTCACACACAGCAAACTGTAGTTGATCATCACATTGCCTCGTTTGCTAGCTCGTCGCCACATGCAGAGAGGACGAGCCACATGCTCGTAACGCATTTGTTGATTTCATTACATTTAGTTATAATCAATAATATGCATTACTATGTGACACGGCAGTCAACCAACAGTTGCATATGATTAAAAAATTTCAACACTCACTCACCCCGTCTCTCGTTGTGCGAGAACAGCGGGTCGTCTGGTTGGTTCGACTTTGATATCCCCATTGGAACAGGTGGACGTCTGCGAGGCTCGCAACGGTAGCAGCAGACTGGGGATGCTCTTTGTGGTTCAATCAATAAAGTGTACTTTGTGTACGTTCAATCAATGTTATCTCTCGTACATCATAGAGGCTAGACTACTAGACTATAATGTCGTACCTCAGCCAGGAGAATTTAACTTTCCACTTCGGCCGCCGCCTGAACGCTCGACATTTCTGTTTATTTTCCGCGGGAGCATCGGCGGTCTCTGTGACTTCAGAAGACTCATCTTCGTTGTCAATGTCATTATTATTAGACCTGCTTGTGCTTGGTTTCATGAAATATTTGTTAAGTTTAGCTTGTTTGGCCATCTCTCTCTCTCGCTCGTATACCTGTTTGTCGTTATGGTGGCTGGCCAGACAGGCTCAAAAAAAGGGAGAAAAAAAAAAGATTCACATCTGAGCGGCGCCATCCGCGCTTTATCAGAGTGAAGCAACAATGAAACAAATGTAATGATTGTTTCGTTCATCGCATAGGCTATTTAATTTTAGCCTATTTTAATACAATTCAAATAATAAAATTGTGCTTAGAGGAATTATTTTCACCGGACATTATGACCGGAGAGATTTAAATATTCGGACATCAACATATTTTGCCGGTCAAATACCGGTAATTACCGGCTAACTGAAACGCTGCTGTACACGCAGTCTCATGCACTAGACCAGTGGTGCCCAACCAGTTGATCACGATCGACAGGTAGATCGCGGGCTGATTTCAAGTAGATCTTGATTAATAAAATTTGATTATACATTTTTTTTCTTTTTTTTTTCTTTTTTCTTTTTGCTAAATCAACTCTGCCTCTCCTTGTTAACTACAACAAGCAATGCTGTTTGTTATTTAAGATGAGGTCGGACTCGGCACTGACAGATTTGTGTTCATTATGCTGCTTTTATAAAGCCTCAAATGACGGCTTACAATTATACAATTTTGGCTGGTAGCTCTCGGCTAGGTGGTAAATTAAAAAGTAGATCTTGGTTCAAAAAAGGTTAGGCACCCCTGCACTAGACTATTGCCGGAGCTTGTTGACATGACAGGTCTGGGAGGGGGAGGGGCAGTGCGCTGCAGCAGCAGCAGCTGTGTGCCTGAGAGAGAAGTCAGCGAGTGAGAACTCCGCTGAGAATTGGATCATGTTTTTCGCGTGTCTTCGATCAGTTTTCACGATCGGCGAAAATAAAGCATTATCGGAATTTACCAATCTCATATTTATACTGAATATCGGCCGATACCGATCGCTGGCCGATCGATCGGGGCATCCCTAGTTCCAACGTGTGGCCACGTCTTGTTGGAGTCGTGATTTTGTTATTTTCAGGGCCACCATTAACTCTTCCAGGCGGGTGGTCGCTACTTGGGAGTGCTTAAAGTGTCCAACAATCTTCCGACCGATGGCAACACAGTCAATCACAGCTCTTTGGCTTAGCACAGCCTCATTCACAGCCAGCTGTAGGGTGTGGGCCATGCAGCCCAGGCTATCAACATTGTAATCCTCCATAGCCTTTGCCATGTTACGTGCGTCGTCTCTTAGGACAACATGGACCATCTCTTTCGTTATGTTCCATTTCTGAAGCATAGCTACAAAAGCCAAACAGATCATATCGGCAGTGTGTGAACCTGGTAGTTCCTGAGAATCCAACACCGCTCTGTACAGTTTGAAATCGTTGTCCAGCCACTGCACCATCAGACCTAGCATGCTGACAGGGTTAACATCACAGGTCCATATGTCCGTGGTGAAACTTACGTGCCGTGCATCGTTGTCTATCATATGAAGGAGTAAGGTGATCTCATCATACTTGGCTTGTAAACACTCCTCTGCAAAGTGACGGCGGCTTGGAATTATAAACCTGGGCCCTCATTTATCAAAGTTGCGTACGCACAGATATGTGCTTAACCTGTTCCACCCCAGCCAAATTTCTCGAAAATTTGCCAAAAGTACTCCAGTTCTACAAGGACCATTTGCATGTTCTTGGTATCTAGGAACATCTATGGAACTCAGGGAATGTATTCCCAGTGTTATAAATATTGTGTCTGGTAATATGCTATGAGTAAATTGTGATGAACCAAAGAAGAAATATAGATTTACATCCTCGCCTGTTTTTCCCTCATGTTTGACAGTGAATAACACCATGCTAACAATGTCCAAACCTGAAAGGATGCCACTGAGCTCATTCAGCAACTTCCTGACAACAACTGTACCAAAAGGCTAAGCAATTGAACAAAGGACATAGCTTCCAGAGCAGTTCTAATAGGTGTAGTACCAGGCGGACACTCAAAGGACATCTGGGATACCCAAAAAGTGCCCAAAATGTGCCAAATGGGTTTCAATGGAATTTGGCTGGAAAAAAACACTTATGATCATTACAGGAGGTTATTGCCACATAATGCAGACTTTGAGTATGACATGTACCCTGTGCATCATCATATTCTACCATTGTGCACAGTATAAAATCAATAAAAAACAACAAATTTGTATAGTTTTGCCTCCAAATGGGGTTGTTTATTATAAATCTGTAAAAATTAAAATAGTAAAAGTCTGGGTGCATCACCTCTGCTTGGCAAATGTACGAAAACACAAAAATACAAAGATAAAATGCTAAACAAAGTGCAAATAATGCAATAAAATTGTAACTTCAGGGATAGGTTTCAGTAAAGTCTGGGTGCATCACCTCTACTTGGCAAATGTACGAAAATACAAAGATAAAATGATAAACAAAGTGCAAATAATGCAATAAAATTGTAACTTCAGGGATAGGTTTCAGTAAAGTCTGGGTGCATCACCTCTGCTTGGCAAATGTACGAAAACACAAAAATACAAAGATAAAATGCTAAACAAAGTGCAAATAATGCAATAAAATTGTAACTTCAGGGATAGGTTTCAGTAAAGTCTGGGTGCATCACCTCTGCTTGGCAAATGTACGAAAACACAAAAATACAAAGATAAAATGCTAAACAAAGTGCAAATAATGCAATAAAAAATGTAACAAAAAGCCTACTATATACAATAGGGGTCTTTACAAGTGGATTATTAATTTCAATATAGAATATTCGTTGACAGCCCTACAAGTACAATTAGTTACTGCACACTACATCACCCCTGAGTGGAGCCTCTCGTGGTACTCCAAGAAACAGTTCCTGGTTGATGTGAAGCACAATGCAACCTTGCAGTTGGTGCAGGAGACAGGGGTCTTGATCACTGTGGTCTTTAATTGCCCCTGTTCCTTAGCCTTCTCCATACAGAGCACGCACCTCCTGCGGCCAGTCGTGGCATCTTCCCCCAAGTACACAGGCATACAGCCGAGGGGGGAGCGGGGGGGGCGGGGGGTAGCAGCAGTAACCACAGCCCTGGCCTCGCCAACAAACTCCTCCATCAGAGTCTCCCTGAACCGCTTCTGAGTCAGGGGAGTCTCACCTGCACTTTTGAGCAACTGCTTGTGCAGGAGGAAGGAGTTGACAATGGCAATGTCCAAGAAATGGTAGAAGAAGGTCTTATACCATCGCATGGTCTTGCCACGTACCGAATAGTACTGGATCAGGGCATCTGACAGGTCCACCCCTCCCATGTGTATGTTGTAGTCCTTGATGGCGTCCGGAATAGGGAGCATAGCCACACCCCACACTCCATCCGCTCCCTTCACCCTCCTCGCTGCAGTGGCCTGGCTGTAGGCTCTGTGAATAGTGCTGCACACGCTCACCACCTTAGTGTCCATCCACCTGGCAAAGAGGAGGTTGCCCTTCCTCATCCACCTCATGTCTCCCCTTGTAGGCTTGCGCTGCAGGTCATTGACCCTGGTTCGGGGAAATCCTAGCCTGTCCGCACGGACAGTTCCACAAGCCATCGTATGATTCTCTGCTAATTTCTTGAAAAGCAGGGGGCTTGTGTAGAAATTATCAACATACAAGTGGTAGCCTTTACCAAGATGGTCAAAGTTCATTAGATCCATTACGGAGGTGACGCTGAGACCAAGTTCTCCCTTCTTCTTGGCTACAAGATCTTTCCCTTGATAGATAAAGAAGTTGAAAGTGTAGCCAGTGCTGGAGTCACACAATACAAAAAGTTTGTAACCATATTTGGTCGGCTTGTCTTTCATGTATTGTCTGAATCCAATTCTGGCTTTACTGGCAACCATCCTTTCATCAATGCTAATCTCCCGGTATGGCTGGAAATGTGCATTACAGGCATTCACAATCTGGTCGTACATTGGCCTGATTCTGAATAGCTTGTCATACCCGGGAGTGCCTTTTTTTCTTTCATTCTCTTCATCTTCTGTAATATCAGAGAGATGAAGAGACCAGAAGATGGTCTCAAATCTTTGCCGGGTCATGCTGCTCCTGGGGAATGGTATATTATATGGCCACCTCATCCTCCAAAGGTCAGCCCTTGTATGAACCTGTAATAGGCCAGAAAAGAGGATGATCGACAGAAAAATATAGAAGCTGTCAACCGTGAGGGTTGTCCACTTGTACTTTTTGCCCCCTGCTGTCACTTGTCGTTCTGCGTTGGCGTTAGTGTTTCTGATTAGTGTGTTCACAAGTGTAGAGCTGAAGAACAGCTTGAAGAGGCTGAGAGGAGACCAGGCTACAGTGGTGTCGATCCTGGGGCCAGGTGGGTGTTTAGGTGCAAACTGTGGCCTTGGATATTCCACATCCGGCTCTTCCTTGTTACACCACCTCTCCTCCTCAGCATCTCCAGTAGCCAACAGAGACTGCCCACGACCACGTCCACGACCACGTCCACGACCGTGTCCACGACCGCGTCCACGACCGCGTCCACGACCGCGTCCACGACCCCTCTTTGGCGGTGGTTGGGTGGGGGAAGAGGGATCACTGGCTTGAGTAGATGACCTGCGCTCCGGTGAAGTAGGCAGCATGTACCCATCATCGTCTTCTTCAAGCCCACTGTCATATGGAAACAGAGTGATACATTTGATTAAAATAGTCATTGCACAACACAGGTAGTTAGCAGGAGTAAAATGTAACTTGAACTAAACATATACAGTAATTACAGGTATGTAAACAGTAAGTACAGTCAAATGTATCACAAAAGTATGTATTATAGTTGAGACCAAGTTACACACCTTGAAAATGCTGATTGCTCGGGGGTTGGCCTGCGTGCCGATCGAGTAGTAGGTGGTCGTCTGGAGGGGGAGGGGGTGGGGGCGGTGCCCGATGTGTGCCTCTGTGCTGCTGGCCCAGACGATGTAGAGGGGGTTATCCTTTCGCCGTCAGAATCACTATAAATAAAATAATGCAGATATAATTTTATTCTTAGTTTTACTGTATGAAGCAATTATCAGGGATCAATAAAGGAATATATTATCTTACTGTATACAGGACAGAACATTTCACTGTACAGTACATGTATGTGACAAATAAATGTACTTGAACTAAACATATACAGTAATTACAGGTATGTAAACAGTAAGTACAGTCAAATGTATCATATTGTATTATAGTTGACTTGACAGTGAGACCAAGTTCCACACTAAAGGAATATATTATCTTACTGTATACAGTAGGCTACATAGATCAAGTTGCATATACAGTACCTTGAGCTTGGGGGAGGGGGGGGGGGCAGTTGTGGCCTTTGTCCACCTAATCTCCTCTTCAGAATCAGAATCACTATAACAAAAATACAATAATGATGTAATATGATGTAATCAATATGATGTAATCAATATGATGTAATAAACACAAAGTATATTATATGATCAAAATAAAGAATTACTTACATCTCATCTTCAGAATTATCTGTGCTGTCGCCCGAATCTATCACTTCTGTATCAGAAACCCTCAATATCTCCTCCAAAACATCATGCAGTGTCTTGTATATCTTCTTAGACATTTTTAAATGTCAAATAAAACGAAGAAAAGCACTAAAACTTATGTTGTACTGCTGTTATAGCGTGTTGATGGCCTATTCGACTACCTGTGCGTCTCCGTGCGTCGCAGAGGTAAAATTCCAAATGCCTATCGGTCCTTTGCGCAAGGACATTCAAATACCTTCCTAAATACAAAACACGTCAAGTCAGATATCGTTTGAAAGGCCGCGATACAAGGTACAACGCTACAGTCTGCATTCGAGCTGTTGTAACACCTCCCGGCCAGCAGATGGCAACAGAGTAGCGTGTGTGCACTTTAGTTTTTCAGACGAGGCAACAGCATTTTGATAACTGCTCTCGTGTTTCATATCGGATTTACTTGTGGATGGGCTCAAACGAACGACAGAAAGGTAAGGAATCAATTAAACATTGCATTTGATGACAACCGCCGTGTTGTTTGTTCCGAAATTGAGATATAAACACGTATTGTCACTCTTTCGGTTGAACTAATGAAAGCATTGTTTGGCTTGAGCAATGGATGGTGTGCCCTGGGAACTGTAGTTCTCTTTACCTCTTGTGTCATTCGAAAGCCCTGAGTCTCCCGGTCATTAGGACTACACACATACGTCATATTCCCCTCGGTTCTTAATGTAAACAGCAGTTGTGTGATGTGATACGCGACTTTTTTAATAAGCTCATATTTAACTAATGTCATGGAAAATCATTGCTAAACAAACGTATTGCACTAAATATACACTTTGACTGTTGTTTTTGACATGGTTAGGGTCTTAACTCAAAAAAAAAAAAAAAAAACTTCAAATCTCTTTTTGAGAGATTGATTTATGATGTGTTGTCATAAAGGGGTCGGTACCGACCCCGTGGGGTGGAACAGGTTAACCCGTGCGTACGACCATTTCTAAGCAAAGTGTGGGATTTATCAATTTGAACGTGAACTTGACTTTGTGCTTATATTTACGCACAGCTCGGAGCACGCTTAGCTGACGCCCCGTGGTAGAAGATCGTTACTGCAGGCCTGTACACTGCGATGATATGATCGCGAATTGCCCCTTTAATTGGCCGTTGCGATTGGTAAATATTATCTGGGGGCGGGCTTGCGAGTAGTGCTTTCAAGCCTTGCATTCGCATTTCACTCCTAAATTATCCAAGGCGTGTGATGACGCCACTCACGTGAGCTGTCAGTGCGACACAATGTCGTGGTGCTATGAAAGAATCTGTCGGCAATGAATGAACTTACTGCGATCACCGATAGCCTGAGTGAAAAAAAAGATTTGCGTGTGGAGTGAATCTAGGTCACGCTATATACTTGGTACTTGTAGTCTATCGTGCGATTAAAGACCATGTCCCTATAGACCACTACACTTCCGCGTTACATTGAAATCAGGGAGGAGATTGCGGGGGGGTCAAATGAATGAATGTGGACGAGAGCCGTGATGTAAGTGGTTGCCGATACGGCTGTGGGGGTGCTAGAGACATGATCGAATAGACGTTTATGCGCCTCGCTCTCCTGAACACGGCGTGACGCATAACTAATCGATCAGAACTAAATCGGCAGAGAAAAAGCCCATTTTAAAGCACCTATTCCGCATGGACATGCGCAGAGTGCCCATGGAGTCTGGACGACGCGAGATGACGCTCGAATGAATGTGGACTGTTCTATCAGAGGGGGGAGCTTCGATGGCCAGTGTCCTTTCAGCTGAACAGGATAATGAAAAAAATTATCCCACTAAATGGCCAGACGCGTCTTATGGCGACATCTACAATTACCTCATTGAGTCTCCAGGTAGACTAATGTTTATATTTAAGTGCAGCGGTCTGTAGCCACTTACATGACCATCGAAGCTCCCCCCTCTGATAGAACAGTCCACATTCATTCGAGCGTCATCTCGCGTCGTCCAGACTCCATGGGCACTCTGCGCATGTCCATGCGGAATAGGTGCTTTAAAATGGGCTTTTTCTCTGCCGATTTAGTTCTGATCGATTAGTTATGGGTCACGCCGTGTTCAGGAGAGCGAGGCGCATAAACGTCTATTCGATCATGTCTCTAGCACCCCCACAGCCGTATCGGCAACCACTTACATCACGGCTCTCGTCCACATTCATTCATTTGACCCCCCCGCAATCTCCTCCCTGATTTCAGAATCCCGGAAGTGTTACGGTAGTCTGCGTAGTCTATACATCCAACACCAAATCCCATAATTCCTAGCAAAACGAAACTGAATGTGGCCTCTCTTCCTTTCAATATGGACTATTGCATCGCCAAAGAAGCACCTCATTTCAATACATTTAAGATACAAATTTTGCTCTGCAAGAACAACGGAGTGGATATCAGTCCATCTTATGACAACCACGTCCGATGTGGAGAGATGATAAGATGATGATGATTGACGTGATGATGTGATGATTGATTGACGGGGACACGGACACTTCTAACGTTCAGGTTCAGCCATGCATTAGGTGAGTAGTAGTAGCCCACTATTAGGACGTGAAATACTGTCTACTTAAATTTATAAAATATCAACCTATCTATCTATCTAATAATGAGACAATATGCAAATAAGATAATACTAATAATTGTCACGGTGTCCCCGTATATGAAATGAAAGTGGCTTGCAACTTTACTGGCTGTCACAAACTGTTTATTTCTCGTTTAGCATATTACATTCCACTTCTATAAACAATCAAAGTCCTACCGTAAGAGCCTCATACGGGTCAATTAAACCTTTTTGATTAGTCTTTCCTTCGAGCTAAGTTGGACTGAACATTTCACTGTCAAAAGCGCAAATGTAAATAAGGTTGCGTCGCAACACGGTTTTCAAAATAAAGGTCACATATACAAATACCTCTCAATTCTTACAAAAAAAAGTCCCGGATATACATAAACATTAATTGGCATAGATCTCTATAAACGGCCCAACACATTGATCACTTTAGGCACACACTGAAACCAGTAACATCACAAATATGAAGCAGGTAATTACCCATACAAATAATAAACCTTTCATGGGGTTATTTACAATAATAATTCATTTGATTTCTAAAGCACTTTTCATTGTGAAACAAATGTATGCAGAGTTTCTTGTCCTCCTGATTAATGCAATGGTGTGTGTGTGTTGTGGTGATCTCATTCAAGGAGCACTACACAAGTGCGCGCACACACACACACAGTTTGTTGTTTTTGTTCTATTAGTGATTTACACACTTTCTCGGTTGGTTCATTATAAAAGATACAAACCTGAAAACAAACGCACTTAAATGTTAAATAAAAGGACCACAGTAATGAGGCAGGAGGAACATATTTTTTTAATAATGGTAAAATTGTTATTTAAAAATTTGCCCCTAAAAAATATTTTTTGCCCCTAAATGTCTCATTTAGGGGCAAGTGTGCCCCTAGTGAAAAAGCTTAGCGTACAGCCCTGTACTGCAGACGGACGGCATATGAGCTCCTCAGTTCATGCATTAGTTTCAACGCGGAAATAAGCTTTCGTGCATTACGCGTGTTCTGTATGACCCGTAATTCATTATAGTTCATTGTAAAATAGCGACAGTAGTGTAATTATAACGGGCTCATGCGGGAACAAGAGGTTGGCCTGCTTGTTTGGCACGGGGGGCAGACTCAGAACACCCACCTCCAAACGCCATTAAATATGGTTTCAAATAAAAAGCGACATACTATTATTTTGTGTCATGTTTCCAAATAAGATTGGCCACAACGGAATGCTTTCTACTTCAATTTGTTGGTTAGAATAGATTACCTCGCTCCGTTGAAACTTCACTGAGCTCCGCTCACAGACATGATAATAATAATAATAATAATAATAATAATAATAATAATAATAATAATAATAATAATAATAATAATAATAATAATAATAATAATAATAATAATAATAATAGCTTCATTTTATATAGCGCCTTTCAAGAGACCCATGCAAGGTCGCTTTACATAGATGGGGGGGGGAATAACAGTAATAAACATAGTGGACAGACTATGTAAATATGATGATGGGATTCAAGTTCGCGTTTTTATTGATCACATAGGCATGCTGTCAGAGTATGATGTCATAATCAAACATTCTAGAACATTTTTTTTTTTATCCACTTTTTCTCCCATTTTCTATATTTTCTCCCATCCCAATTTCGTATCATCCAATTCAACCCTCCCCTGTCACGAACGCTGTTTCTTGCCTCCCACAAGCCGGCTGCAATGTGGACTAAGTCATACATAGCACAAGTCCCCTCCGGTACTTGAGGTAACAGCAGTCGCATCTTTTCACCTGCGCAGCTCGATCTCTCAGTGGCGACACTTCCTGATTCTACTGCGCAGGCGCACCAACCGACCTGTAGGAGTCGCTGTCCACAACGCCCGATCCCCACCCATCAGTTTCCCACCCCCTAATACGGCCAATGTGTATTAGTATGAACGACCAGCTAAACTGAAAGCAATGTGGAGCGCTGGGATGGAACAGGCGATCCCAGCGTCTCCGCATTCGTGGCGAGCGCCTTGCCCACTACGCCACGTAGCCGCCCTACATTCTAGAACATTTGTCGTCACAGATCATGTCATAATAGAACATAGGCTACATGGCATGGTCCATCATGATATTGTAGACTGTTATTACTGTACCACCCATTGTGACAACAGCCTTGTGAGCTCCCGCACACAAACATGATGGGATCCAAGTTCATGTTTGTATTGATCACATAGGCAGGCTACACATGGCGTATAGGCTACAATCAGTGTTTCTCAACTGGTGGGTTGCGACCCAAAAGTGGGTCGCGGGGCCATTTTGAGTGGGTCGCGGATGTGTGTGTAAAAAAAAAGAAAAGTAAAAAAAAAAAAATTACATTTTTTTAATTTTATTTTTAATAATATTTTTTTTGCACTACCTATCTTTGTGAAAGTGGCTTCTCAGCTCTGGTCCAGCTGAAGACAAAGCGGAGGAGCAGATTGGACATTGAGCATGACCTCAGAGTTGCTTTGTCTACCATCACCCCAGACTTTGAGACTCTTGTCAGGAGTAAACAACATCCCCAGTTATCCCATTAGTTCCCTGGGATGTTAAGCTAAGAAGTCTGTTAAGAAGGATATATTATTTATTATTATTATTATTTTATTTCATTGTGTCTTTAGCCCTTAGTTGCACTTTTGTTGCAACCCCAGTTATCCCATTAGTTCCCCCAAACTTAGGTCTGTTATGTTAAGCTAAGAAATCTGCTAAGAAGCATATTATTTATTATTATTTAATTTCATTGGGTTATTAGCCCTAGTTGCACTTTTGTTGCAACCCCAGTTATCCCATTAGTTCCCCCAAATTTAGGTCTGTTATGTTAAGCTAAGAAATCTGCTAAGAAGCATATATTATTTATTATTATTTTATTTCATTGTTTTTTTACATAAATCATAGTGGTTAAAAATTTTGGGTTGCGACTTAATGACTAAGGGAAATGTTGGGTCCCGAGGCTAGACCAGTTGAGAACCACTGGGCTACATCATACATGGCAGTGAGATTCATTGTTCTTGTATATGCTCTCGTATTATTGTTTATATAGGCTACCCAATACTGACATCAAAATAGATTGTATGCCTCTACAAATCATATGCAGCAGGTAGAAAATTGACGGAAAATCCGTCGCGATTTGGAATAAAATTGAGGAGAACTTTAATCCCTGGGTATTAATCGAACAAAACGGAAAAAGGCAGTCATATTCCAGCACAGTCTTTATTAGTGTTTGCGCTGCCCAGGCAGCAATGGTTAATAGATATCATATCCGACATCACCGTACGTGTACACGTCTGTCAGTGTCAGCCTGTCACATATTTCTCCATAACACGCTTCCCTCGGCTTAGTCCATTTTTCCACATTTCATGGGGGTGTTCCATTACCGTATATGGTTCTGTATCATAATGGCTTCGCTCGGCATCACTTCTGCACTGTACCTCGCACGTGCACGCGCACTGAATAAAGACCACAATGTACCTTTATATCCCAATATTCGTCTGACCACTCCCCTATCAGCTTACCTACATAAGCAGGGGTGGGGCCACATACTCGCCTCCTTCTCGCTTTCACCACAAGGAAGTGCCTTCGGTAGATCCCCACTTGACGATTAGTAGGAGAGAGTTGGAAAACAAGAGATACGTTGACATCATATCTTTATTTTCTCTCTCACTATTTTCGAGAAAATACGGCGATATTGTCTTCGTACTGGAGTGTCTGGAAGATGGTGATCATTCTACACCTCCACCGTTTTTTTCGTATTGGGGGTTCACGCCGCTACATGCCTCCCAACTGCAGTCCTCCTTGCTGCGGCTGGATGGGGTGAAACCCTCCAACGGTGCAGCTGGACTGTAGCTGACAATGTTTACGAAAACCGGCCCCAGATTAGGGTCCTTTGTTCAGCCTCTTAGGCGACGGCGGAGGATCTTGGTCTGAAGCCCATTA
Source organism: Notolepis coatsorum (assembly GCF_963971535.1). NCBI lineage: Eukaryota > Metazoa > Chordata > Actinopteri > Aulopiformes > Paralepididae > Notolepis > Notolepis coatsorum. The sequence goes on along the minus strand of NC_140179.1, from coordinate 93,275,593 downwards.
TAGTCAACTAGTGGGCCACGACCAGTAACACTGGTGATCCCTGTGTTCTCTGGATGAGTGGATGTTTTTCTGTCACCGTGTAGGCCCCGTCTTTCATATACAAATGAGAGTATACCCTCACGAGGAAATGTGGGCATGGATGTTCGTTATCGGAAAATCCGTGTTCAAGTCGGCTACAGCCCAGATGGGACTTGTGCTGGCTCCGCCGGATGTATGGTAAAATCACTGTTGTAAACTGTGTTACATCTCGTTTCTCTTCTCTCTTAAACGGTGAGGAGGGTTTCAGAACGGCGGCCTGTCTGAGAGTGGCTTGTTATATCGTTGTGTACAAGTTCAGGTGATAGCTGCTTAGCTTGCGTGCTAGTTGTGGCCTACCTGTTAGCCAGTCAGCTGTTAGCTGCGGCGTTAGCCTGTTGTGTCACTAGGCTAGGAAACGTTAGCTTGCTGCTATCGGCCGAGAGCGGCCGTTAGCTTAATGCTACACTGTTGAACGTGCTGTGACTAACATGCTTTAAACACTCTTGACTACGACGTCATCTTTTGACAGAGGATGTTAGTCGAACCTACCCGGGAGGACTGCATCAACAAGGAGCACCGTAGCGGCGGGATGGAGCAGCGAGCTGCCCGTGTCGTCAAACACAGGAGGCTGTGTTTACTTCGGTGCCATGTTAAGAGACTGCAGTTCGCGTGATCTGCGCTCCCGGTAGGAAAGGTCTTGACCAGACCTTGAACACTTCTTTCTTTCCCTTCTAAATGTTTTGTAAATAACGATGTTTTCCAAAACGTGTGTTGCTGCACTACATTTAGGATACGACGCAAGTTATGTGTGAATTGTCTTGTCACTGGTATTTAGCTTCTCCATGCAAATCGGGTTGTTGTTACAGATGTGAAAATGATCTGGGTTGTGTTGAGAAACATCATGTGTGTTCATGTACCGTGTACTCACAACTAAGGGGGTTAAACTAACCTATAAAGCTATGCTTAGTGACATATGAGTGAAGAATGAATTCTTTTCTCAGCCTGTAATGACAATGAACAGTGTGTTCACATATTAAACAGGTTTACCTGTTCAACTGGCCTTATTTAGGGTAAAGTAGGAGGGGTGTTTTCCCCCTGGTTCCCTGGGGACTTCCTCACCCTCCTCAGACATGTTGTTACAATATATGGTGTCACTGTGTGGTGGGATACGATGTAACCCTTAGCTTGATTACTGGGGTTGTGCTAAAACTGCTCGAGGAACTGTATTTTCCTAAAAGAAAAGATTGTTTGGTCACTTTTCGTGTGTGCTTAGCAAGGCCTGTGGCCGATACTAATCGAGAATTGTGTATTCTCTCACTATGGAAAAACGGCGTTCCTCTTTAGAGTGTATTGCCATTTTTTGTGGTGATAAAGGGTTGTGTGTATCTGGTGATCTACAACTGGGTTAGATTGGCCACAGAAGCGCATGTGTAAGTCTGGTACCGGGGCTCTTAAGGGGGCCCTCTCTATTCTGTGTTTTTTCCTTAGTAAAAATCAGATAGCAGGTTAGCACATGAGCTGTGTGAAGCTGTTGAACGCTTCATTTAGCTGACTATGACTGTGTCATACTCTTTTTTGTCATTACATCGTATCATGGGTGTGGGGTCGTAAAGGGGTGAACTGGTAACCTTTCCTCCCCCTTTTTTCTGTTGGTCAGGGGTAAACCCACCTGTCCTTCGAGGTTCCTGTCACGTTGCTGTTCGGCACGTTACGGGGGGGGCGGGGGTAGTTTCCTGGTCCCACGCCCTGGAATATTGGGCGTGTGCACCGCAGAAATTCCCCCGCCATAGAGTACGTCACTGGCGCGTCTCTGTTGGTAAGACTTCCGTGTGCTGTTCAGGTCCATATGATGGATCTGTTTCAGGGAGTGGTCAGGGCTCCTCCTCGCGAAGCTTCTACTCGGGCCTTCTGTGAGTTAGGACTCTCCTTCCCTGTGAGGGAGCCTCCTCAGAGTTCAGAGCCTCCTCCTCAAATTGTCAAGGTGAGTAGAACTTCAAAAAGGAGTTCTGCTCTATTGTGTGTGTATTCGAGTATTGAGTGTGTATTGGTTCAGTGCCTCCTCCTCGGAGAGCCCTAACCCAAATATTACATAGCTCACTGTGGCAATATATTCTTTTCAATCTATACAGCTCGCGTGGGAAGTCTCTCTGGGGATTTCCGTCTCCTCCCTATGGGAGGGTGGTGGGATGTAAAAATGTAAACAATTTTTACCCTCAGCCTGCATCACGAGGGATTCATGTCAGTCTGTGTTCTTTCTTTTTTGAATAAAAAGAGGAAGGTACATGAAGCATGACGGCTCCGTGTCGTTCTCCCAGGCGACTTGGAGGAACAATGTTTGGTGTCTTGATAGACTATCCATTGATGTGTTTGGGTCTCGACGCATACATAGTGCTGGCTCGGTGTGTTTCTGTTACAGGATCACACAGGGGCTACGTGCGCCTTAGTTGCTTGTTAAAACAGAGTTTTTATAGGGCAACTGGGATGGAGTTTTGTCTCTTCCGAGCGCCAGTTTACTAGGTTGTCTCAACGAATTCTCGTTCATATCTGGGGGATGTTAACGGAATAGATCAGAACATATGTAGAGGGGTCTCACGCCCTTGGGGTGGGCCACTGAGCACGGTCTAAATGGGGACCGTCTGGGTGGCGCCCTCTTTTCATGTTTTAGATCGACACGCATGTCTGCCCCCTCTTCTGGAGTGGGCATGTCGGCGTGGTGAGGACACGGGACTGGTCTGGTCACGCTGGTCCAGGTCAGTTAACCCGTTGTCCGCCAGGGATGCAGATCTGCTGTTCTGGTACCCTGAGGGACTTATGCTTTTTTCGGGGGGAAAAATGCCAGGTCGGTCCGGGTGTTACAGGGTTAGGCGCTATGGAGACCCTTGTTGGGTACATATTGTACTCTGCACTATTGTAATGGCTAACGGCCATGCCAACCTGTACACGCCCGATCTCGTCAGATCTCGGCCGCTACGCAGGTTCGGTCCTGGTTAGTACTTGGTTGGGAGACCGCCTGGGAATACCAAGTGCGGTGTGCTTAGGGCTGGTTCTCCATTATTTTCGCTCCTCTCTCACGCGTGGCGAAGAGGGGCCTGTTGGGGTGGTCTTGGACCTCCTCTGGTAACCCTGTGCTTCCCGTGCCGCCGGGCCCGGTCCGAAGTAATGTTCGTCGACCCGTAGGCCTGGAATAACCCTTTTTTGAAAACTGAAACACTTGTACTGCGGTATAGCCAGTGTGTACCCGTAGGTGTGTTTTGGAGTTTTTTTCTTGAGGGGTTATAGGAACAACCACCGCATTTGGTAACGACAAGGTGGTTGATTCCCTGGTGTGTTGGAGCAGTGTCAACTCCCGGGTTACCCGGTTGAGGGTGCCCCTGCACGTTCATGACGTCTGCCAATCATGTCAGCCTTCTCTGCCTCAACCCCTCTGGGTGGGTTTTTTTAAATGGAGGCTTGGTCATGCAACAACGCCAGCATACGCCCCTTCCGCCGGGGGGGCTGTTCTCGGCTAACTCCTTTGGCGCCTGTCTCGTCCGCAGTGCTCCAGGCTCAGGTTACAGCCTGTTGCCTGGTTTTTACCGGTGCGCTGCCTGCTTCCGTTGGTTAACCTTTTTTGTGTGCTTACGGCCATGCTGACTGCCTGTGTTGCAGGGTCAGTGTGCCAGGTGGTGTGCTATTGGGGGGAGAGGGCCCGCTCTTGGAGCGGCCTTATCCGAATACGCTGGCGATGTGGGGGGCGGTGTCACTAAGTGACCGCCTGGTGGGGTCTTGATGCCTGGCGTCATTGACCTCTCCGGGCCCCCGTTTTCCAGGGGATCCAGTCCCTTCGGTGGGTCTGGGTCTTCCTTCGCGCTCCGCTACTACGGCCTTGCCACGGGGTTGGGTTGCTCTTGACCCTGTGATTTCTGGGGGCAGTAACGAGGTTGTTCCCTCCGTTCGTTCCCGGGTGGCATGCGGGTTGTGCGTGTGTGTAGTCGTGGGGTCAGGCCACGGTCTGCTCACCCTGTGCGTTGAGTTGCTTGAGTGCCTCTTCGCACGGTCGGGTCCGTCGCCCTCCCGGGAACCTCCAATAGGGGGGGTGCCCTCCATTAGGGGGGGTCGGGGGGGCTCGGTCCTCCCTGATCTGATGGTTGTGGGGGGCCTCAACGGGGTATATTTGTCGGCCGATGGCTCTCGCTCGGCCTCCCTTGTGCAGAAGTGATGCCGAGCGAAGCCATTATGATACAGAATGATAGGTTATGACTATAACCAAGTTCTGTTAATAATGGTGACGCTCGGCATCAGACGCCGCTGCTGCCCTTGATCTCACCTTGTGGTGAAAGCTTGGGAAGGAGGCGAGTATGTGGCCCCACCCCTGCTTATGTAGGTAAGCTGATAGGGGTGTGGTCAGACGAATATTGGGATATAAAGGTACATTGTGGTCTTTATTCAGTGCGCGTGCACGTGCGAGGTACAGTGCAGAAGTGATGCCGAGCGTCACCATTATTAACAGAACTTGGTTATAGTCATAACCCATCGTTAATCTGGGCGGTTTTGGTATGCAAATACGTGAAAGTGTGCACGAGCCTCAGTGTAGGAGCAAGGTGATATTTATCATGACAGGTGTGCGTAGGACCTGTGTACGCACGTGTGATAAATCCCTTTTTTTTTTGCGTGCACACATTCTAAATTCTGTGCTTACGTGTGGAAATAGAACATTTTCTAAGAACTTGATAAATGAGGGCCCTGGCCTCTAAATGACGAAGTAGCCGACAGAATCCTTTGTCTTCAACGAGGGAAAAGCGCTGGTCGTCAAGTGCCATCATTTCTGTGATCAAGTTAGAGATCGCTTGAGCCCTTGGGTCATTTCTGTCAAACTTCTTTAATTTTGCAAACGCCTCGTTAATGGGTACAAGCCCCGCCGGTTCCTTTGCAGCTGGCTTTGGATTCGCAGCAGCTTTAGCTAGGGATGCCCCGATCACGTTTTTTGCCACCGATACCGATCACCAATCGGCGTGAGCCATATCGGCCGATACCGATCCGATACCGATAGTTTTTGATTAAAAAAGAAATTAAAAATTATTTTATATAATTTTTTTTTATTTATTTTTATAAAATATATATATTATATAATTAGACTTGTACTTGTATTATCTGCGAGACATCGCCACCACGCAACAAGCTCCACTGTCTGTGTGTACTCTAGTAGCCTCCAGCTACGGTCAGGATTCTCCGGAGCTGCAGCTAGACCCTATACTCGAGTAGCCTGCAGCTACGGCCAGGATTCTCCGGAGGTGCAGCTGGACCCTATTGATCATATACAAAACAACATGCCCTCAGCTCGAATACGCATCGAATGAGTGTTATAAAACATTGATATCAGGAGCTATCTGTGGCTACTGCTGGCCGGCTATATAACGTTGATACAGCGCCTCTGTGAACTATTTAGTTCAGTGGGACATTTCGTTTTTAACAGTGAGCTGGCGTCAGCTAACATGAGCTAGCTGAGGTATCAGTCATACACGTCTCTACTAGAGTTTGCTGGAGCGTTTGTTGATGTCAGGAGCTATCGGTAGCTGGCCGGCTAGATACCGTTCGGTTAGACAATGCCTCATCATGTATTTGACTGGAAGTGAATGGTTGACTGGGTCATTTTGTAACGGTAGCTAACGTTAGCTAAGGGAGACGCCGTCCTCCCGGCTCCCGTCCCACTAGACTACTAGACCCGTGTTTACATGCGCTCGGGAGGGGCTGGAGGGAGGAGCAGACGCCGCACAGCTCCCGGTGTCTGAGACAGAACTCAGCGAGACGAGCGAGTGAGATCGGTTTTGACGCTCTGCGAAAATAAAGCATTATCACCGATCACCAATCGCATATTTATACTGATTATCGGCCGATAACGATCGGTGGCCGATCGATCGGGGCATCCCTAGCTTTAGCTGCTTGTGCGTCGTCGTAGGCTTTTAACACACCATCGTAGCGGTGGTGATGTTGCAGGTGAATTATTATTTTGGATGTGTTATAGCCTGTTGCCCCTTTCCCTCCTCGTGGAACTTCTGCATTTGTTACAAATAGCAAGCAAACTGTTTTCCTCAAACTTTGAAAAAGTCCCACACTACTGACGCCATGTTTGTTTCCTATCCGTGCTGCTTCTGAAAGTTACGTGACTACGTCACAGCCAGGCATGAGAAAGCGAGCGCTGGATTTGTGAAAAACTCCCTCTTCCTAAACCACACGCTATCAGTCGTACCACAGTACTGTCAAAATGGGAGGAGCCTATAGTAAAAACAAACACCCTTCATCCCAATCCACCTACACCGCATTTAAAAAATTTATATATATTATCGGAGCTATCAATAATTTTATCGGGATGACGTCATAATTGCTGATATCGACCTGATAATTATCGTGCATCCCTAGTTATTATTAGCCGCGGCAGCCTCAGATATTAGCCCTTCATTAGCAAAATCCAGAACTAACGTTAGCTTAGCAGTGTGTCTCATCTGTTTATCTGATATACATTATCCTAGTTTAGCTTGGTTTAGGAGTCCATGGTAAAGTTGTATTATTTACAGTTTACTAAACAATTATTTTTCAATCTTCTGTAGATGGCCACGGTATTGCATTTAGTTGTATTTTCATTTAATTTAGTGTACTTTCTGACGAGGACGTGGTCTTAGTTTTTCCAATGTGACCCTGGAAACCACTTGGAAGACAAAAACAACAGCTGCCTGCATCAATAACCAATCAGATGTTTTGGCCATCAAATTAAATGCAATATCATAGGCTTATATTCATAGATCAGAACTATAGCAGTGCATCTTTCTATATATACACCCATGTCTTTTTCAGTTCTTATGAAAATCTTCCTGTCAGGATTTTCCTTCCTTTCCAATTTGTTAGCCTAGGAAAATAGAGCTACTTGTATAGCTGGTTATGGTCTGATGGTTCTTGCTTGGCTTTCTGTGTTCCTGATGAATTTCAACTGAAAAGTTAGACCTTTTGTTTGTTAGGATGAATGTACAATGTACTGATATTTCTTTCCTTACTTTCCCCCCAAGACCAAGACTGGTCTGAATATGACCACCCCTAGCCTCTCACACCTTGGTTTGAGAGAACTGTCTGTCTGTTTGGTGGACTGCATGAAACCGCCACAGCTGGACCAGGAGCAGAGCGGTTTGGATTGCATGGAAACAAGTATGGAAATGTTGACTTTAATCTGTAAACATTATGACTTTATAAGTGTTGACTTTAACCTCTTAAGCCAGACTCTCTAAATGTGCCTAAAAGTACATACCCAAGTAAAAGGAAGATTGCTCCACTTCTACAAGCTTGGTGGTACTAAATCCAGATTGAACTCTGCCATTGGAAAGATTTGGCCCGATCCATAGATGTATGACTTGGCCATAATAAGGTAATTTATAGGCCTGATATTCTATATTCATATTCCAAATTTCATATTCCAAATTGCATGCACAATCAGTACTGTATCTACAAAAAAACCTGTAAATCATCTTCCTTTTATTCATTTACCTTTTTATTTATTTTTTGTACACTTGATCTCAAGAAGGTGCTGAATGAGCACCTGCACTTTTCACGTCTGGTGAGGTCAATGTTGTTATTGAGCATGGTGTTATTCACCTTCAAAATTAATTAAACATTTTTAGAAAATAATGTATATTCTCCTTTGGTTCATTACAATTTACTCGAGCATAGTAACAGACACAATATTTCTGCCACTGGGAATACATTCCCTGAGGTCCATCTATGTCCCTAGATACCAGGAACATGCAAATGGACATTGTAGAAGTGGAGCAATCTTCCATTTACTTGGTGTTGTGAAGGATCAGATTAAACCGAATATATATATTTATTTATATATATATATTTAATAGTATTTGTATATCGTTTGATATCCCCTGTATATTCCTTGTACAATATGCACTGAATATCCCTTTAGTCTACTAAACAGCCCATAATAGTTTCATTCTACCATTGGACGAGAACCTGGCGCCAGCAGCCATACCCCTAGGTTCAAGTTCAATCGTGCCGCCCAACATGTCGTGGCAAGCCCGGTTCCGCGTAGGAATACGTCTGGCGAAATACGAATGGTACTATTTGTTCACAGCGCATATATATATGGCGCAAGTAAAGTAGAACTTTCTTTTAGTCCATTAGTTCTTTACCCTCCAACCGAGTAACAGACGCGAAGCCTCACCCACGACGCACGTGTGGTGCAGTAAGGCCTACTTGGCCTCAGAATAGGCATTGAGATATCGTGTGGATTAATAGTTGAATTGTCATAGTTTGGCACTATACCGTCGAGTTGGACGTATTCTATTAAGCTAATAATAGTCTATTATGTATGGTGCATCGTTCGGTTAGAGTTATAAAGTTATCAGTACCCCCATCGTTCCTGACGTTATCTGGAGTCTTAACCAGGCTGGGCAGACCACTAGTGGTGCTTGCATCCGAGGAGCTCCGGGCCAGGGCGACTGGACCTGTACATTGGATTACTCTACCCGGACGACGGCGAGCCTTCCACGGCTTGGATTATGCTTTGGGTGCTTTGATTATTCCATGGATAACGGCCAACACTGCTGAGTGTTGGAACTACCCCCCGGAGAGGAGTCCAGGTGAGACGGCGCTCTACACCAGTGAGGTCGCCTCACGTCTCTCCGTTGTGGACCGGCAGCTACCGTCCACCAGAGGGTCCAGCTGTATTCATCTGCGGACCGAGGTTCTGTGGGCACCGTGTTCAAGACTTTGAATTCTCCCAAGAAATCGTCGGCCAGATGGGATACCGCCAGCGGCTCTTCTAACCCCCCCCTCCTACTGTCTTACAACCAGCGGGACCCCCCCCCCCCCCCCTTAGTGTATCCAGCTATAATCATTTAAGTACCATCGCTATAGTTCCCTAAAGAACCGGGTTGTATACTTACTCCCTGCGTAACCAGAGATTGGACATTCAATGTTGATTTACCTACGAATACTCATTTGCCATACAAGTGCATTTCAAATCATAAGTGTAAACAAGTGAACGTTGTATATACCTTTTGCTATATTAAATATTCGATTTGTACATTTGTGTGGACTTCGTTTCATCAGGTGGGAAAGTGTTCATCATATCTATATCATGTACTGGATGGCCAGAAGTTAAAGTACAAGAGGTAGTGGTTTAATAATACCATACTTAACAATACAGTCAGGGAATTGTACCCCTCAGTTACAATTGGTCCTTCGAGCCGGAGGGTAACTAGTGTAATATTAATATAGTGTTATTAATATTAAAATGGCCTATGATGAACACTCCACGAAACGGTCCTCCTAACGTAGAACGCCCGCGGCGCAGACGACAGACACCTCAGTACTTAGAGGATTACGCTGTCAGTCAACTACCTAGCCTTCGACAAACGGTAAACGCGGTAAAAGTAGAAAGTAAAATTATGTCTGACCTTAACGACCAGGTTTCCCCGACCACAGAGGCCCTAGTAGGTTATAATGTAACTGACCAAGCTCACGGTGGGGACCAGGAGGGAGCTGACATGCCTTTACCCCCCGCCAATACCGAAGAAGTAGTCCCCGACCAGCCCCGGGAGGAAGACAACCCTACAGAGAGAGAACTCTGCACGGAAGAAGAGGAGGAGAGCGCCGAGGAAATAGAGCTCCAGGACTCCCCAACGAGTACACCCAGGAGCGGCTCACACAGGAGCGGCTCACCTCCACAACCGCCTTCCCCCAGCGAAGCGGAGAGGATGCTACAACAGGCGTTCCTCGTCAGCCTGACAGCCTCTACCGAACGTGATCGACTTCAGGGCGAACGCGATCGACTCCAAGCACAGCAACGGAGCGAAGAAGAGCGCACACGCCTGGAGATGAGACGCCTTCAGACGGAAGAGAATATGGCAAGAGACCGGGCCGACGCCCAGCGCGCCGCTGCCGGTGCCCAAAGAGAAGCAGATCTCACCAAGCGCGAAGTCGAGCGCGACAAGTTACAAGCGCAGCTAATGGAGCAGCTGATCCGCAAGGCAACACCCTCTCCCTCCGCCAGGGGTTCAAGGAACTCGTCGAGACAACAGTCAAGGGCAGCGTCTCCTAACCGAGCAAGCGACCCTGAACTTGACCAACAGACCAAGCCTATACCCCCCGCAGACCCCCTTCCCAGACCGGTCCAAGCGAGACCCAGCTACAAGGAAGGAGCGGCATACACTGCGGAGAAGCTAAATAAACGATTACAGGATCTGGAAGACCTGATAGAGGAAGAAGAGGGAGAGGAGGAGAACCAAGCCCGACGACAGCACAGTACTCCACCGGACCAGGAGGTCCAGTACAGCCCAGGCTATACCCCCGCGGCGCTGCGCTACAGACCCCCGACTCTATTCACGGGTGAGCACGACGCACGACCAGCCCCGAGGAATAGCACCTGGACCAGCGGGCCATGGTACCCTGTCGGTACCAGCCCACAGAGAGGCGCAAGAGGGGACTCGCCTAGGAGGTCTCTCCCCCAACGCTCACCGATGTATCAGCCATCCACGGCGTCATACATTGCCACGCCGTCGTTTCCAGACTTCACCTATGAGAATCGAGCACAGTACACGGAGCTCCGGATGTGCTTAGAGACAATGATGGTGGATGTCGCTGATGAACGCCACAAGTATGCAATATTACTGAAGCACCTGAAAGTACCGCGAGCGCACAATATAGCGCTAGCCTATGCCACCTCTACGACCCCATACACAGCGGCCCTGGCAGCGCTGGACCAGAGATACGGACGTATATGGGATTACGTAATCCAAGAGATAAGGCATATTGATCGCCTACCCCCAGCAACAGACAATCGCTCATTAGACGACCTGTCAATCAAAGTGCAGTCCCTGGTAGGGATGCTGGGAGCGCAACGGGAAAAGGGCATGCATGAGCTATACGCCAACTCTAACGTCGAGAGGATTTTGGAGAAGCTGCCACCCGCAAGACAAGAGCGTTTTAGGCGGCAGAGGGACTACCGGGATCCTAACGGCCCCGAACCATCCCTCCTTGATCTAGCCGACTTCCTGGCGAGAGAAGTCAGCAGCTTACGACTGGATACGTTCGGGCGGAGCACGCCAAGCTCCAGAGAGGGACCCAGGAGAATAAATGATGGAAGAAGATCGGTGACTGTCATGCACCAATCAGAGTCAGTACCGAGCAGTAAGAGCCACAGTACCCCCTTGAGAAAGGAGAAGTGGAAGATGGCGTGCCCCTACTGTGAGAAAGAACACTGGCTGTCACAATGTGACCTGTTCACAAAGATGAATGCAGAAGAAGTGAGTCAATGGATAAAGTCCAACAGGCGCTGTTACCGATGTGCGCGCAGCCACATGGCAGCCGAATGCCGCCTAAAGAAAAGGTGCAGTCGGTGCGACGGAGCCCATCTAGATATACTACACGACAGTAACAGAAGACGGCCTTCACCTGCACCATCGAGCGGCACCAAGGCAAGTGTCATGTACATTGACCCCGCCAGCAGCAGCGGCGCCCAAGTGCTCTTAAAGGTAGTCCGTGTGACATTGAGCTACCAAGATAAAGTCATGGACACTTACGCCGTCCTTGATGACGGGTCAGAGAAGACCCTTCTGCTCGCGTCCGCTGCGGCCCAGCTGGGACTGCGGGGGAGCGAGAACCAAATGACGATTCGGACAATAAGAAGAGATTTAAAGACGATAAAGGGCGAGCATGTCTCCTTCACTATCGCAGCAAACGGGCAGCCAGAGCGACGGTATAAGATTACAAATGCTTTCACCAGCCAAGAAATAGGACTATCGCAGTACACCTACCCTATCGCCAAGTTGATGGATAAATATGTGCACCTGCGACAACTACCTATCCCGCTCATAGACGGCGCTACCCCGACCCTGCTGATAGGCTCCGACCATGCAGAACTCATAGTCCCGATTGACCGGGTCCATACAGGACCCCGAGGCTGTCCTGCAGCAGTCGAGACCCGCCTAGGGTGGACACTACAAGGCCCCCTCGCTAAATCTCTCAACCGAACAGCAGCCACTAGCTGCCTCCACTCCAGAACGACAGAAGAAGACGCCACTCTCCTGCAGCATGTCGAGAGGCTATGGACACTAGAGACAATGCCCTTTAAGAACGAAAAGAAAGATATTCGTTCTAAAGAAGACATTTACGCCATCAACCTACTCGAGCAAGGGACAAAGAGAGTCACAGTCGGCGGAGTGATGAGATACGCAACTCCACTCCTGAGGCGAGAGGGAATGCCCACCTTTCACGCAAAGAAAGACGCCACGGAGCGCTATCTATTGAACACGGAGCGGCGCCTAGCCAAAGACCCCGCTCAAGAGGGTGTGTACCGCGCTGAGATTGAGAAGCTAATCACAGCGGGACACGTAACAAAGATTGACATTAAAGAGGCCGATCAGACGACCGAATCATGGTACGTGCCGCATCACAAGGTCCACCACAACGGCAAGGATCGCATTGTGTTTAACTGCAGCTACCAGATCGGATCCCAAAATCTGAATAAAGAGCTCTTGCCCGGCCCCACACTCGGCCCCTCCCTACTAGGCGTGCTACTGCGCTTCCGCCAGGACAAGGTGGCTATCAGCGGGGATATCAAAGGGATGTTCCTGCAGGTGAGACTAGTGGAGGAGGACAAGCCCCTGCTGCGGTTCCTATGGAGAGAGAGGATCGGAGATGAGAACCCAGCCATCTACCAGTGGGAAGTACTCCCCTTCGGAACCACATGCAGCCCGTGCTGTGCTACATTTGCACTACAGAAACACGTCGCAGAGGACCCAGCAGCAGATGAAGAGGTCCGACACAGTGTGAAGAACAGTTTCTACGTGGACAACTGTTTACAAAGCGTTTCGACTCAAGAAGAAGCCGAGGCTCTCCTAATCAAGCTACGCGCCTCCCTGATCAAAGGCGGCTTTGATCTCAGGCAGTGGGCCAGCAGTGACCTGCACGTATTGCGCAGCCTCTCCCCCGCGGACAAGGCTGCCAGCAGCGAGACCTGGATGGCGACCATCCCAGGAGAAGCCCAAGAAATGACACTAGGACTAGTCTGGCGCTTCAAAACAGACTCGCTCCACTACAGACACAAACCCCTGACTCCAGAGCAGGGAAGGTCGACGGCGACACCGACCACCAGACGGAGTGTGTACAGAACACTCGCCAGACAATATGACCCGTTGGGATGTATTCTACCTTACACCACCAGGGCAAAGATGATTGTACGAGCACTATGGGACAAGGACCAGGGCTGGGACGACCCAATACCCGCACACCTTGCCTCAACATGGAGAGAGTGGGAGACGGAACTCCGCTCACTCCCAGGCGTCAATATACGCCGCAGCTACTTCCCATCCACAGTGAGGCCAGAGACATGCAAGATTGATCTACACGTCTTCAGCGACGCCTCCGAAGTAGCCTATGGATCGGTGGCCTACTTGCGTGCCCAAGAGAAGGGAGGAAAGATACACACTGCTTTCATCCTGGCCCGCTCAAGAATAGCCCCACGAAAGCAACAATCTATCCCGCGTCTAGAGCTCTGCGCAGCCCTAGCAGGAGCGCATCTAGCCACGTTAATCCAACGTGAACTCACCATTCCGGTGCACAGAACAATCTTGTGGTCAGATTCCACGACAGTACTCACATGGATCAAGTCTGATTCATGCAGATACAAAGTCTTCGTGGGAGTCAGAGTCACCGAGATTCAAGAGTTAACAGAAGCAGCGAGCTGGCGGTATGTGGACACCAAACACAACCCAGCTGACGTCATCACCCGGGGAATGTCTCTGGATGACCTCACCCGTCGCAACATCTACAGTGACGGACCAGAATTCCTCAAGCTCCCCGAAGAAGAGTGGCCTACGCCCACCCCACGGGAAGCAAGTAACGAGGAGGCTGAGAACAAGAAACCTATGTTCTGTGGACTGAGCACAGTCGCCTCCACAGACCCCAACATAGATGACTGCATTACCCTAGAGAGTGCGCAGCAGAGGACATTCCTGTGGCACCACCCAGAGATTCAGTCCACCACTGACATTTCAGCAGCTGACTACGAAGAAGCAGAACTTCTTCTACTACAACGAGCCCAGAGAGACTCGTTCCCCGATGAGCTAGACTGTCTACAGGGAGGAAAGCCCGTCCCATCAGACAGCAGACTGCTCCACCTGGCACCCGAGAGTGACGCCCATAATCTCATCAGAGTGGGTGGTCGCCTGCGGAGAGCCCCCGATCTACCGGATGACATTAAGTACCCGATAGTCTTGAACAGCCGACACAAGGTCACAGAGCTGATCATAAAGGAATACGACGAGGATGTACACCACGCAGGAGCAGAGAGAGTCTTCGCGGAGATCAGACGTCGCTATTGGATACTTCAAGGAAGAGAAGCGGTGCGACGCTTCCAGCGAACCTGTCTAGACTGCCGAAAGTGGCGCGCGCAGCCCAGCATACCACGGATGGCTGACTTACCCCCCTGTCGCCTCCGACTCGGCGACAAGCCATTCCACTCCACAGGCATGGACTGTTTTGGCCCGTTGTATATAAAGAGAGGAAGAGGAACCGAGAAGCGGTGGGGTATTGTATTCAAATGCATGACCACCAGAGCGATACATATCGAGCTCCTTCCGACCATGAGCACAGACTCATTCCTTATGGCCTTCCGAAGATTCACATCACGGAAAGGAAAACCGTCTACATTGTTGTCTGATCACGGGACAAACTTCAAAGGCGGAGAAAGAGAGCTGAGAGAGAGCTTCCAAGCTATGGGCCCAGAACTTAAGACCCACCTCGCTCCATCCCAGATTGACTTCCAGTTTAATCCCCCGAACCCACCCCACTTCGGTGGAACCTGGGAACGAGAAGTACGTTCTATAAAGACAGCCCTGTACGCCGTGCTTGGGGCCCAGACTGTGGCGGAGGAAGTCCTAATGACAGTCCTCACGGAGATCGAGGGAGTATTGAACTCAAAACCCCTCGGTTACGTCTCCAGTGATGTAGCGGATGTCGACCCAGTCACCCCCAACACACTCTTAATGGGGCGGCTGGACCCCGCGCTACCCCAGACAATGTACAGGCCTGAAGAAGCGAACGGCCGAAGAATGTGGAGGTACAGTCAAGTACTAGCTGACAAGTTTTGGAGCAGCTTCCTACTCCACTACCTACCGTCTCTACAGACCCGCCAGAAGTGGGTGAAAGAGAGAGACAATTTGACAGAAGGAACAGTCGTCATGATTATCGACCAGTCACTACCCAGAGCTATGTGGCCGGCTGGCCGCGTAAGCAAAGTGATCACCGGTGCCGATGGCAAAGTCCGAGCAGCTGAAGTACTCGTCCAAGGGCGCACTCACACACGACCCGTGGCGAGGCTAATAGAACGGCCCCGACTCCCAGACACTATCGATGATGACCATGACCCCATGACTTTGTGAGTTGACTGACCCTTACAGCGGACCTTGAGTGGTAGACAGTGCGGTTAATCTGTCTCTGCTTAGCTAATTAGGTGGGACTAATTAGGGGGCGGCTGTTGTGAAGGATCAGATTAAACCGAATATATATATTTATTTATATATATATATTTAATAGTATTTGTATATCGTTTGATATCCCCTGTATATTCCTTGTACAATATGCACTGAATATCCCTTTAGTCTACTAAACAGCCCATAATAGTTTCATTCTACCATTGGACGAGAACCTGGCGCCAGCAGCCATACCCCTAGGTTCAAGTTCAATCGTGCCGCCCAACATGTCGTGGCAAGCCCGGTTCCGCGTAGGAATACGTCTGGCGAAATACGAATGGTACTATTTGTTCACAGCGCATATATATATGGCGCAAGTAAAGTAGAACTTTCTTTTAGTCCATTAGTTCTTTACCCTCCAACCGAGTAACAGACGCGAAGCCTCACCCACGACGCACGTGTGGTGCAGTAAGGCCTACTTGGCCTCAGAATAGGCATTGAGATATCGTGTGGATTAATAGTTGAATTGTCATAGTTTGGCACTATACCGTCGAGTTGGACGTATTCTATTAAGCTAATAATAGTCTATTATGTATGGTGCATCGTTCGGTTA
This sequence comes from Notolepis coatsorum, assembly GCF_963971535.1. Lineage (NCBI taxonomy): Eukaryota > Metazoa > Chordata > Actinopteri > Aulopiformes > Paralepididae > Notolepis > Notolepis coatsorum. Next base: position 93,259,516 of record NC_140179.1, on the reverse strand, counting down.
GAGTTATAAAGTTATCAGTACCCCCATCGTTCCTGACGTTATCTTGAGTCTTAACCAGGCTGGGCAGACCACTAGTGGTGCTTGCATCCGAGGAGCTCCGGGCCAGGGCGACTGGACCTGTACATTGGATTACTCTACCCGGACGACGGCGAGCCTTCCACGGCTTGGATTATGCTTTGGGTGCTTTGATTATTCCATGGATAACGGCCAACACTGCTGAGTGTTGGAACTACCCCCCGGAGAGGAGTCCAGGTGAGACGGCGCTCTACACCAGTGAGGTCGCCTCACGTCTCTCCGTTGTGGACCGGCAGCTACCGTCCACCAGAGGGTCCAGCTGTATTCATCTGCGGACCGAGGTTCTGTGGGCACCGTGTTCAAGACTTTGAATTCTCCCAAGAAATCGTCGGCCAGATGGGATACCGCCAGCGGCTCTTCTAACCCCCCCCTCCTACTGTCTTACAACCAGCGGGACCCCCCCCCCCCTTAGTGTATCCAGCTATAATCATTTAAGTACCATCGCTATAGTTCCCTAAAGAACCGGGTTGTATACTTACTCCCTGCGTAACCAGAGATTGGACATTCAATGTTGATTTACCTACGAATACTCATTTGCCATACAAGTGCATTTCAAATCATAAGTGTAAACAAGTGAACGTTGTATATACCTTTTGCTATATTAAATATTCGATTTGTACATTTGTGTGGACTTCGTTTCATCAGGTGGGAAAGTGTTCATCATATCTATATCATGTACTGGATGGCCAGAAGTTAAAGTACAAGAGGTAGTGGTTTAATAATACCATACTTAACAATACAGTCAGGGAATTGTACCCCTCAGTTACACTTGGGTATGTCCTTTTTGGCAGATTTTCTGAAAATATGGCTACGGCTTAAGAGGTTAATTCATACGGATTGTATTAATTGGAAATGAATGAAAAATGTATATTGAATATCAGATTAATAATCAGAATAATCAGAAAAAAAATGTGTACTCTGGTTTAAAGATTCAAGAACAGACAGTTTGCTGTACAATGCAAATCTTACTTTGCTAGTCCGCCCTTCACACAAAATCACACAATACTTAAATGTATTTAACTTATTAAAATTAAATAAATATGGAGGTGACTGGGTCACAGCAGCAGTTAAAAGTGTCTTTAGTGATTGTCAGTTCGGGGGAAGGGTGACAGTGAGGTCACAGCAGCAGTCAGGTCAGAGTGTCTGCCTGGCACAAAATAGAAAGTGTGGGGGGGGGAGAGAATCACAGTTTTGTAGTCCTGGATTTCAGATGGCAGGAGGTTGAAGAGTCTGTGCTGGGGGTGTGTACTGTCCTTAATTATGTTATGTGCTCTCCTGGTGGCCCTGGTAGAGTAAATGTCCTGTAGTGAGGGGAAGGCTGCTCCTGAGATGTATTGAGCAGTTTTAATCACTCGCTGGAGTGCCTTCCTCTCCTTAGCAGTGCAGTTTCCATACCAGACCGTGATTGAGCTAAGGACACTCTCAACCGTACTTCTATAGAAGTTGCTGAGAATTTTGGGTGGCATTTTCTCAGCCTTCGATGCTGGGATTATTTGTGTGTGTGCGTGTCTTTCTCTCTCTCTCTCTCTTTCTCTCTCTCCCCCCCCCCCCCCCCCATATCTGGTCCGGTATCAATTCCCAGGTAGAAAGAAACATTTTGGGCTGCTTTAAATTATTTCTTTTTTAATCGCAATCACAATATCTGTCCGAAAAATTGCAATTAGATTGTTTCCCAAAATCGTGCAGCCCTAATCCTCAGTGGACCGGTTCTGATGGTACACAAACTGCAGAGGGTCTAGTGTGTCTGGGATGGTCTCCTTGATGTGCGACATGACTATCCTCTCGAAACACTTGATCACTATTGGTGTTGTGAAGGGCCAGATTAAACTGAGAATCTACCTTTATCGTTTGATATACTTTGTATATTATTTATATATATACACGGAATATCCCTTTACCTGCGTTCAAACCAGAGTAATATTCGCTCTCCTTATTGGACAGCGCCCCCAGGCGCCAGCGCGCAGGCCCCCAACGGCAGGTTCAAAGACAAGTTCAGGCATGTCAGGACATGCCCGGAGTCAGCGTATTGATACCAGACAAAGACTGCGGTTTGGGACTAGATATTCACTTAAGTATAAATACAGCGCAAGGTGCGCACACCGTTACGTTCAGTACCTTACCCCACCTTCACCACGAGTCAACGTGCAGTGAAGTGAGCAACCTTGCGTCTAACAGAGCATTGAGAACCACGTGCGAATAGAATAGTAAAGTGTCAGAGTTTAATGCAGTAACGTCGAGTTCGACCTAATCTAATGTGAAGTAAATAGTCGTTCATTTATTGTATATCGTGCGGCCACAGTTCGTTCGTGTGTAGCATTACCCAGCGGTTCGTCGTGTCTTTAGCTAGTGTACTTAGCCAGGGTGTGTGGCCTAAATACGTCGCCCACACCCGAGGAGTCCTAGGCGGAGAACCGTTGGACATGTACACAGGAGAATCGGCGTCGGCGATTGCAGAACCATTACTGGTTGGATTATATTGATTTGGAACGTGGTACCCGGAGAAGAGCATCGTTGATTTCCACTATCGTTTGGGATTCAACCTCGTGAGGATTACAACTCGGGCTGGCCTCGTGGACGGAGGCTGGCTAGCTGTCATCAATGCTATCGAGCATTTGGATTACAATTATTGCTTTGCTGCTGATCAAGGGAGTTTACAAGGACCGACTCCTGTACCTGGAGTCTCTTTATTCCTCATTGAATCAGACGGAGTACCCGAACATTCCTCTACCCTCCAGGCCTTACACCCCCGGAGGGAACCCATTGTCTCCAGGCGGTACCAGTGTTGCCCTATATCAGGGCTATTCAACTGGCGGCCCGCGGGCCAGATCCGGCCCGCGGGATGATTCTGACCGGCCCGCCAAAGATTACATGATAATAAAAAAAAAATTAAAAAAAATTAAAAAAATATATATTTTTTAATATCTTTTTTTATTTTTTATTTTTTTACTTTTTTCTTTTCATGTCAACGTTAACACGCACAATTGAGCCAAAAGTCACTCAATTAATGACAGATTTCATTGATAAATTGAGGGAAAACTTTGCAAGTCGATTTGATGAATTTGACATGTCCAGAGAATTGATGCATTTTGTGAGCAACCCATTTGCCAATGTAGCTGCTATTTCCACAAAAGGACAAGAGTTCCTTGCATCACTTCACATTGATGAAGGTCTCCTGCAACTTGAAATAATTGACATGCAAGCATCTGCTCTGAAGCAGGCACTTGAGAATGAATCCACCACAACATTTTGGATAAAGTGTATTCATGTCAAGACATTCCCCAAAATAAAAACGCTGGCAATATCTGTGCTAACAATGTTTGGCTCAACATACACCTGTGAATCCAGTTTCTCTCACATGAATGCCATTAAAACAAGCAACGTGCCTCCTTGACAAATGAGCATTTGCATCACTGTTTGCGGGTAGCCCTCACTTCCTATGAACCCTCTTTCTCTGCCATTGCCCAGTCAAAGAAGTGCAATCGCTCTCATTAGATGTGTGTATGTAGGCTAGGCCTGTCTGCCCCCCACCCCCCTGATGTTTGAGAGTTAAGAGTGGACAATAAGTGCTAATAAGATGCTGTGATTTGCTGTTGTTGCACAGACATGAAGCACTTTTTCATAAGCTCAGCTGCACTATAAATGTGTTTTTTTGTTCAAGTGTTGATGTTAGAATGTTCAGATGCACATCATGCACTTGTTTGTTTTTTATTTTATTTTTATATTGAAATGTTGAAGAGGAGATGTTGCAGTTGTTGCACAGTCATAAATGAAGCACTTTCTGCAGGAGATGTTGCAGATGTGGCACATAAATGAAGCACTTTTTTTGAAAAGTATACTACTTTTGCAATGTAGTTAAATAAAAGTTGTGAAAATGTGGTTGCGTGTTGTGTCAAGTGTACATATATTCATAGCACGGGGAGGCGCCGTGGCGGTCCGGCCCCTGGCCCCTTGGGTTTCTGACAATGTGGCCCCCTGAACAATTTAGTTGAATAGCCCTGCCCTATATAGTTGCTACTATACGACAGGTGGTGTCAACTTAGACCCATCGTAGGATTCCTGCTATTCTTAGTGACTCATGCTATTGACTGACTTTACGTATATTCTTCGCCATACAAGCGCGACCCTAATTCTCATTCTGTAACCTAATGTTGCCTAATAATAATAAATTACCCTCAAATACTATTTCTTTGTCAATGCCGTGTTCTTGTGGGTGTTCACCATCTATATTTGATGTACTGTCTGGCCAGTAATTAAAGTACATAACTAGCAGTGGTTTAATCTATCACAATCTTTAATACAGTCAGGGTTTTGTAACCCCTCAGTTACAATTGGTCCTTCGAGCCGGAGGGTATCAGTGTAATATTTAATATAATATTAATATTGACACGGCCAGCGGTGAACACTCTCCAAGCGGCTCCCCTAAGCTAGAACACCCGCAGCGCAAACGTCAGCTACCTCCATATCTGGAGGACTTCGCTTTCGTTCTACCCCCTAGCTTATCTAAACAGACGTTAAATACGGATAAATCGGATAGTTTAAGCATGTCCAATCCTATCGACTTGGCGACCCTGCCAGTAGAGACCCCAGTGGGTTCAAACGAAACTGACTTAGCTCACGGGGGGGACCAAGTGGGACATGACGTGACTATACCTCCAGACAGCGTCACCGGGATAGACCCCGGAGCGCTCCAGGATAAAGAAAGCGCTCCAGGGATAGAACCCGACACACAACCAAGAGAAGAGAACCGTGCCCAGGAGATAGACCTCGGAGCGCGCCAGGAGAACAGATCTCCAACAAGCCCTGTCGGCATCCGATCACCTCCGTCAGTGTCATCCCCCAGCGAGGCGGACCAGAGACTGGCGCAAGCCTTGATCGCCACGCTGACAGCCTCAACCGAAAGAGACCGACTCCAGGGTGAGAGCGACCGGCTTCAAGCAAAGACGCTTAGTGAGCGCGAACACTCTGCCACGGAAAGAGAGCGCCTCCACGCGCAACTCCAAGCGCAAGCCCTTAGTGAGCGCGAACACTCTGCAGCGGAACGACAGCGCCTCCGGGCGCAACAATTAAGTGAGCGCGAACACTCTGCCGTGGAACGAGAGCGCCTCCAGGCTCAACAGATGAGCGAGCGCGAACAACGAGAGCGCCTCCAGGCGCAACAATTAAGCGAGCGCGAACACTCTGCAGCGGAACGAGAGCGCCTTCACGCGCAACTCCAAGCGCAAGCCCTTAGTGAGCGCGAACACTCTGCAACTGAACGAGAGCGCCTCCAGGCGCAACAAAGGAGTGAGGACGACCGCATAAGACTGGAGGAGAGGCGCCTTCAGACGGAAGAGAACATCGAACAAGACCGCGCCAATGCACAGCGCGATGCCGCCAATGCGCAGCGCGAAGCAGAGCGCGACCGGCTGCAGGCGCAGATGATAGAACAATTGATCGCCAGGGCGACACCCCCTCTCTCCGCACGGAGCTCCCAGAGATCATCACGACAAGGGTCTAGGGCACCTTCCCCTACCCGACAAAGCTACCTGGGACCCGGCCAACAGGAGGAACCTGTCTACATCTCCGAGCCCCCTCCCCGACCGGTCCATACGAGACCCAGCCAACGGGAAGAACCGGCCTACGTCGCCGAGAGACTAACTAGAAGACTCCAGGACCTAGAAGAGGAAGAGGAGGAATATCAAGCCCACCAGCATGAACGTACTCTGGACCAGGAGGCCCAGTACATCCCCGACTTCAGCCCCGAGTCACTGCACTACAAACCCCCGACCCAACTCACAGGTGAGTTTGACGTACAGTCAGCACCGAGGAACAGCACATGGGGACCCGGCCTCTGGTACCCACCAAGTACTAACCCACGGCCACACGTACGGGGAGACTCGCCCAGGAGGCCTCTTCCCCTACGCTCACCAATGTACCAGCCATCCATGGCATCGTACCTTGGCACACCGACGTTCCCAGACTTTACGCGCGAGGACAGAGCACAGTACACGGAATTACGCATGTGTTTGGAGACTATGATGTCCGATGTCCCCGACGAGTCGTACAAATATGCCATCCTCCTCAAGCATCTCAAGGTGCCCAGAGCGCATAACATAGCGCTGGCATATTCCAACTCAAGCACCCCATACTCCGCGGCTCTGGTGGCCCTCGACCAGCGTTATGGACGCATATGGGATTACGTGATCCAAGAAATACGGGATATCGACCGTCTCCCCCCAGCCAAAGACAATAGAGCACTGGATGACCTCTCTATCAAGGTACAATCCCTTGTGGGGATGCTGGGGTCCCAAAAGGAGAAGGGGAGATATGAACTGTATGCAAATTCTAATGTGGAGCGAATACTGGAGAAGCTCCCTCCAGCCCGCCAAGAGCGTTTTCGGCGGCAGAGAGACCACCGTGATCCCAACGGCCCAGAGCCATCCCTCCTAGACCTGGCCGCTTTCCTCGCAAGGGAAGTTAGTAGCCTACGACTGGACACATTCGTGTGGAGTGGATCTAGCCCAAGAGATGGACCTCGGAGGTCCAACGATAACCGCCGGTCAGTGACAGTTATGCACCAGGCCGAGTCAGTGCCGCAGCACAAGAACCACAGCACCCCCCCAGACCAAGGGGAAGTGGAAGATTGTATGCCAGTACTGTGAAGAGGAACATTGGCTGTCTCAATGTGACACCTTCAAGAAGCTGACCGCTGACGAGGTGAGTCAGTGGATCAAAGCCAACCGCCGCTGCTTCCGCTGCGCGCGCAGCCATATGGCAGCTGAGTGCCGCCTAAAGGAAAGATGCAGCAAGTGCGACGGCGCCCACTTGGAGGTCCTACACGACAGCAACAAGAAGAAACCCGTACCCCAAGCAGCTCGAGAGTGAACGTCATGTACATAGACCCTGCGAAGAGCGGGAGCTCCCGAGTGCTCTTGAAGGTGGTCCGAGTGCTCTTAAGCTACGAGGACAAGGTCATGGACACTTATGCCGTCCTAGACGATGGGTCAGAAAAGACTCTCCTCCTCGCATCCGCCGCAGCCCGGCTGGGTCTGCGGGGGAGCGAAGAAACAATGACAATCCGTACCATTAGAAGAGACCTGAAGACCATAAAGGGTGAAAATGTCTCCTTCACGATAGCAGCGGTCGGGCAGCCCGAGAAGCAGTATAGCATCACTAACGCCTTCACCAGCCACGACATAGGCCTGTCACAGTACACCTACCCCATCCCAAAGCTGATGGAGAAATACGTGCACCTACGTCAACTACATATACCGCTCATCGACGACGCCACCCCGACCCTGCTCATAGGATCCGACCACGCACACCTCATCGTCCCAACGGACCGGGTCCACATCAGGCCCAGAGGCTGTCCAGCAGCGGTCGAGACGCGCCTGGGTTGGACACTACAAGGCCCCCTCTTCGGGTCTTCCAACCGACCGACAGCCACTCGCTGTCTCTACACGAGGATAAACGAAGAAGACACCACCCTCTTGCAGCACGTCGAGAGGCTATGGACATTAGACGCGATGCCCTTTAAGAATGAAAAGAAACTTGTTCGCTCAAAGGAAGACACTTATGCCATAGCCCTCCTCGAGCAGAAGACAAATAGAGTCGAGGTCAACGGAGTGATGAGATACGCAACTCCACTCTTGAGGCGAGAGGGTATGCCCACCCTCCACGCCTCAAAAGAAGTGACAGAGCGATATCTACTGAACACCGAGCGGCGTCTAGCCAAAGACCCCACTCAAGCCACTGTGTACCGCGCTGAGATCGACAAGCTGATCACAGCGGGACACATAAAGAAAATTGACATTCAAGAGGCCGACCAGACAATTGAATCCTGGTACGTGCCCCACCACAAGGTCCACCACAACGGCAAGGATCGCATTGTATTCAACTGCAGCTACCAGATCGGACTACAGAATCTGAATAAAGAACTTTTGCCCGGCCCGACACTCGGCCCCTCTCTCCTCGGCGTACTACTACGTTTCCGCCAAGACAAGGTGGCCATCAGCGGCGACATCAAAGGGATGTTCCTGCAGGTGCGACTAGTGGAGGAGGACAAGCCCTTGCTGCGGTTCCTATGGAGAGAGAGGATCAAAGATGAGCAACCATCCATCTACCAATGGGAGGTCCTCCCCTTCGGCACCACATGCAGCCCATGCTGTGCTACGTTCGCACTTCAAAAACATGTGACAGAAGACCCTGAAGCTGACGAGGAGGTCAGACAAAGTGTAGAGAGGAGTTTCTACGTGGACAACTGTCTGCAAAGCGTCTCGACGCCAGAAGAAGCCGAAGCCCTCCTGCTCAAGCTCCGCGCCTCACTGATCAAAGGCGGCTTTGATCTCCGGCAGTGGGCCAGCAGTGACCCTCAAGTACTTCGCAGCCTCTCCCCAGAGACAAAGGCAGCAAGCAGCGAGACCTGGATGGCGACCACCCCAGGTGAAGCACAGGAAATGACATTGGGCCTAGTCTGGCGCTTCAAAACAGACTCGCTCCATTACAAATACACACCCCTGACCCCGGAGCAGGGAAGGTCGACCCCTCTACCGACCACCAGACGGAGCGTATACAGAACACTCGCAAGTCAATACGACCCGCTGGGGTGTATCCTACCTTACACCACTCGGGCGAAAATGATTGTACGAGAGCTGTGGGACAAGGAACAGGGCTGGGACGACCCCATACCCGACCACCTAGCTTCCACCTGGAGAGAGTGGGAGAGAGAACTCAGCTCGCTCCAAAATGTGAACATACGCCGGAGCTACTTCCCACCCACAGTGCGGCTGGAGACGTGCCAGATGGACCTGCACGTCTTCAGTGACGCCTCGGAAGTGGCCTACTTGCGGGCCCGAGAGGAGGGAGGAGAAATACACACAGCCTTCATCCTGGCTCGCTCAAGGATAGCCCCCTGCAAGCAACAATCGATCCCGCGTCTAGAGCTCTGCGCAGCTCTGGTAAGCGCGCAACTCGCCACGTTAATCCAACGTGAACTCACCATCCCGGTGCAAAGAACAATCTTGTGGTCAGACTCCATGACCGTACTCGCATGGATCCAGTCCGATTCTTGTAGATACAAGGTCTTCGTGGGAGTCAGAATCACAGAGATTCAAGACCTGGTAGGATCAGCGTGCTGGAGGTACGTGGACACGAAACAGAACCCAGCCGATGTCATCACACGGGGATGTCCCTAGATGACCTCACACGTCACAATATCTACAGTGACGGTCCTGAGTTCCTCAAGCTCCCGGAGGAAGAGTGGCCTACCCCCACCCCTCGGGAGTCTAGTCAAGAGGAGGCAGAGATCAAGAAATCTATGTTCTGTGGGTTGACGAATATCCCAGTCCCCACTGACCCTAACATAGACGACTGCCTCACCTTTGAGAGTGCGCAGCTAAAAACATTCCTGTGGCACCACCCTGAGGTTCCCCCCACTACCGACATTGACGCATCGAACTACGCAGAGGCAGAACTCCTTCTGCTACAGCGAGCCCAAAGAGACTCGTTCCCCGACGAGCTAGACTGCCTGCAGGGAACAAAGCCAATCCCGTCAGACAGCAGACTGCTCCACTTGGCCCCCGAGCGCGACACCCATGGCCTCATCAGGGTGGGTGGTCGTCTGAGACAGGCCCCGGACTTAACGGATGATGTCAAGTTTCCTATAGTCCTCAACAGCCGACACAAGGTCACTGAGCTCATCATAAAGAAATACGACGAGGATGTGCACCACGCTGGGGCAGAGAGAGTCTTCGCTGAGATCCGACGTCGCTATTTGATACTGAACGGAAGAGAAGCAGTACGTCGCTTCCAGCGGACTCGTCTAGACTGTCGCAAGTGGCGAGCACAACGCCCTCGAGTGCGTCTCAAGTGATGTAGCAGATGTCGACCCAGTCACCCCCAACACTCTCTTGATGGGGCGGCTGGACCCCGCGCTTCCACAGATGGTGTACAGACCTGAAGAAGCGAACGGCCGAAGAATGTGGAGGTACAGTCAAATATTGGCGGACAAGTTTTGGAACAGTTTCCTCCTCCACTACCTACCGTCTCTCCAAACCCGTCAGAAATGGGTAAAGGATAGAGACAACTTACAAGTGGACACAGTCGTTATGATCATAGACCAGTCACTACCCCGAGCTATGTGGCCGGCCGGCCGCGTAAGCAAAGTGATCACTGGTGCCGACGGAAAGGTCAGAGCGGCAGAAGTTATTGTCCAGGGGCGGACCTACACCCGACCCGTGGCGAGGCTGATAGAGTTGCCGAAGCTCCCTGACTCCCCTGATGACGATCATGACCCACTGACTTTGTAGATTGCCCTACTCCCCACAACAGACATTGAGCAGTTGACTGGACTATTAATCTGTCTCCTTTAACTAATTAGGTGCGGACTAATTAGGAGGTGGCTGTTGTGAAGGGCCAGATTAAACTGAGAATCTACCTTTATCGTTTGATATACTTTGTATATTATTTATATATATACACGGAATATCCCTTTACCTGCGTTCAAACCAGAGTAATATTCGCTCTCCTTATTGGACAGCGCCCCCAGGCGCCAGCCCCCAACGGCAGGTTCAAAGACAAGTTCAGGCATGTCAGGACATGCCCGGAGTCAGCGTATTGATACCAGACAAAGACTGCGGTTTGGGACTAGATATTCACTTAAGTATAAATACAGCGCAAGGTGCGCACACCGTTACGTTCAGTACCTTACCCCACCTTCACCACGAGTCAACGTGCAGTGAAGTGAGCAACCTTGCGTCTAACAGAGCATTGAGAACCACGTGCGAATAGAATAGTAAAGTGTCAGAGTTTAATGCAGTAACGTCGAGTTCGACCTAATCTAATGTGAAGTAAATAGTCGTTCATTTATTGTATATCGTGCGGCCACAGTTCGTTCGTGTCTTTAGCTAGTGTACTTAGCCAGGGTGTGTGGCCTAAATACGTCGCCCACACCCGAGGAGTCCTAGGCGGAGAACCGTTGGACATGTACACAGGAGAATCGGCGTCGGCGATTGCAGAACCATTACTGGTTGGATTATATTGATTTGGAACGTGGTACCCGGAGAAGAGCATCGTTGATTTCCACTATCGTTTGGGATTCAACCTCGTGAGGATTACAACTCGGGCTGGCCTCGTGGACGGAGGCTGGCTAGCTGTCATCAATGCTATCGAGCATTTGGATTACAATTATTGCTTTGCTGCTGATCAAGGGAGTTTACAAGGACCGACTCCTGTACCTGGAGTCTCTTTATTCCTCATTGAATCAGACGGAGTACCCGAACATTCCTCTACCCTCCAGGCCTTACACCCCCAGAGGGAACCCATTGTCTCCAGGCGGTACCAGTGTTGCCCTATATAGTTGCTACTATACGACAGGTGGTGTCAACTTAGACCCATCGTAGGATTCCTGCTATTCTTAGTGACTCATGCTATTGACTGACTTTACGTACGTACCTCTGCCGTTGTCACAGTGAGTGGTGAGTCCTGCGTGCGCTCCGTGGTCAGAACCCCTCTCTGTTGGTTGGTGTTGGGGACTTCAAAGTGTGTGTTGAGTATAGAACTGTAGACGACTCTGGACTAGGCATGTGCCGGTATGACATTTTGAAGGTATGATAACCTTGGGCAAAAATACCCCGGTTCATGGTATATCACGGTATTCGGTAAAAAAAAAAAAAAATCCTATTGAACAAAACTTCTTATATTACAGTGCACAAATCAGCTTTTCTGTAAGTGTTATTTATGAATGTGTGAAGACTGTCTGTATTACACACAGAGGGAACTGTCTGACCACTTTCAAACTAAGTACAGAATAAAAAATACTTCCAAATAAACTTTAATGATTATGAATAGGCCTATGTACTTCAAACTTCAACTTCAATCTTCAAATTACTTTATTTTCCTTTCGGAACTTCATTTGTTCAGTGGTTAAAAGACAAACATACAGTCACAATACATAGATACTCACCACTATAAAAAAAAACACCACCTATGTTAAAACTACAGTAAAAAGACCACTATATAAAAAAAACACCAACTACATTAAAACTACAGTACTTAAAGCATGATATATTAAAATCCATGTGGAGTAGTTCTATATGTAAATAAATAATAAATAATAGTAGTACAGGTGATATATGTCCATCAGGTGGAAGGGGGAGTCTATTTTAAGTAGTCCAAAGTCCTTGGGGGGGGGGGGGGGGGGGGGGGGCAGGCAGTCCGGCTTCCACCAGACCTAGGTGTTCAGCAGTATGATGGAGGTTTTTGTTAATGTAATGTAATCTACTTGCACAGATGTATGTTATATAGCCTAGTACTATTCTTACTGGATTAAACATACATTTAAACAATTAATCTTTTGTGGAAGATCAACAACCACCCACGGAACTATGTGTTGGGGATAATGGTTCCGCACGGACCATATTGTTTGTTACTTTCCTGTCAGCACACTAGCTTAACGTCAACAGAGTTTAACATTAAATAAATGTTTAGCGTCGTCTTTCGACATCCCCGCCTCAGACTCTTATCCTTCTCATGATTATGAATATGTAACGGAACGTAGGCCAATCTCACTAACGTTAGTCGACCTAAATCAATTAGCAACATGATTCACCGGTACTACTAGCTAGCTGGCTAACTAGCTAACGTTAACTAGCTTCCGTCAAAACGTTAGCTGTAATGGATCATACATGATGTGGTGTGCTGTTAGTTATCTGAAAATAATGCTCTATACGTGGGGGGTAATTAACGTGAGCTAACGTTAGCCCTTCGACGAGTGGTTTGCATGGACACTGGGCAGTAACGTTAGCTACAGCTTCGTTAGCCTAGCTAACGTTAGCTACATATCTAGCAAGCTATAGACGAAGAACGTTTAATGTGACTGATCTAGTGAGCTAGAATCAGAATATTCCACCCATCAATAGCTAATGTCAAATATAAATAACGCAATGGCCATACCAACCCGTTCGTTTTGACGGGAGCTAGTTAACGTTAGCTAGTTAGCCAGCTACTGACATATGTAAACAGACAGGCAGATTCGCAACATACCGTCGGCGCCTACCGTCTGAACGTAATTTGAAAGGTTTTGACACAGCGACATTTTCAAACCGTGGTAAACCGGTTACCGGCACATGCCTACTCTGGACTACACTGTGTTCTTAAACTATAAAACCCAGCTACATACCATTATAAACCTCTTACATGGAAATTAAGCTGAATAAAATCACCAAATCTCCTTCCTCTGACACTCTTCTCCATCCAGATAGCTGTCCTGTCAGGCCTGGGACGAAACCAAGAGGCTTGGATGGAAGAAAAGGTCTCTGCTGTGACCAGTGTGGAAAAAACTTCAGTTCAAAGACGAATCTCAATAAACACCAACGCATTCACACAGGAAAGAAACTCTATTCCTGTGACCAGTGTGGGAAGAGCTTTAGCCAGCTGTCTCATCTAAAAAGACACCAGATGAGTCACACGGGAGAGAAGCCCTACTCCTGTGACCAGTGTGGGACGAGCTTTAGCCAGCTGTATCATCTAAAAATACACCAGATGATTCACACAGGAGAGAAACCCTACTGCTGTGACCAGGGTGGGACGAGCTTTAGTGGACTGTCTAGTCTGAAAACACACCAGAGAATTCACACAGGAGAGAAGCCGTACGCCTGTGATCAGTGTGGGACAAGCTTTAGTCAACTGTCTAGTCTGAAAACACACCAGATGATTCACACAGGAGAGAAGCCCTACTCCTGTGTCGAGTGTGAGAAGAGCTTTAGTCACCTGTCTAGTCTGAAAACACACCAGAGAATTCACACAGGAGAGAAGCCTTACTCCTGTGACCAGTGTGGGAAGAGCTTTCGTCAGCAATGTGATCTGAAAACGCACCAGAGAATTCACACAGGAGAGAAGCCGTACTCCTGTGACCAGTGTGAGACGAGCTTTAGTCAACTGTGTAGTCTGAAAACACACCAGAGAATTCACACAGGAGAGAAGCCGTACTCCTGTGACCAGTGTGGGAAGAGCTTTAGTGCACTGTCTAGTCTGAAATCACACCAGAGAATTCACACAGGAGAGAAGCCGTACTCCTGTGACCAGTGTGGGACGAGCTTTAGTGGACCGTCTAGTCTGAAATCACACCAGATGATTCACACAGGAGAGAAGCCCTACTCCTGTGACCAGTGTGAGAAGAGCTTTATTAAACTGTCTAGTCTGAAAACACACCAGATGATTCACACAGGAGAGAAGCCCTACTCCTGTGACCAGTGTGGACAGAGCTTTAGTCTACTGTTTCATCTGAAAAGACACCAGATGATTCACACAGGAGAGAAGCCCTACTTCTGTGATCAGTGTGAGAAGAGCTTTAGTCGACTGTCAAATCTGAAAACACACCAGATGATTCACACAGGACAAAAGCCCTACTTCTGTGACCAGTGTGGGAAGAGCTTTAGTCGTCAAGATCAGCTGAAATCACACCAGATGATTCACACAGGACAAAAGCCCTACTTCTGTCACCTGTGTGAGACTAGCTTTAGACAACTGCATCATCTGAAATTACACCAGATGATTCACACAGGACAGAAGCCACATCATTGTAGTTTGTGTGATAAGAGATTCACAATATTAGCATCTTTGCGTAAACATGAGAAAATTCACTTGGGAGAGAAGATTCAGGGAAATGTCAAACCTGTCAATTCACGTGCACATTCCTAGGAGATAAACTACTGCTGTGACCAATATTAGAAGAGTTACACTCATAATGATGCTCCTGAAATGATATCAACGTCATTCACACAGGAGAGAAACTATACCACTGTGGGGAAAACTTCACATGAAAAATAGGCACCATTTAAACTAATGTAGCAGGAATTTAAAACCATCCAAACTGATAATACACAACACCAGTGTCTACTATTGTGACCACTGGAAAACGCTTCAGTACGCCATTACAGCTGTCAGTCCATCAACAATCATAACAATAATAGTGGTAGTAATATTTGGCCGTTCTTTTGAAATAAAAAACGACTACAAAGAGCTTTTGAGAGAGAAGCAGTACTAGCATAGACACGGTTTTCATTGACGACAACAGTTGTGTTTCTGTCGCTCTGAGGAGTGAGACAGACGGTGTGGATGTTCCTGGGACAATATGTCATGGTATAAGAGTGAACACATTTATTTAACCTTTATTTTACCAGGTAGTCACTTGAGATCAATGATCTCTTTTTCGAGCAAGACCAGGGCCCCGTTCCCCGTACCTGGTTCAACTAAGTCGATCAAGATGTCATTATCCAGCTTCAGTTAACCCGATGTTTGAAGCCGGGATTTTCCTGTTCCTCGAAGGTGGATTCAGTCTCGTTAACTCAAGCCAGACTTGAGACCCAGGATAAATGCGCGTGCCCGCCTCAGCCGAGAAGGCAGCAAGTGTCGAGAGCAGAGATCCTGATTCTCTAGTGGCATTGATTGATTAATTGATTTAAAACTTTAGTAACATATTGCAGTACGGCTCAATCGCCTCGCCGACAAGTTAAATGCGTTATCTATAGGCTAATTTTAAGTCCCTCATTACCTCAATCAATCAGATTATATTTCTTTAAACTTGCCTGCTGGATTGAATAATCAAATGAGATCTTGCTAGCGAAAATAATTAGTAAAACTGTTATACAGAATAACGATACGGCTCCCTTACCCATTGATTGATGTATGGTCGATCTTTTACTTATCTTCTCTGTGGTGTAACGGGTTCTTCTTTTGACTTTCACGCAGACGACCGGGGTTCGAAACCCAGTCGTCTCCTTCTTTTTGCAATATAGGAATAATTCAATTTGGTGCACGTTGAGAGCTATATAAAGAATGACATCCTCAATGCATGTAGATTTATAATATTTTAACTTAAAACCAGGCTACCTTTGCGTATAATAATTAATATTATATTCAAAAAAATTATATTGGAAACACGGGGTTTCGAACACCGGTCGCTGGGTTGCCAGGATTGAGCACTACCGCTGAGCCACTGTGCCAGATGGGATAAATTCATTGTTTATACATTAATGAACGAGAGACCCGTGTTTAGAATATTCTTTATTTTGTTGTTGTTGCACCGAGCGAGCGCCACGGTATATAACGTGCATTATTTAGGACAAAGTGAATTTAGTATCAGCATTTTGGGTCTATTTTACATTTCAAAAGACCCCTCTGGAAGAATGGAGCACAAAAACGTAATTCAGAATGGTATAACGCAGATCCTAGACTGTGGGAATAATTTCAGGAAACGCGCTGTCACTCCTTTGCGGGGGCGTGGCGATGGTTGATCCGGCTAACTTGAACTTAAACCCTGCTTTCGACCAGGCTCAAACTTTTGGATCTGTTGTCATGGTGATTTGGAAAATCCAGGTACGGGGAGCCGGAAAGTCCGGCTTAAGTCAGACTTAACCGAAAGTTATCCGGCTAACTCAGTTATCCAGGTACGAGGAACGGGGCCCTGGCCAAAATGGCAGCAAAACAAAAACAAATACACAAACACAGACAGAGACATAAAAGGCAAAGTGGGGCAAGGGGATACATTTGAGCAAACAAGATTGTCAATATATTGCTTGCTCCGCGGTTGCAGCTGGAGGCTATTGGGCGAGTGACATTTGCGAGGTCTGAGAGGTCTGTCCGCCACATGGCGGGTAACAGAATAGTCATGTAAAATAATTAAAACTGCAGTGTGTTTTGGTTTTACGAGTCGACGGTCGCTATTTTTGCAGCCTTGCGCGTCAACTCTCCTTGTTTACCGACGTCACATCCACCACCTGCTTGCACTGTAACGCTGCTATACCGATTAGCTAACGTTAGCTTAATAGCGTCGGTTAAATGGAAGGAGTAAGCCGGCCACTAAAATGAAAAAACAGCGGTTTTCTCAGACGAAAAGGATAAGCGGGGCCACCCAACAAAAGAAAGTTTCGAGAGGAATGGAAGTTTGAAGATTAGCGGTGTTTCAAGAGACTGGCTTGGCTACTGGGGGCTGTAGTGGTGAGTTGTTAACTTGTTCCGTGTTCCGCAACTACTGTATGTCAAAAAGAAAAACAGAAACAACACATTTGTCATTGTCGTGTTACTTCACAGTACAAATACGTGAGTCCTCTGTTGTGGTTGTGAGTATCCTTTATTAGCTTAACTCCGTAGATCACACAGGTCTCCTCCCCACCGTATATTCTCTCCCCACCGTATGTATCTTTTTTTCTCCCGCCCACCCACCCCCTCCTAATGTACAGTCTCCTCCCCACCGTATGTATATTTCTCTCCCACCCCCTCCTAATGTACAGTCTCCTCCCCACCGTATGTATATTTCTCTCCCACCCACCCACCCCCTCCTAATGTACAGTCTCCTCCCCATCATATGTATATACTCTGTCAGAATCTATGGGTAACATTACTGTATATTTGCATATCATATATGTCACAAATGTAACAGTACTATATACCTGTATGTCCGTCCCTATGCCATAAATGTCATGATGTCATGTATGTCATAAATGTCACTATGAATTGAAAATGGGGGACCCTGATGTAAACGAGACAAACGTCTTTTTCTGGTCTGCATCCCCTTAACAATTGTGTGTATTGAGCCGTACTGTATTGTACCCATTCTGCAATCTGTTAAATATTGATTGATTGATTGAACATTTTATTAACAGATTGCAGAATGGGTACAATACAGTACAGCTCAATACACACAATTGTTAAGGGGATGCAGACCAGAGAAAGACTTTCGTCTTGTTTACATCAGGGTTCCCCATTTTCAATTCATCATAACATATATGACACACATGACATACAGATAGACAATACTGCTACATCTATACATTTATGACATACCAGATTTACAAATACAGTACTGTTTGTGATACAAACATTTTCTAAAAAAGAGAGTATATACATTTGACGAAGAAACTACATTGGAGGAGGTTGGGTAGCTGGGGTGGGGGGACTGTACATTGGAGGTGGGGGTAACTGTACATTGGATTATCGACGAAACCTTACTTGGTCCCAAGAAGAGGGTCTTGTGTATTAAATAAAGTTTTCATTCATTCATCCACTCTAGATCTGGTAAATCCAGTAGCAATACACACAATTGTTAAGGGGATGCAGACCAGAGAAAGACGTTTGTCTTGTTTACATCATCAGGGTCCCCCATTTTCAATTCATAGTGACATTTATGACATACACAACATACATCACATACATGACTTACAGGTATATAGTACTGTTACATTTGTCACATACTCTATGCAAATGTAACAATATACAGTACTGTTACCCACAGATCCTAACAGTAAATATATACATATGATGAGGAGGAGACTGTACATTAGAAGGGGGTGGGTGGGTGGTAAAAAATATATACAAACGGTGTGGAGGAGACTGTCCATTGTTGTTGTGGCATAATTGCGAAACGTGTTTAGTCCCTTGTTTGTATGATAACAAGCCGTTTAGTTCATGGTTCAAAGTAATGGGGAAAGGGTGCTAGCTCGCCATCAATCAGAAGCTAGCCACAAGACTTGCATTCACGCTCTCCAGCACACAGCCTCCCTGCCTGGCACAACAACCACAACAGTAGGGTCTATAGTCACAGTCAGGACAGTAGGCTCTACAAGTAGGCTCCCTTAAAACGCTAACACTATAAAAATAAAAAAATAAACAGTGGAGGTTAAAATAAGAATATGACTTGGCCTGAAAAAAAGTTCAGTCAGGAGAATTTCTTTTGCTTTAATCCCCGAGTACTACACAAGAAGAAGTGTTTATTTTAGAGTAATGTTCCATGTATTGTCTTCATTGGTATTCTTTTAAAGGAATGGATGTTCCTTTATATGAATTTATCATCTTTAGTGGTTTTTCTATCAAAACGGTATAGGGTTGGAATCAATTAACTTTAAATTCAATCAATTAAAAATCAAAACAAGTTGTTTACTTTATGATGATAGAACATCCATTCACATTTACTTGTCATTAGGTTGGATAGCAAAACCTTTTCATGATGGAACTTGTACAATATTTGAAATAAAATCTACATCTTGAATAAAAAAAATTATTAGAATGTATGATATGCTAATAATATGGGGCGACATTGGCTCGGTAGAGCAGTCGTCTGGTAATCCCGAGGTTCCAGGTTCGATTCCCGCTCCTCCCGGGCAGCGTGTCGAAATGTCCTTGAGCAAGACACTTAACCCCTAATTGCTCCTGATGAGCAGGTCGGCACCTTGCATGGTTGCCTCCGCCGTCGGTGTGTGCATGTGTGCGTGAATGGGTAAAAATGTGAGGAACAAATTGTAAAGCGATTTGGATAAAAGCACTATAAATGCAACCATTTACCATTGGCCATTTAATAATATGGATGAATTGTAAGCGTCAAGATAAGTGGGATGGTGTGAATTGATCTCTTAGAAGTAACTAACTCAGAAGTATGAAAATTAAATATTACATTTTAACCTACTTTGTATGAAAGGCTTCATCTAAGTGCAACAATGATAATTTTTAGAAAATCTGTTGCAGCGTATCTTGGAACTGTTCAACTGTACAAGCACACCCTTCCCATTATGTCTTTTTTCCTTTTTCTTTTTAAACGCACATGTGAATGCATTTTCTAAAAATGTTTAATGTTCTGGCACCATATTTTGGCTAAATAGGCCTCGTTTTATAAATGTGTATACAGAAACAATTCTGTTGCTTTTGTTGATTCATTTCATTGATAACATAGTGCTGTAATTTCATTTTCTAATAAATATGCATGATCAAGTTCAACAACGTGTGCTTTTATTTTGATATTCCACGTTGAAATTACGTGATACATTAAGTGTGGGGTCGCCAAAAAAAATCCTAATTAAAATGGGATCGTGGTATAATTTTTTTTGAGAACCCCTGGATTACATGCATTCCTGGGGGGAGGGGATCTCTAACTTGTGATTGGTGGAGACAGGCCTCTGTTGGCTCCCACCAACTCGGTTCCCTTTGTCCGTACCAAAGAGCCGCTCAAAAGAACCGGTTGGTTCTTGAACGTCAAATCAGTCTCAGCCGGTTCCTCCGAGTGAGTCTTGGCTGCTGCTGCTGCAGTCCTCTGTCCTGCTCATGTCCTCTAGTGGGACTGACATCTGAGCCCCGTCCTCCTGGTGATGGAGGCTCGTCAGGCAGTGACTGAAATGTGTTTTCTAGCTTCAGTGGACATGAAAAAGAGAGAAATGCGAAAAGATACATTTCATGCGTGTAACACGTTATATTACGTATACAATTGAAGTAAACAAAGGCTCGTGAAAATGTACAAGAAGATATATATATTTTATTTATTATTATCTATTATTATTTAATGTGTAAGAAGTATATTATTTTCAAATGATTTATTGCCATTCATGCTGTTTTCTATTACTTGGGTCTGAGAAGTGATCAATGATCGGGTCTTGATTATACTTGCCTTGCTAGTAAGTAGTAACTACCTATAGGGGGAGCGTGCTGCCTGCTTCTCATTCATTACACAGACGTGAACGAGAGCAACAGCGGGTCATATTCAGATTTGTTTATTGTCACATATTTTCAGTACCTTACAGCAAAGAAAGTGAAATTCTATTTGTTGTGGTCCCTTGACCATAGCAGCTTCCAATAAAATTTGCATAGAATAATAATAATAATAATAAAATAAAGATGAGAGTGTCAATGGGCTCTGTTGACGAGTCTGATGGCTTGGGGGAAGAAACTGTTCTTCAGCCGGTTGGTTCTGGCTGTGTGGCTGCGGTAGCGCTTTCCAGACGGCGTCAGCTGGAACAGTCCATGGTTGGGGTGATTAAGGTCCTTGATAATTTTCCGGGCTTTTTTAATGCACCCGCTCTCATATATTTCCTGGACGGGGGGAAGCTCACATCCACAGATCTTTTGTGCTGTCCTCACGACTCTGCTGTCCTCACGACTCTGCTCAGCGCTCTGAGGTTGAGAGGGGGGCGCCAAAATAATAATAATACAAAAATATATATATATATATATTATTATTTTTTTTTATATTTTTTTTTTTACTTTGCACAGTTTTGGCGCCCCCCTCTATATCGGCAACCATTATTTTTACATAAATTTTTTTTAACAAGGTAAAATGAGCCAAAAATCTAAAAGGGTCAGTCGGTCTGAGCCTCCGTTTTAGGTGTTCACAGTCAGAACATGCTAGAGTGCTGTGCATCGATGGGTATCGGTCAAGTGTTTATAGAATTGAGCGTCGAGGAAAGAAAGACTAATGTTAGAGAACTATGAAGAGACAAAAGCCATCCAGGTCGCAGTATAAAAAGAGAAGAAAAGAAGAAGAAGAGAAACATGCCAAGGTGAAAGGTATGCAATTTTGTACAACTTCCGAAGCAAGCAGAGGCACTTGTACACACCTTAAACCATGGAGGGCAATCTGATTTGGATGGGAAGGAGCTGGCTCAGGAGTTGGAAAATGTACCTGACTTGCCATCAAAGAGCATGACAACTCTTGAGTTGTTGAAATTCATACACACAAAGCAGCTCACAGAAATATATCCCAACTTGTGTATTGCTCTGCGGATGAGTGCAACGCTACCAGTAACAGTAGCTTCAGCCGAGAGTTTTTCCAAATTAAAAAAAAAAAATTATCCACTTTCTCCTCCTATTTTTCTTGTATTTTCCTCCCATCCCAATTTAGTCGTTATGCCAATTCCCCCTCCCCTTCCTGGTTGTTGCGCGCATTTCCTCCCTACTTGCCGGTCTAGGGAGCCCTAAAGTATATCACATGCTTCCTCCGATACATAGGAGACAGCCAGCAGCCTTTTTTCACCTGACAGCGAGGACTCTCATTGGGTGAGTGTAACGCGTGGGAGGGCACACTACCTCACCCAGATCCCTTCCTCGCTGTGCAAGCGCCCTGACCGACCTGTAGGAGTCGCTGTTTACAACGACCAGATTACCACCCACCGGCTTCCCTCCCGCTGACACTGCCAATTGTGTCAGTATGACGACCGGCCAAGCCGGAGGCATCGCTGACAGCTGGATTCGATATCAGTGTCTCTGCGGTGGTAGACAGACGCTTAGTCTGCTGCGCTACCCGGCCACAAATTAAAACTCTTGAAAACATACCTGAGGTCAACCATGGCTCAAGAACGCCTCAGTGGTCTGGCTGTAATCAGTATTAACCATGAGGTTGGTGGTCAGATTTCATATGATGATGTGATTGATGACTTTGCAGCTAGGAAGGCCAGAAGGATTGCACTGTAAATGGAAACCAGTAGGAGCTACAGGCTAACCTTGAAGTGTGATGATAGGGAGTGGAATGTAAATAGTTCTTTAGACAAAGTGAATTTGTAATTTGTATTTATTTGTTTGTTTATTTAGCATATTATATTTTGATTATATGTGTAACATATTTTACAATACATCATTTTCTTTTAAAGCAAATGTGCATGTTTTATTGTTTGTTATTGTTATTATTATTATTATTGATTGTTAGCTAAGTTGTTTGTTTTAATTCTTTAGTGTGCACTTTACATTTCTTCTTAATTTTCTTTGAAAGCAAATTTGCACATTCTTTTATTGTTTGTTATTGTTATTATTGTGTGTTAGCTAAGTTGTTTATTTGTTTTAATTATTTAGTGTGCATTTTACATTTATTCTTAGCTCTTGTTCTTGCTTGTAAAAAATAAAGGTGCATTACATTACTGTATAACTCTTAACCCTTTCACTGCCAAATGACAGAGGGTTAACCCTTTACTATCACACAACCGACGGTCATGAAAGGGTTAACCTTCTGTGTATTGTCGCAGTGAAAAAGGTTAACCATTTGGTAGCGCGGCAGTGAAAGGGTGAAGATGTTTTGATTTGGGGGGGGGGGGGGGAGGGGCGCAGTGGTGAAGCTCGCCTAGGGCGCCAAATGTGCTAGGTCCGCCCCTGGGTCAGGGTCTTTCATTATTCTGCAGGCTCTGGATTTGCACCTCTTGTTATATAGGACCTGCAGGGGTGGTAGTGCAATACCCGTAGTACGCTCGGCTGAGCGTACCACTCTCTGTAGGGCCTTCTTGTCCTGTGCCGTGCTGTTTCCATACCAGGCAGTGATGTTTCCAGTCAAGATGCTCTCTACAGCTCCGGAGTAGAAGGACTGGAGTATCTTCCCCGATACTCTGAACTTCCTTAACTGTCTCAGGTGGTAGAGGCGCTGCTTCGCCTTTTTTACGACTGAGTCTATGTGTGTTGTCCATGTCAGATCCTCTGAGATGTGGACCCCCAGGTACTTGAAGCTGCTCACCCTGTCCACGGTAGCCCCGTTTATCCTCAGTGGTGTGTGTGTCCCCTGCTGTTTTCTCCTAAAATCCACGATCAGCTCCTTGGTTTTACCAATGTTCAGGAGCAGGCTGTTGTCCTGGCACCAGCGTTCCAGTACCTCAACCTCCTCCCGGTAGGCCTTCTCGTCGTTGTCAGAGATCAGCCCCACCACCACTGTGTCGTCCACAAACTTCACTATGGAGTTGGAGCTGAACTTGGCCACACAGTCATGTGTGTATAGTGAATACAGCAGGGGGCTCAGGACACAGCCCTTGGGCGACCCGATACTCAGGGTGATGGTGTTGGAGGTCTGACCCCCCACCCTGACCGCCTGGGGCCTTTCATCAGAAAGTCCAGTATCCAGGCGCTCAGAGCGGAGCTCAGACCCAGCTCGATCAGCTTGTCCACCAGTCTGGACGCTGAGCTGTAGTCAATGAACAACAGTCTCACATAGCCCCCCTTCTGGCGGTCTAGGTGAGAGAGGGTGCTGTGCAATACTTGGGAGACCGCATCATCAGTGGACCTGTTTGGCCTGTATGCAAATTGCATAGGGTCCATATCACTGGGGAGGGAGGCACAAATGTGATCCTTAACCAGCCTCTCAAAACATTTCATGGCCACAGAAGTGAGTGCCACCGGTCTGTAGTCATTGAGACCTGTTGGGGAGGATTTCTTTGGTACCGGGATAATAGTAGACACCTTGAAGCAGGCAGGTACCACAGATTCCGCCAGGGATAGATTACATATGGTGGTGAACACAGGGGCTAGCTGGTTAGCACAGGACTTAAGTATACGTCCCGTTATTCCATCTGGGCCAGCTGCCTTTCTGGTGTTTCTGGACTTCTACTTGACCTTACCCCTAGAACCCACCTCACCCCTGCCCACTTTGACAACCTAGGATGGCTTAGAGTAGACAACAGAGTACAGCAACTTGCAATGGGCCTGGTCTACAAGATACACTATACGACTAAGGTACCCATGTACATGTCAAAATACTTCCCAAAGATCAGTGAATACCACGACCACAACACCAGAGGAAGCTCAACAAATCATGTTAAACCCAGATTCGGCTCAAACAAGGGACTAAACACGTTTAGCAATTATGCCACATCAATGTGGAACGCCCTACCCAAAGCTGTAAAGGAATGTGAATCCCTACCCACATTCAAAACCGTTCTTAAAGAGCACCTACGGGAGGCTGCAATTCGAAACTGGCCACCGTAAATGTCCTAACTCAACCCCCTCCAATGTAAATGTCCTAACCCAATAATACACGAGACCCTCTTCTTGGGACCAAGTAAGGTTTAGTCGATAATCCAATGTACAGTTAAGATGTAGCAGTACTGTCTATCTGTATGTCATGTATGTCATATATGTTATGATGAATTGAAAATGGGGAACCCTGATGTAAACAAGACGAAAGTCTTTCTCTGGTCTGCATCCCCTTAACAATTGTATGTATTGAGCTGTACTGTACTGTACCCATTCTGCAATCTGTTAATAAACTTTTCAATCAATCAATCAATCCTCGTCCTACGTCAGGCCATGCAAACAAGAGCCTCGCAGACTAGAGTCACTATATCTGGGCCCGCCATCAATTATTCATTGAGGAAAATGTCGTGTTGTGATTCCGTAGAGCAATGAACGCCAGCGGGCACAGCACACGTGTAGCTTTAAACGTGACAGCCTGACGACAGCAAAAGACGGTATGATGTGGTTTCAAGTGGGGAAAAAATAACATTTTAACATTTCAAGCTTGTGCCTCGGTGCAGAGATGCTATGGGGAAATTAATTAAAAGGTTGTGTTAACCGGAAAAATAAACAAAATGTTAGGCTTATAGGTTCAATATATTACCTCTTAAATTTACTTTATAATAAGGCACATGTTTATACAATGTATTCAATCAGTGGTTATTGCAAAGTTTATTTTATTTAAATGTTTTTTTACCAAACATCAAAATAAGGTTTAGGGAACAATATATACCCTCTTATTCTTGACAGATACTGTAGCAAAGATATCAAACAGCAGGCTATTTGAGGCACAGGCAGCAAAGCAACTGTAGCGTCTTGTTGCACTGCTGCCATCTATAGCTGAACTGAAGCCTACACACACACACACACACACACACACACACACACACACACACACACACACACACACACCAGTGGCGTTGTTAGCCCTGGGCTTCCGATTATTATCATCCAGGCGGGAAAAGACACTTTGGATAGTAGGGACTGCATCTCTGCCTGTCCTGGCCAGGAAACACTTTGCAACTGTGATCTCCTCTGGCAGTAGTTGGATATTGTAATGTGTGGCGAGGGGTTGCAGCAATTCCACTGAGAGAAACTGGTCTGAGGCTGGATAACATGCCTGTATGCCTCTCATAAGTTGTTCTCCAACTCATGAGAACCTGCTCTCAAGCTCCTGCAGCATTCTGTCGAGGACTGGATAGAACAGTCTCTGTCTCAGCTGATCTCCTGAGCTGAGGTCTGAGCTTGTGCCACAAGATGACTCAACTACATACTCGTCCATCCTTTTCTGCTTCCTCCTTTGGCTGGTAGTATGTTCCTCAATCCCAAGGCCATTACATATGGCCTTTGTCCTGTCATACATGTCCACTGCCATCTCTGAGGTGCGATAACCTTTGAGTGTGTCCTGCACTGTGCTTTTAAATAGTACAGATAGGTATTGAAGATGTGCACTTTAACGCAGCAGCACCTGGAGCCATCCATACCCATGTCCAGTGTCCACTGACAAAGTCATGCTCATGATACTGTGATAAACTATAATAAGCTTTAATCGAACCCTGGTTCATTTCCTCGGATAGTCCGGTTGGTTTGGGGTGGTGTGAAAGCTCATTCACTCTTGCAAGTGAACCCTGCTGCGGTTCATTTGAGATGTGAATGCAAAGCGGACCAAAGGCAGGAAAAGACCAAAAAATATAATCTTTTTTTTATGAGAAGACTGAGACATATGTATATAATGAAACACACAATACAGTTTTTTTCCCGATTGCTTAAGCACGATTTTCAAAACACTACACACAATTAGCACAACCACACACACAATTATCAGAACACCTCAGATCCTTTGCTAAATTAAACACTCTTGTCAAAACTATACACTAATTTATAAAAACAACATTTTGTTACCATATGAAACACACGTTTCATATGACTTAATTCTGTTTGAACCAGTTACACACTGCTGTGCTTAACCTAAAACACATTTAGCTATTCTACTTCTCAGTGATTAGAGTACTGTAAGTTAAGTACACAGAGAATGTGCAAATATACAATAAATTCACCAAACACTACACAAGACCAATGCTGTAGACTGATGAAAATATAATTTATTTATCTCCATATACCCAAATCAATGATGCAGACTGATGAAAATATACATTTTCTCTCCATATACCCAAATCAGTCAACATTTCAACATGGAGAATCACAACAAAACATGTCCCAGTTTTCATGCTACTATGTGCATAACACTGTAAGCTCAGCAAATATCAGACAAACATAAAATACTGTATCCAATACAGGTTAAAATTACAGTAAAACAAAAACAATTTTGAAAAAATTTAAATAGAGTACAGAAAATACTAGACAGTATCTCTTTGCCTATAGCTGGATCTGGCAAGATCATTTTTTGTTGTTATTACTACTTCCACTCGCTCCAATGCACATGACGTTCCGCGTGTTCTCCAGGTAGATTGCTCTCCGCCGACACGTCCTCTCTCATCTGGGAATTTTGGCGAAGAGAAAGCTCCACCCGTGAGACTCTTCCTTGATCCCATCTTCTTCGTCACCTCTACCTGTTGCCAGACCAACTCCCACCAGCTCCCCCTGGCGATAGTCCTCTGCCAGGTCTCACTGCGTCCAGAGCAAAACGAGTCACAAAGCAAAATTACACAACAATAATTAACAAAACAGTTGGAATGACAGTCAGACACATTCACGTGTCTACATATGTATATATGTATATATGTATGTATGTATATGTATATTTGTACTCCTGTTGGGGCCTCTTGGACCAGATCAATGTTTTATCTGGCTAAATAAAGGTTAAATAAATAAATAAGAAACTGATGATTTGGTCCTGTTAAATTTGCATAAATTAGGAACAGTAGCGGTCCTAGTATGCTTCCTTGTGGAACACCACAGCTCACTTTACCATCTGTTCTCTCCCCTCCAGGTAGGATTGCATCCAGCTCACTGATAGACTATCAAAACCAATTGCTTTTAGCTTGTCAATCAGAATGGAGTGATTGACAGTGTCGAAGGCCTTTTGTAGGTCCAGCATGACCTACAATGGTCTTTGCTAATGTCAATAGCTGACAGGCAGGGCTGAACAATACAAATATCACGTTGATTCATTTGACAGATTGTTGTCGGTTTTGTCTATTTGCGGTGGTTCTAACGGATATTGTGTTGGTCCACAAATAAATCTTTTTATGGGAAACCTTGAATGGCCAACAATGGGTGTCTTGTCTCTGTTGGACTTGTCTTGGATTCCGACCGTGCTCCGATCCTCTTTGAAAGAGGGGGATCCGTCGCAACAAATTATTTAGTTCTATTCAAATGTGGATTTATTTTATAGTTTAATTATTCTAAATGAATAAGAATCACAGAGCAGTTGATGCAGAAAAATAAAAGACAACAGAATATATTCTGGAGTCAGTGAGTCCCTTAGCTGTCCAGCAGTTCGCCTCAAGAAGCTCCCGTCTGCCCAGTGAGTCTGTCATATAGCTAAACGTAGGAGTTCCTGGCCCTCCCCCGACAGAGAGAGAGAGAACTCTCAAGGTCATGCCGGTTACCATGGAACCTCAACAGTAGATATGGCATATTGTAGACACTGTTTCATAGTCCTTTTACAATAGATATAATTATAGATAGATAGATATAAATAGATAGCTTTATAGATATATTTTACAAATGCCCCTTGGTCATAGTTTTATTATGACAGATATGATATTCATATCTATAAAACCACCACCACAATATGAAAACAGCTAATAATTAATCATACCAAAATAAAAACGTCATATACTCTCCAAACATGAATCAACATTTCTCATCCACTCAACTCTTCCTTCATTTGAGCAGCAGGGCTGCAGGCTTGAGAACTGGAGAGATGCTCCGCTGTTTATTGACCTCCCATCTGGATTCACATAATACACCACTCAATGCTGATTCATAACTGTTTTATGGAGCAATACACAAGGCCTATTATGATTGGTGGCTTGAGACCTATGAATTTGTGGAGGAGGTAAAGAATAAGCAATGGTTTGATGTTTGCCATGAAGAAAACCCAGAAAAAGCACTGGGAGAATTTATGAAGTATTTCATGGAGATAGCCGATCAGCATGCTCCAATGAGAAAATGGTCGGCACGGACGTACGTGGTTGAATAATGAGATGAGAAATCTGATGGTCCAACGAGATGATGCAAAAAAAAACGCAAATAGAACAGGCAATCCATGTGACAAACAACATTACTGTAAACTAAGAAACACGGTAACCAAATTGAATAAATGTAGAAAGAAGGAATACTACATGCAGAAAATCAGTGATTCTAAAAATGATGGGAAAAAATTATGGAGAACGTTAAATAACATAATGGGGAGGAACTCAAACATGCATCCTTCCTTTATAGAAACAGAGGGTAAATTCCTTACCAAGCCAGCAGATCTTGCAAATCATTTTAATGATTACTTTACTTTACAAATAAAGTAAACAAGCTGAGGAACGCCATGGGTGCAGTCGATGACACAGTGTCACATAACATCATTAAAGATTGTATCATGAAGGAGAGGCAGTGCATGTTTGAGTTCCACCATGTTACATGTTGAAAATATGCTTTTACACCTGTCTGATGATAAATCTCCTGGTATTGACAACTTGGATGGTAAACTGCTCAAAATGACTGCCAAATACATATCTAAGCCATTAAGTCACATCTTCAATAAATGTCTAGAGCAAGGTGTGTGCCCTGAGATCTGGAAGGAAGCCAAGGTTATCCCATTAACTAAGGACAAAAAAAAAACTTTGCTGGTTCCAATAGTCGACCCATAAGTCTCCTCCCAGTGTTAAGTAAAATAATAGAAAAAATTGTATACACCCAAATTCAAAACTACTTTTCAAGTAATAGTCTGATAACGAACTACCAACATGCATATAGAGATGGTCACTCTACAAGCACAGCACTTGCCCAAATGACTGACGAATGGTTTAAGAGCATGGATGATAGGAGGCTTGTTGGAGCTGTGATGTTAGACTTTAGCGCAGCTTTCGATGTGATTGATCATAGTCTGCTGCTGAACAAACTAAAATGCTATGGCTTTGGCTCTGTTGCCATGTGTTGGATGGAGACCTACCTGACTAGGAGAACCCAGAAAGTATTTTTCAATGGGAGCTTTTCTGAAAGTAAGGTGTTGCAGTGTGGGGTCCCACAGGGAAGTTCGCTTGGGCCTTTGCTATACTCAATATTCACAAACGACCTCCCTTGTGTATTAAATAAATCTAGTGTAATCATGTATGCTGACGATTCGACAATGTACAGTACAGCATCAACATGTAGTGAGTTAAACAATATACTTGGAATAGAGCTTAAAGCCATAACAGACTGGGTCAACAATAACAAACTGGTACTCAACATTGAAAAAACAAAAGCTATGGTGTTCGGATCCAGGCACATATTAAGCAGCGATCCACAATTAAGACTGACTCTGGCTGGTCAGCCAGTGGAACAGGTAAAAGAGGCTAAGTTGCTTGGCATGGTTCTTGATTCAGGTTTAAAGTGGACAAAGAAAATTGACAGTATAATAACAAAAATAGGAAGGAGCATAGCTGTGACAAGAAAATGCACAAAGTATTTAACACCAACCACTTTGAAAGAAGTCATCCAGGCTCTGGTTTTGTCACATCTTGAGTACTGTCCCGTCATATGGTCATCAGCAGCAAAAACACATATACAGAAACTACAAATAGCTCAAAATAAGGCTGCAAGGCTAGCTCTCCACTGTTCAAAGCGCACTAACATTGGAGTTATGCACAGACAATTATCATGGCTTACGGTTGAGAAACGTCTGCAATTCCGTCTCATTACTTTTCTCAGAAATGTTCAAGTTGTCAAAAAACCACAGTATTTTTATGATCATATAGTTTACATAAGAGAAGAACATGACCATATGACTAGACAAGCTACGTCAGGCCACCTAATGGCACCTAAACCGAGAACAAATCTACTAAAATCTTCTGTGACTTACAGAGCTATCATAGAATGGAACTCATTGCCAAGCTACTTAGCTGAAATAGAATCCAAGGCTACCTTTAAGAGGAAGTTAAAGTGCCATCTGCTGATGAGCATGCACTGAGCCATTATGGCAAAGAGGTGAAAACCAGTTGACTGTTGGTTGTGTTTAAGTTGATGGCGGTGAGTGCTGCTCAGGAAGCACTATTTGTTTGATTTTAGTTATTTTAGTTATTTTAGTTATTTTAATTGAATGCTTTTTGCTGGTGGATATCTTGTACTATATCATTCTAACTGATGTTGATAGTGATGTAATGTAATTGATGATGTGACTGATGTTGATGTTGATGTAATGTATTGATGTTGATGTTGATGATGATGTAATGTATGTATTGATGTAATGTAATGTATTGAATGTTGTTGTACATTTGTGCGTGCCGGACCCCAGGAAGAATAGCTTTTGCCTAGTGCAAAAGCTAATGGGGATCCTAAATAAACATAAACATAAACATGACCTTGGTAGGACCACTTTTACTGTTTAGTGGGTGTAATTATGC
This sequence comes from Notolepis coatsorum, assembly GCF_963971535.1. NCBI lineage: Eukaryota > Metazoa > Chordata > Actinopteri > Aulopiformes > Paralepididae > Notolepis > Notolepis coatsorum. Next base: position 93,228,380 of record NC_140179.1, on the reverse strand, counting down.
TCTTTTGGGGCCAAATTGCTTGCCTTGTCCCTTTTTGGGAAGGCATGTTAAAAGAAAATATATATATTCATTGTCCTTCACCTTTGTGGCAAGGTCGGCGCATATTTCCCTTATGCCCTATCCCCTGGTGCTTTTGCCAATGAATAGTGTGAAATATGATGCCCAGGACTCGGAGCCACTCGTGAAGGGCTTTTAAAGCCAAGCCTTGCTCGTCTTCTGAAGAATCTCTAGGTGTGCAGCTGGTCCGTACACAATCAGTTGGCCTTGAGTATAATCCTCTGAAGAGCATAGCTCATAGGTCTTTTCACATGGCCTTAGTGCATTCTCTGTCTTTTGCTTTTATATATACATAAAAGAAAAAATATATATATAAACCTTCTAAACTGATTCAGAGTCAGCCACAGCAGGTAGATTCCTATACATTGACTTAAATACCACTGACCTGGGGGAGGCAAACGCTTTTATTGAGCACTAGCTGGCCTGCGTGCTACTTTTGGAAGGTGGTTTGATTTGCATGGTGGCCTAACTTTTTTTTGGCATTGTAATTTAGACTTTGACTTCTCTTGACTTTCAATGCACTTTCTTCTTCCTTTATTTTGTTGGACATTGCATTCATGTGCTTTGGCATGAACTGATGAACTGAAACCATGATGTTCTGTAGCATGATGCTTTTCCACTTAAGTCTTTGAGCTTTTCTACTAGCTTTATCAGTGGGTTGTCGCAGAGAGGATAACCTGAATTGTCGATCTTCATGTTTAGTGTCTTAATTGGCATTAAATGTTAGTAGCTATCCACACTAAGGGCGTGTTCACACCTCTACAAACTAAACGGACTAGTCATTTAAGTGGACCATGGTCAAACAGGGTAGGTGTGAACTTTTACTTGTAACTGGTTGTGCACAGCTCATGTTAACGTGACTAAAGATACACCTTTAAATAGTAGGCTAAGGTTACAGAGGGAAGAATAATGTACAGTTTCCACGCCTAATGTATATACTCTTTTCTTTCTGGACTCTTTTTGTATCACAAACAGTACTGTAATTGCAAATCTGGTATGTCATAAATGTATAGATGGAGCAGTACTGTCTATCTGTATGTCATGTATGTCATATATGTTACGATGAATTGAAAATGGGGGACCCTGATGTAAACAAGACGAAAGTCTTTCTCTGGTCTGCATCCCCTTAACAATTGTATGTATTGAGCTGTACTGTACTGTACCCATTCTGCAATCTGTTAATAAAGTTTTCATTCATTCATTCATTCATTCATTCATTCATTCATTCATTCATTCATTCATTCATTCAAGTGTTTCTATTTAAATAGCTATTTTCTAAGAACACCACTTTTTTATCCACTTTTTCTCCCCATTTTCTATTTTTCTCCCATCCCAATTTCGTGTATCCAATTCTTCCCTCCCCTGTCTTGAACGTTGCTAGACTATGCCTCCCACAGGCCGGTTGTAGTGAGGACAGAAGCTTTGCATCACGTGTCCCCTCCGGTACACGAGGAGGCAGCCTGTCGCATCTTTTCACCGGAGCAGCTCGATCTCTCAGTGGTGAGGAGTAACGCGTGGGAGGCTCACGCTGCCCCCGCTACATACTGCTTCCCCCGCACCGGCGTCACCAAACCGACCTGTAGGAGTCGCTGTCCACAACCCCAAATCCCCACCCACCTGCTTTCCCACCCTCTAACACTTGCCAATTGTGTTAGTATGAACGACCGGCCAGCCGGTAGCAACGCCGAGAGCTGGGCTCGAACCCAGCGTCTCCTGCGTTAGAGGCGAGCGCCTTGCCCACTGCGCCAATCAGCCGCCAGAACACCACTTGCTTCTATAGTGTTATAAATGTTCCTAGAGCTGTCGTTTATGATGGTCTATTGGCTACAGTTCATAGATTGAGCATTGTGTGGGAGGTTGCAAGGTGTTGGGCATAGGACATATGACAGGATTTTAGGATGTTCTAAATAGCTGGAGATAGATGTGTACATTGTACAACAAGTTGTTGGCCTTAAACATTTGTCCTACACTGACCCCTACAGGCCAATGTGATTTTTAGTCACATACCCACAGAATGATTTCATCAGAGGCAGGTTATGATTTGGCTTATTTTTCCTTTACATATGTTATTTTGCTTCCACAGGACCTTGATGTGCAGTGTAATTGCCTCTTTAGAGCGTTTCCTTTTTCAGCAGCCCTGAGTTGTCCCAAAGTTCAGAGTGTGTTTTATAAACATAGGGCCTACTGAACGAAGGGACACCCTGCTGTTGGTCTTCAGTGTCTCCTGTGCCTTTGATGTCATGTTGTTGGTGTCGTATATTCTGGGTCAGTACTCTGCTTCTTCTGTGACTAGTGGCTACGTGTCTGGTTCGACCACCGGTCTAGTGCAGGTGTGGTGCAGAAGAATTTGGGTCCACACAAGCCAATTGGAGTGGTATACTATAGAGCTTTTATTTAAAATAGTCCCTGAAGGTGGTAGTCTTTGAAGCTCTCTGAGATATCATAATACACACTCTCTCTGAATGGTTTCCAGTATTTACAAAATCATTATTTCAGCAGGTTTGGTCTTTGTTTGGCATTCTGCATAGTCGTAGTCATCATTGGCATGGCAGAGCAGAGAGGGCCTTCATCAGCGTTCAATTCTGGTCATTTCTCCTCGTCCTCTTCATCTTCATCATCTCCATCTGGCCTCATCTGCCTTGTGTCTGTTGTGTGTGTGTGTGTTCCCCCGGGCACAGACATTTAAACCTTTTCAGACCTGCGTCCCCCTGCATGAAGGACACCCACCCTCAACCAATCAAAACACTCCTGAGGCCGTCTCTGGCCTCTATCCGAAAGAAGATCCTCCCTCTAGTAATTTCTCTAATATTATAGTTTTCTAATTAAAGCCTTTTTGGTATCTTAAAAACTACATAATACTTTCTAGTTTATCAAAATCTCCTATTTCAGCCTTTACAAAATGTTCCTAGTACGTTTTAAACATGATTTATCCTAATTGAGTCCTTAATTTAATATAAGAATTATTTGAATATTCCAATCTATTGCTTACTTTATTTGTCCTTTTTCTAGTGTAGGCTAAACTACTTTTGCAGTCTGTTTTAAGTTCTAAACACACTATTTTGTTTAACTTGGTTTTCCCGCTAGTAATAGTCTTAATTATTAGTTCTAAATTAACTAGAATCTTATTTCTTTAACAATGATATGGTTCTCCTATTTTATTAATGTTGTTTAGTGGGTATGCCAGCATTTGATCCAATATCCAATATTCTCTTTGTCTCCCAAAAATGGAGGGAAATTCTACATGTGGCTTCTAGCAGTGTCTGTTTTCTTAGATTCTCGTTTGAGGCTGGTCATAAACCCCTCTTCCCAGTACGTTCCTATAGCAACCGAACTTATCCATCACACTCTATCGAGGTCAGGCCGACAGAACCAATCCAAAATGGTTCACAATCTGTTCCTAGCATCTACTCTAAGTTTCTAAAGTGAGTGTCCTGTTTACTTTACTGCCGTGTTGCTCCATTCAGTATTTAGCTTTTGCAGACAAACTGATCTGTCTTTCAGGGTCTTCCCAGCTTTCTACTCAAGGTCTGTATCTGACCAATGTATAAGTATAACATATTTACATGGAGTATTAGATTGTACGATTACGGCTACCAAATTGACTCTTCCAGGGTTTACAGTACTGAAACTGCTGCCTTCTGGGTTCAGGTTAAAATGGCTTATGTAAGCAAACACACACACACACACACACACACACACACACACACACACACACACACTAGGCAGCTTTCTTCCTTGTATATTAGTGCCTGTGGTCTAGTGTGGATTGACCCATTGTTTCCTTAATACTTAATAAAAATAATAAATGTATTTTATCTTTTGTGTTCAGCGCTCTTTCAGATGCCTGCAATTTCTACCAGGTTACACCATTTGTAAATGACTCATATCTCTTCTTAATCACATTCAGAAAGTTTTCCTGAGCGGTTACGAGTTGAAAAAGAAAAACTCTCTGCTTCTCGTCTTTGGGCCAAATTAAACACATATTCCCTTTTTGCTTGTACAACCACAGTCGTATTCGATTTATATAGAATAATCTTCAGGACGAGGAGATTGCATTTAGATATTTATTCAAAGGTAAGTATCGTTAAGCATGAGTGTAACTCCATCCACGGCTGGCAGCCAACTGACTGTCAGGACCCCTGGTCAGGTATACATAATAGGAAGGTGCGCCTGGCGCGCCTGTCGTAAATGATATATTCAAAGCATGAATAATATAGTAATGATATATTCAAAGCATGAATATTACATCCTCCTTCTTTTAAAGAAAGCTTAATAAGCTATGAACAAAATTGAAATTAAGAAAGGTTGTGCAATACTCTGTAAGAGTTTCTTTGTAAACAATAACAAGTGCGTTACCTGTGTCAGGACCAGGCAATGTAAACAGGTAGGATTAATATGTTAAACATAAAGATTCATGTATCAAGGTATTACAGTTCGTATTGTGTGCCCTCTTATTCTGGAGAGTCTGCTTTAATATTTGAATACTTCAGCTGTGAATAAGGTATGTATTCATGGCTTATTTGGTCGTGTCTCAACACTCTTACCATATGCAGTTCTTATTTGTAGAAGTAGCTTGCTAACAAAATGGGAATATATCGACAATTAAGCAAGGTAAGTAGGTCATAGATTCAACACATATAGTAAGTCATCATTTCAGCATACATTAATATTTTGTTACATTTCACCACCCCTTTTTTTTATTTTTTTTTTCAATGGGGTAAATGGTGTTATAATAGGGCAGCAATCCGCCTGCACCCTGTACATTTATAGGTCTAAAATGTCCCGAGGCTTCACTGCTCGGCCGGATCTGGTGTAGTATGAAGCTGAGTTCTCTTCTGAGTCCTCTGACAGTTCAGGGTCGTTGGTCTCCGGCGGTTGATCGACGCTCTCTGGACTTGGCATACCGTCGCTGTCCTGGAAGTGTTCCTCTTTTGTGTCCCTCAGGTGCCTGCGGTTGCGGCGGTATTCGCGTCCATCTTGGGTGCGAACGTGGTATGACCGCGCAGTGTCGGCTGGTTGTATGACTACTGCTGGCCTCCAGCGTCCATGTTCTTGTAGCCTGACAGATTCACCACAATGTAGTGGGGGCAGCGGTCTAGCTGACCTGTCATAGTATTTCTTCTGGTGCTGTTGTCTCTGCACTCGCTTGTCATGTCCATCTTTGGGGCTTACTACCCCTGGCCGCAGCTGTTGGTTGGTGCTCGGGAGGGTTGAGCGTAGCCTGCGGCTCATCAACAGCTGTGCCGGCGATTTGAAGTTGTCGACTGGGGTGTTACGATATTCCAGGAGGCTTAGGTACGGGTCTCTTCCGTCTGCCTTAGCCTTGTCCATGAGTGATTTTGCCGTCTTCACAGTTCTCTCCGCTAGTCCGTTGCTTTGCGGATAGTGTGGGCTTGACGTGATGTGTGTAAACTCCCACGACTTGGCGAATGCCTCGAACTCTTTAGACTTGTATTGTGGTCCGTTGTCTGAGACTATGGTCTCTGGGACGCCATGCCTGGCACAGGCTGCCTTTAGCTTGTGGACAACAGCTGCCGATGTGGTGCTGTGAAGTCTGTCTAGTTCGAAGAATCTGCTGTAGTAGTCGACGGTCACAACATAGTCCTGGTTGTTCCAGTTAAAGAGATCTGTCCCTACAACCTGCCAGGGGCAGTCTGGGATACGATGAGGCATCATGGGCTCCTTGGTGTTTGATGGGCGGCGCTCTTGGCATATTGAGCACTTCTCCACGACTTGCTCTATATGTCTACCCATTCCAGGCCAGAACATGATGTCTCATGCTCTCAGTTTGCATTTTTCCATTCCCATGTGGCCTGCATGGATCTTGATCAGCATCTCTCCTCTGAGGCTGGTAGGGATGACTATTTTCTCCCCTTTGAAAATTATTCCATTCGTTTTGGATAGTTCCTCTCTGTGATTCCAGTATTCGGTGATGTTCTGGGGGCATTGTTTTCTTTCCTCAGGCCATCCCTCCAGGATAGCCTGGCTGAGCAGCTTTAGCTGTGTGTCATTGTCTGTTGTTTCTCTGATCTCCTGTAGCCTGTCGTCGTGTACAGGTAAGCTGTTGTATACCATGTGTACCTGAAGGTCCATCCCTTCACTGAGACCGTCGTCGTGAGAGGTGAGTGATTTCCTGGACAGCGTGTCGGCTACTGGGATGTCTTTCCCAGGGCGGTGCACGATCGTGAAGTTGTACTTGTGTAGTTGCAGTATCATCCTCTGTAACCGCGGTGGGGCTGCGGCGATCGGCTTCTTCATGATCGACTCCAGGGGCTTGTGGTCAGATTGCACCATAACATGGCGACCGTAGGCATATTGGTGGAAGCGTTTGAATCCATAAAGGACTGCGTACATCTCCTTTTCGATTTGTGCGTAGTTGACCTCGCTGTCCGTGAGTGATCTGGATGCGTAGCTAATGGGCCTTCCTTCCTGCATCAGCACAGCACCCAGACCATACTTTGATGCGTCCACTTGTAAGCTGAGCTCCTTATCTGGGTCAAATTAGATGAGGACTGGCCCAGGTTCACTGGTAAGTATGTCTTTCATCTTTTGGAATGCAGCGTCGTGCTGCGCGTCCCACAGGAACTCATTCGATTGTTTAAGCAGCTGTCTCATGGGTGCGTTGATCTCGGAGAGGCTCGGGGCGAACTTCGCCAGATAGTTGACCATACCTAGCACGGTCTCCAGTTCTGCACGGCTCTTTGGCGCCTCCATCTCCTTGATGGCAGCTATCTTGCCTGGGTCAGGCTTCATGCCGTCAGCTGAAAGGATGTGCCCGAAGTAGCTCACTTCGGTGGCTCCGATGGTGCACTTGTCTGCGTTGAGCCGAACGCCTCTCTCCCGTGATCTCACCAACATTGCATGTAGGTTCTTATCGTGTTCCTCTCTGGTCGCTCCATATACAAGGATGTCGTCTACTATAGCTGCTACTCCGTTCAGTCCCTCGTATGTCTCGTCGATTTTTCGCTGGAACTCGTCCTGGGCAGAAGCGAGCCCAAATGGTAATCGTAGGAATCTGTATCGTCCAAACGGTGTGTTGAACGTCGTCAGCTTCGATGATTCTGTGGAGAGCTTGATGGACCAGTATCCCGACCTTGCATCCAGTACGCTGAAATAGCGTGCGCCTGTTAGTCTGGGTGTGATGTCCTCTAGTGTCGGCAAAGGGTAGTGCGGGCGCTTGATAGCCTTGTTTAGCTCCTTAGGATCCAAACATAGTCTGAGCTTGCCTGTGCGTGGTTTCTCAACAATGACCAGTGCACTGACCCACTCCGTTGGTTCGATGACTCTAGCGATGATCTGTGTGTCTTCCATACTCTGTAGCTCCTTCTTTAGTCGGCCACGCAGGGCGATCGGTGTCCTTCTCAGTGGGCAGACTACTGGCGTGGCGTCTGGGTCTATATGGATGTGACACTCTCCTGGGAATAGTCCTATCCCTTTAAACACGTCGTGGTATTCTTCCATGATGGTCTGTTTATCTGTGTGTGCATTTACTGACAACACTAGTTTAATGAGGTCCATATTCAGGCATGCCTGTAAACCTAGAACTGGGGGTGCCTGAGTGTCTACTATGTAAAAGTCTAACAACATGCCACGCTCTTTGTATTTACACTTTAACGTGCATGTGCCCTTTACCACTAGCTTCTCTCCACCATATCCTGTCAGTCTGCGTGAAGTAGGCTGTATTTTGCGTTTATCTTGTAAACTGTGATACTCTCTCAAAGGAATTACATTTACTTGCATGAATATTACAACCACATAGCTAGAATTTACCGTGTCGCAATCATGCCGAACGTCAATGTAATAACTGGAGGAAGTACACCTGGGGACCACTATTCTGACTAATACAGATTTGAGCTCCGACTATAACATAATACGTGTTTTTCCTGAAGACACATGAAATCCAAGATGATTTCACTGACACATGCCTTCTCTATTTGAACGACCACATCAAACAAGAGGTGGACGCGGGCAAATACTGTTGAACATGTGCTGCTTCATTGTGCTCGGTATGAGAGGGAGAGGGGGGTCTTGTGGGGTCGGGTGAGGGAGAGGGGGGGGGGGTGCAGATTCTACGTTGGGCGTATTGTTGAGGGATGAGGTGGGCAGTAAAGGGGTGCAGGATTTGGTTTTGGGTTTTGTGTTTTCAATTGGTTTGGGGGATAGGATTTTAATTTTATTTAATTTCTTTTGTTTGTGTTTAGGTTTTAGTTTTAATTATTAGGTTTGTGGTGATGTTAGGGATGGGTATTTTGCTTTGTTTGTGCTGGGTTTATTGGTTTTTCTTTATGTTTTATTTTCTTTGCCGGGTTCTTGCTTTATCTGCTCCAGTTGCTGGGTGTACAGTAGGTGGCGGTATGCGCCTTTCTGTGGTTGCGACCCGCCATTAATTCCAAAGAAGAAGAAGAAGTAGAAGAAGTGGACGACAACACCGCGCGTCCTTTCTGCAGTATCGTCGTTCACGTTCAGGTAAACAAAGGTACATTAGATTGGACGAATGAATGAATGAAAACTTTATTTAACAGATTGCAGAATGGGTACAATACAGTACGGCTCAATACACACAATTGTTAAGTAAACAAATCATGGGACGATAGCTAGTTAGCCCGCACCATCCAGGTACTACTATAACGTTAGCTCCCAGTCCCAGAACGGTAGCTAGTTAGCCCGCACCATCCAGGTACTACTATAACGTTAGCTCCCAGTCCCAGTCCGGTAGCTAGTTAGCCCGCACCATCCAGGTACTACTATAACGTTAGCTCCCAGTCCCAGAACGGTAGCTAGTTAGCCCGCACCATCCAGGTACTACTATAACGTTAGCTCCCAGTCCCAGAACGGTAGCTAGTTAGCCCGCACCATTCGGGTACTACTATAACGTTAGCTCCCAGTCCCAGAACGGTAGCTAGTTAGCCCGCACCATCCAGGTACTACTATAACGTTAGCTCCCAGTCCCAGAACGGTAGCTAGTTAGCCCGCACCATCCAGGTAATACTATAACGTTAGCTCCCAGTCCCAGCACGGTAGCTAGTTAGCCCGCACCATCCAGGTACTACTTAGCCCCTTTCGTGACCACGGTAAATAGTGGCGTTAAATTGGGCGCCGGGAGCTGCGAGACAAAGCAAAGCTATATCCGAGCCATTTGTCATAATACCGTTTGTATACTTTATGATCGTTATCCTGAATTATACGTACAGATGCAGTCTGAAACGGTTCATCTTCACCTAGGCCCGATTATTGACCGCAAAATGGTTGGTGCGTAAAGAACGCCGGGATAGTGTGCAGCGCTGTGCGGCCTTCTGCAACCTACTATGCTGCAACCTACCATGCTGCAACCTACCCTGCACACTATCCTGCAACCTACCCTGCTGCAACCTATCCTGCTGCAACCTACCCTGCACACTATCCTGCACACTACCCTCTTGACAACCTACCCTGCACCCTACCCTCTTTACAACCTACCCTGCATCCTACCCTCTTTACAACCTACCCTGCACCCTACCCTCTTGACAACCTACCCTGCACCCTACCCTCTTTACAACCTACCCTGCACCCTACCCTCTTGACAACCTACCCTGCACCCTACCCTCTTTACAACCTACCCTGCACCCTACCCTCTTTACAACCTACCCTGCACCCTACCCTCTTGACAACCTACCCTGCACCCTACCCTCTTTACAACCTACCCCGCACCCTACCCTCTTTACAACCTACCCTGCACCCTACCCTCTTTACAACCTACCCTGCACCCTACCCTCTTTACAACCTACCCTGCACACTACCCTCTTTACAACCTACCCTGCACCCTACCCTCTTTACAACCTACCCTGCACCCTACCCTGCTGCAACCTACCCTGCACCCTACCCTCTTTACAACCTACCCTGCACCCTCTCTGTGTGTGATGTCAATCCCCTCGGCTAGTCCTCCCCCACTGGCCATGTAACCAGGAGTAGCCGGCGGGACATAAATAGTACTTGATATACGCACGGATTAATTAAGTAAAAAAATGTGGTATCTATCTATCAACCATATCAGTGTCGTTGCTTTTTAGGCTCTGGTTGGTTGGGTGATTTTATATTGCTCATTTCGTTTTCGAATTGAATGTGTTTTGCATGTGTTTTGTCACAATGGAGTTATTTAGCATGCGTGTTTTTGTTTCTTAGGGTCAGTCTAAGTAAATATGAGTGACGAAGGGACCGTGTCGCCCAAAGAGGAGGTAGCGGAGAAGAGGGGGCGTGGAAGACCCCGCAAGACGCCGCAGGTGGAAAGTACTGACGTAAGTAACGCTAATTCTTATATATAATATATATATCTGTATTATATATGGTTCATAGCTTAGCCCACGTGTTTCCCTACTTTGCACATGCTCAGGTCAGTTCATTACAGGCTATTGAGTGGCAGGGGGGGGGGGGGGGGGAAGACAAAAAGGTCTCATCAGATTGGTAGCCTGTCAAAATGGACAATATCTGACCCTATACAAAGACCTGTGATTCCACTCATTGACACTAAGATTAAAGAGAAATCGGAGATGGTCACCTTTTTATTCTTTTTACCATTTCGAAGTGAGGACATCCATAACCACCTTCCTGTGGTCTAGCAGGTTCGTCGGTGGTGTGAATCCGAACTCCTTAAACCTAGTCTTAAAGCCCCCATACCCCACCTCTGCTAGAGCCATATGGAATCCGTTTTATTATTTTACAGATTCCATTAAATCTTTTCCCAAATTCCGTTTTTTCCGTTTTAATATTTCAGAATTCTGTATTTTGCTTTTTATGCTCATTTTACCATCAGAAATAGTGTCTAATAAGTGGGAATGAATAAATGTCCACAATTGAATATGATATAACAGTCCATTTAATGTGTTTAAGTGCTGCAACTCAGAAATACAGTTCAATTTTACACAATACTTTTCAAATAATATTATGACAAAATAAAAATACACATTTCAAGTGTAAACAATAGATACAGCTAGCTACTACTGACATTATCACAATGACAATGTCAGTAGCCTAGCTATATCTATTATATTGTGATGAAATATAGTAATGCATAATTTAGGCACCTTTAGTTTAGTTTATTTCGTTTATAAAGGACAGTGTATAATGACAATCGTTTGCATAAAACAAATGGATGAGTGCACCAGATTTAGCAAGAAGCTATCATTTCCATCTATAGTCCTATGTACTGTAACGTTTCATAGCTATTTAAGTTTATTTAGATTATAAAGGGCAGTGTATAATGACAATCGTTTGCATTAAACAAATGGATGAGTGCACTAGATTTAGCAAGAAGCTATCATGTCCTAACGTTATAGCTATTTAATCACAATAGTGTCGCAAGTGTTTTTGTGGCTCCAGTCCACGGAACGTTGACAGAATTAGCAAAACACCTTATCGCCGGAGGCATAAAAGTCATTAGGATACTGCTCTGCTCTGAATTGAGGGCTTATTGGGGAATTTCTTAGCTTCTTGACGATGTTAACACCGAAGCAGCGAGACGCTTGGAGACTGCTGTGTTGTGTGTAACCCGCTCTAGCGTCCGCCTCCCCGGTCGCGTGTGCACCAAACGTTCCACCCAAAAACGGAATTTCAGTCCAGATTAGGCCAAATTCTGGAATATTCCACATTTTGCAGTTGATTCCATTTTTATTGGTTAATTCCGCGATTCCGTGAACACTGATTTCATATGGCTCTAACCTCTGCTCCTCCTTGAATGGATGATATAGCGGGAGCCGACGCAAAGACTGGCTCATCGGAATCGGAGCTAGTATTGCACAGGGCGTTTTTAGCTCCTATTATCAACGACTCATCATCCAATCTAGGCAGCTAACGCTATATCCATAGAGCTTGTTATAGTTAATGGAACTTGGCAACCGGTCGGCTCCGGCCACCTTAAAGTAGCCGTGGGTGTCAGTTTGCTGGCTGTGACCTTGAGAGAGCGAGATCTAGAGCGGTTCAGGCTTTGTGTCATAACAAAGTCTTTGATGTCCAGAGCTGCTTGCCGCCGGTGCAGGCCGTAGCCTATCTGTGACCCGTAGGCGCCGGGACGGTGTTGGCGGCAGTGACTCGATCTCGTAGCCTGCGACCCCTACTAATAGGGGTGTAACGGTACACAAAAACCTCGGTACGGGTTTTCGGTACAGTGGGGAAAGTTTGGCTTTCCATGTTCCACTCGGGGGTGATGTAGTGTGCAGTAACTAATTGTACTTGTAGGGCTGTCAATGAATATTAATATATTATATATTGAATTAATAATTGACTTGTAAAAATATATATATATATTCTATTAATTTGTGGGGAAAAAACAGCCCCCGGTGTGGATCCTTAAAAAGTCTTACATTTGTTTATCAATAATTAAGGCCTTAGTACTTAGACTTAAAAATGCCATAGAAAGGAAAGATAAAATGCCATGTCATCTTATGTTTTATTATGAAATCTGGGGGGAAACGGTTAACGGGAGATAAAGTTTGACTTTTTGTTGTAGCATCACGCAGACCGGAATGGGGGGAACCAACACGGGTGCTTGTGTTGGTCGGGAACCATTTCAGCAACGGAGTCTAGCTAACGTTAGCAAGGCGAAGCGATAACGCTAACGTTACGTTTAGTTTAGTTTAACATTTGCACTTGTTAATATGGGTAAAGTTCCAATTTAACGAGAACTGGCTCGACAATCCACTGTTGGTCCCAGTCAAAGACCATTACGACCCCCGTTGCAACAAAAAAAAGAGCAGTCGCGTCGCACATGCTGAGCGCTAAGCTTGTTACCTCTGCAAAAACCGCCTGCAAACTACTATTTCGCATTTATTTTCGGCCCCTGCCTCCACATCAGCTGCGCCATCAGGTAGGACTATAACATCTGCACCAACAGAAGTCCGGATAACATTCGGCTCCACGCCAACGCTTGAAGCTGAGGTCTTAACTTGAAAATAATCTATTCGCGCATTTAAACAAGGACACGTTTGTGTTTATGTTCGATGAGAGCTTCACCCACTATGTATTTTTTCCTCCCACCCACCCCCTCCTAATGACGTACAGTATCCTCCCATCATATGTATGTTAGGATCTATGGGTAACAATACAATTCGGTACTCTTAGTTACGCTGCTGGCTAGTATGACTTGAATGAATGAGAACTTTATTAACAGATTGCAGAATGGGTACAATACAGTACGGCTCAATACACAATTGTTAAGGGGATGCAGACCAGAGAAAGACGTTTGTCTTGTTTACATCCCCCAGGGTCCCCCATTTTCAATTCATAGTGACATTTATGACATGCACAACTGAACATACTGTACGTGACATCATGACATAGGGACATACATGACATACAGGTATATATTGTACTGTTACATTTGTGACATATACGATATGCAAATATACAGTACTGTTACCCAGAGATCCTAACAGAAAATATATACATATGATGGGGAGGAGAGTGGAGACTGTACATTAGGAGAGGGTGGGTGGGTGTCTTAGTGTCTTTATACCTGTATCACTGTACACATTAATTAATACTACTCTAATACAGCTCAGTACATCTGATTAGCACTATTACTCAATAGTAGTACTAATGAATATATGCTATATATATACCCAGTTTAATCACCTGTACATTGTATATTACTTTTGCACTTTACTGTTACAGTTGCACTCTGGTTGAAGGCCAAACTTCTTTTTGTTGTACTGTACACCAGCTTTTCTGTTAGAACATATTCGTGCCGGTCTGGGTGTCCTGCAAGATTTTTTATTTTTATTTTAAATTTTTGCAAAACAAAAATTATTAAAAGTCAGTACTCAACACATAATCATAATGAAACTAACAGACAAGGTGGCTAAAATGACATGCAAGTACAGAACAAAAAAAAAAAAAAAAAAGTCTATAATAATATTTTAACGTATATAGTGTATATCCAACGAAATTACCAATTATACAAATGCCTTATACAGGATATACCCCTAATACCTATTTTCTAAAACCCTACACACATATGCTCCAGCTCGAACCCCCCCCTCCCGGACCCCTCCTTGGATAGTACCTCCATTATCCCTCACTCTAACCAGACACTACCATTATAAGCTAGCTTTTATTCTCTCCACCACTTCTAACCACATTGACATTTTGGATTCGTTGAGACCCAGAATTCTTGCTGTAGATATTTCTTGATAAATCACATCGAGATATGTAAGAGACCAAACCTTCCTGCACATTTTTTCCGGTTGAAACCAGCGTGATGCGATCAGTTTTTTAGCTACTGTGATACCCGATAAAACCAATCTCTTTAGCTGTGGATTTACTGCAAACTCAAAAACATCATTCAATAGTAATACAGAGGGGTGTACTGGTACGGTGCGGCACGGTGGTGTAGTGGTTAACACTGTCGCCTCACAGCAAGAAGGTCCAGGGTTCGATTCCCGCTTGGGGACCAGGTTTCCATGATGCCAGTTACCCAGGTGGGGTATCTCCCAGGCCTTTCTGTGTGGAGTTTGCATGTTCTCCCCATGCTCGCAAGGGTTCCCCCCCCCGATAAGATAAACCCAATGGAAAAAAAACATGCACAACAACAAGATCGCTAACGCTGTGGCGTCCTTGACGAAGACGGACAGGAGCACTTGGATTGGTCCCCTGGCGCGGCTCACGTTGACGCCTGTCTGCTCCCGGCTGCCCTTGGGGGGGAAGGACGACGGGATGGGTTAATCGCAGATACGAATTGCATGCATGCATCGCATGTGTGCCAATTGATGACCTCGGAGCAGGTCCTAAATTATTAAATTATTAATTATTATGGTATATTCCAAGATACGAGTTTTGATAATTGATGGGTCACATCTTTCCAGAATGCCTTAACTGGTGGGCAGTCCCAATACATGTGCATAAATGTCCCTTCGTCTCCATTTGTACATTGGGAGCATTTTGAGTCTTGTTTAAGGCCCATTCTGTTCAGTCTTACAGGAGTCAAGTATGTCCTGTGAATATAGTTAAGATTGATTTGTTGATGGTCCGGGTTCCTTGATGTAAGACGGACATTTGCCCATGCTTCTTGCCAATCAAAGTCACTTTCCAGGTCTGGTATATCCCTCATCCAGACAGAGTCTAGTTGGAGGGTTTCATACGAGGACGTTAGTAATTGATAATAAAAACCTGATACAAAACCTCTCAATGTATCTCTTTCATAGAAGAATTTGTGGTATCTGTGGTGTTCAACTGGTATGTCTAATGGAACACCGTGAGACCTCAAACATAGGCGTAACTGTATGTAAAAAAGCCATGTGGACTCGGTGAGGTTAAACTTTGTGCATATTTCTCCATAACTACAAAAACCCTGGGTATTAAAAATATCCCCTAATGAGTGTATGCCTTGCTCTTCCCATATAGGGAATCTTATAGGACGTTTTTCCATTAAGAGTGCATTGTTATTGAATATGGGAGTATGATTATGCCATTTTTGAGGGTTAGGATATTTTTTTTGTGTTTCACGCCATATCCGGATTGCATGGGTAATTATGGGGCCAAATTTCCGCTCACAGTGCTTGATTGGTAGTTTAGTGTGTGCTATGTCCTTCAGTCTATGTGGGGCTACTATGTTTTCTTCCAATTTTCTCCAGGATGCCAATGCCTGGGGATCAAACCATATTGTCAATGGTCTTAATGTGTATGCCTTAAAATATTGGAAAAAATCTGGAATTGCCAAGCCACCTTCTGCTTTATTTCTCTGTGCGGTGGATCTTTTTATGCAAGGTGGTTTGTTATTCCAAATAAATTTGTATGTGGAGGAGTGTAATCTTTTCCAGTAACCCTCTGGAGGGGGTAACGGTAGCATTGAACTGATGAAGTTGATTCTTGGTAGTACATCCATCTTAACTATTGATACTAGGGATGTCCCGATCCGATCACGTGATCGGAATCGGCGTCGATCACGTGCTTTTCAGAGTATCGGGGATCGGGAAAAAATAATAATAAAAATCGGCAGTCAAAAAAAGAAAAATTTTATTCAACAAACATGACCATGTCCACGTCTTAAACTCATACGGAGGCCTTAGTTTTGGTTTTAAATTACATATAATATATCATCATTAATGTATTTATTGTCACACAGAGCAGACACATTCCCCTTTAATTTTCACCGTTGCAACAAACATTCCCTTTAATTTAGACGCTACACGCTACACGCGACCACAACAACAACACGTCGCTCCCGAAACACGGTTAATATCCACTGACTTGAGCAGCTAGACTTAATGTCAGAGGTTTGGAACTAAGCATTTTAAAATATAAAGTCAAGCCAGTTGCAATGTTTGCAAGGAGGAGATTCCGCGTGGAGGAAAAACTCATGAAGCAGCAGGCTGGAGGCGAAGTTTTCAGACTAAATTTTCACCTGGAGGATAACGTTACGTGACTGAGGTTTATCGTCGGCGTTTCAGACCAGAATGGACCATTACGTAAGTCGAACACTGAATGTATACTAATGTGCAAACATATATTGAAACTTTTAATATTTCTCATATGAAGCAGAAGCACATTTCTCAGGGTGAATGTAATAACAAACGCCTCCGCGCTCGCGCCCCCGGACTATTATAGGCAACAGATGGGCTTGTCTCACTCTGCCAGTTTCTGACAAAAATGCGTCAAAATTGATTACTAATGTGAAAGATCGGATCGGAAACGATCGGATCGATAGATATTTAAAATCACATGCTCGGGATCGGATCGGAAGCAAAAAAAGGCGATCGGGACATCCCTTGATACCCTTGCCTGTACTGAGTTTTTAAGTTTTGCCCACCTGTCCAGGTCGTCTTTGATTTTGTTCTGTATTTTTGTGTAATTGTGCTTCACCGTTTGTCTTATGGTGGGAAATATTTCCACACCCAAGCATCTAAAATGTTTTACCATGGGTATCTCACCTGGGAGGGTTGTGTCTTTTTTTGCATGGGTGTTAAGTGGAAGGAAAGCCGACTTCGGCCAATTTATTTTAAATCCCGATAAATCACCAAAGTTCTCTATCAACTTGAGTAGATGAGGCAATGTGGTGTTGGGGCTTTGCATGAACAATATTACGTCGTCCGCATATAAACTAATTTTATGTTGTGTGCCCTTGATTACGATTGGTTCTATGTATTGGGATGGTCTTATATATTGTGCTAAAGGCTCTAATGATAGATCGAATAGTCCGGGACTAAGAGGGCAACCCTGTCTGGCTGAGCGTGATACCGGAAAGATTTTGGAGATGAATGTACCTGTTGTAATCATGGCCGATGGGTCTTTGTATAATACTTTAATCATATCAATGAATCCTTTTCCTAACCCCATCCTTTCTAATACTGCCCATAGAAACGACCATTCCAGCCTGTCAAATGCTTTCATAGCATCCAGGGACAGCATCGCCTTAGGTATGGTGTCCTCTTTGTCTGCATCTAGTACGTGCAGTATTCGTCTTATGTTATCATTGATCAGGCGACCTCTTATGAAGCCAGTTTGGTCCGGATGAACTAAAGACAAGACGTCATATGCTTTTGTAATCTGATGGCTAATACCTTAGAGTACAGTTTGACATCGGTTCCGAGGAGGCTTAAGGGTCTGTAATTACCGCACTCGGTGGGGTCTTTGTCTTTTTTGAGAAGGACTGAAATGAGTGCAATATTGTCGTGTTTATGGAAGCTCCCCTCCTTGACTGAGTATAAGATCATATTTAGTAATAAGGGTCCAAATATGTCTCAACAAGAAAGGTACATTTCTGATGGGATACCGTCTCTTCCAGGAGCCTTACCATTTTTCATTTCGGATATGGCCTTCTTGAGTTCCTCTAATGTGATCGGTGCTTCTAACTGTTTAGCGTCGTCCTCCGAAAGTTTAGGGAGAATAATTTGATTAAGATATGTGTCCAATTTGTTTTGATCAAAGGTCGTTTCTGATTTATATAAGTCGGAGTAGAATTCTTTGAATGTATCGTTTATTATTTTGGGGTCTGTTACAAGTACTTGTTGTTTTCTAATGGCAGTTATATCTGCAAATTTTGCATTAATTCTTAATCGCATGGCTAATAGGTGACTAGGTTTAGAACCTTGGGAGTACTGCTGTTGTCTTGTGCTGCGTATTTGCATTTCCGATTTTTGTCTGTATATGGCATTGATCTCTGTTTTTAGTACATTAACTTGATTTTCTAGTCTAGTTGAGTTGTTGTATTTTAAAGAATTAAATAACGTTGAGTAAAGCGTTTCCAGTTCAGACAGTTTTGTGCATTGATTCTTGCGCAATATGGAGGAAAATCTATCCGTGAAATCCTTGATCAAACCCTTTACCGACATCCATATTATTCTGGGGTCTTGCACCGCGTTTGCATTCTCCCGTAGGAATACTGTGAGAGCTTCTTTGAGTTGTGTAATGAATTCCTTGTTGTTAAGCAGCATCGTATTAAAACGCCATCTTGGGGCCCGGGAAGATAGTATACCAAATGTTGCTTTTAGGAGTAAATAACAGTGATCTGAAAGCGCATTGGGTATCATTTCCACTTCATATTTATCAAATAGTCTCGGGGATGCAAAGACATAATCAATTCTGGATAATGTGTTATGTCTCGCCGATCGACAGCAGCGTTTCCGTTAGCCGGTAATTACCGGTATTTGACCGGCAAAATCTGTTGAAGTCCGACATATTTCATCTCTCCGGTCTTAATGTCCGGTGAAAATAATTCCCTGAGTCTAAGCACAATTTGATTATTTGAATTGTATTAAAATAGGCTAAAATTAAATAGCCTATGCGATGAACGAAACGATCATTACATTTGTTTCCTCGTTGCTTCTAATAATGACAACGACGTTGTCAGCGAGAGCTTAGTGCTGGGTGTGCGAACTTTTGTGAAGCTGCAGAGCCATAGCAACAGCAGCACAATGCAGTATTCCAGCAGTACTCCAATTCAGCCATTTTCAGCCAATGTTGGGTGGGGGGCGCTGCTGTGCGGTTCCCAGAAAAGAGCCAATAACAGCTGAATGAGCTGCTCTGCAGCGCCATACTCTTTGCAAATAAGTCGTTGCGAGGTGGAGAGAGTCGTCACGCAAACCACGATAATGTTGCCGTCTCTCTGCTTTCTCAGTTCTTCGCTTGATATAATTAATACAAATGTCCAATATAACGGAATTCGTTAGCTCATAAAAATGTGATTATAACAGACTGCTGTTTAGTGTCGGACCGACTGCCCACATACGCGGTCTATTTTATTTCAAGTCAGCAGCAGCACGGAGTATCGAGGGACTTATTTTATTTGGAATATATTAATGACTGTATACGCAAAAGTAGCCTAGTTTTAAGTAATACTATTATAAATCTACATGCCTTGAGGATGACATTCTTTATATAGCCTGCCTATCAATTGTTTTAAAGCTCAATAAACTATGACCGGAATTAATCTCATTTGTCCGGTAGATTGAAATCTTGCAGGTCACGGAGACCGGCAACAATTTTTTCTAACGGAAACCCTGATCGACAGGACTACTTTCGGGTCGTGGGATTAAGTGAACGCCATAAATCATTTACCCCTGTAGTCTTTGACCAATCTTTTAATGCTTTAGATGAATTTTTTTGTTCGCTGGAAAAGGCGAGGTAAGATTTGTCCATCCTTGGATTCCAAATGGCATTAAAATCCGCACCTATTATAAATGAGTACTCGGGATGGTTTAACATTTCATCGGTTAGTGAAGTGAAGAAACCCTCTTCGTACAAATTTGGGGCATATACCGCTGCCAACGCTATTTTCCTGTTATTGTGTACAATCCTAGCTATAGTTATACGCCCCTCAGCATCCGACCATACCAGCGTTTCCGTTAGCCGGTAATTACCGGTATTTGACTGGCAAAATATGTTGAAGTCCGAATATTTAAATATCTCCGGTCATAATGTCCGGTGAAAATAATTTCTCTAAGCACAATTTTATTATTTGAATTGTATTAAAATAGGCTCAAATTAAATAGCCTATGCGATGAACGAAACAATCATTACATGTTGCTTCACGCTGATAAAGCGCGGATGGCGCCGCTCGGATGTGAATCTTTTTTTCTTCCTTTTTTGAGCCTGTCTGGCCACCATAACGACAAACAGGTATATCAGGCCCGAGTGGAAAGTTTAATTATCCTGGCTGAGGTGCGACATTATATCCACATTTTCCAGTTCACTGATCCAGCCAGGGTTACCAGTGACACAGTTCATTCTCATGGAGTTCTACAGTATCGCGTTGGATCCATACACGTATCGATTTTTTCGAATGGTGATCAGGAATTGGAATATACCAGTTGGATACCATCTGATGTCAGGTAAGGACTCTATGTTATCAGTGTTAGGATAATCAGAGTAAGTTTGATGAAGTTATAAGCTGTTTTGTGAAATGTCTTCTTTCGTTTTCACTAAAAGTCCGAGAGGAAATCAACGAGGCGATTATCCGCTCGCGGCCGTAATGTGCTTGCGTGCACGTATAATATAAAAATATTGATCAGCGTTTATTTGAAAACGATTCATAAAAAGGCCGACGAATATCAACGTTGTGGAATATTCCACTAAAAGACGATTTTCATAGAATGCTCCAGAATGAGCTGTTTTTTATATCAAAACGGGGGCTTTTCTAACTGCTCTGAAACGGAAACGACGCGATAAACAGCCTTGACAGCACTGACTGGAAAATAGTCTTTGATAATGCAATGGGCAGATTAGACACATAGCCATAATTTAAAACATAGATTAGGCGATATTAACGTTAACATTGGCGCCGATGGTGGCATTCAGCTGGTAAAAAGGAAAACCAGGCTGACCGGCATTTCTCGAATATGACCGGGGATAGAAATCTTGCAGGACAAACAGACCGGCACGAATATGTTCTAACGGAAACGCTGGACCATACCCCCTTTAATTCGATATTTAATTTACGTCTGACGACTATGGCTACACCTCGAGTTCTCGTACCAAAAGAAGAGTGACTAATATTATGGTATGTGTTATCCGCTAACGTATCTATGTCTTCCTCTAAAATGTGCGTTTCGCTTAGTAGAGCCACGTCCACATGTACTTTTTTCATCAGTGTGAGCACGCTTTTGCGTTTGTGTTTGTTTATCCCACCAGTGTTCCATATCATTATATTCAAACTAGCCATAATCTATGCATGTTTTTGTGTAGTTTTTGGTAATGCTTCTGGAGTGCGAAGCTACAATAGATGTACATCCAATTATTGAGGTCCCGTTGAGAGCCGAGCTTAAAACATATATATATACAAATAAAAATCCCCTATTTTCCCCTCACCCAGAGAGTCGTACAGGCCTGTGTTCCAAAAACACATCCTCCGCGTATGACTCTCTCCCTTAGGCCACCGGATTGCCCAAACTGAGCTTTGTAATCCTAATCTTCCTATGCTAATTGCCATAGGATCTAACATTTTCATTCTAATACAATAGAATGTCGCTTTTGGTCTTGCACCTCCTTCCCTTACTGTAATGAAATATTATGAAAAATGAAAAAAAAGAGAATAAACTTTCATCGACATATTCATTTGAACCCTCTACTAACTTATGTAGGAAACATCAGGAAAAAGGAAAAGATTGTAGAGAAATATTAACACCTTAATATGAAGAACAATGGAAAAGAACAATGTAAGATAAAAGAGAGAGAAAAAAAAATAAAAATAAAAAAAAGATAAAAATAAGGAGTGAGAGATAGAATAATACTCAACGTGGAGAAGCCACTAGAACAGAATTGAGTAATTAGATAAAATAGAAAAACAGAGCCTTTTAGAGCTACAATGTGCCAATCTCTTCATCAGTGGAGTGATTACTTAAATTGTTAGAATAACCTTGTTGTGCTCATACGTTTAGGTGTGGTTGATTTTTTTAAAGTTTTATTAAGGCCTGATTAAACTTCAGTCAATTGATCATATGCTATGTTTATACACACCGGATGTTAACACTTTGAGTGCCACTCACGAGATTTCTCGTTTTTTTTAATAGGTGGTTGCATGCCACTCACGAGATTTCTCTGATATTTTTTTTTTATTTTATTTTTTTCGATCTGAAAAATTATTGCATCACCCGAGCCTACCCGAGTATAGCCGAGGGGCGCCGGCGATCACTGTGGAAAAAAGCGCCCCCTGTCGTCTCCCAGATGACATAAGTGATTTTGGGACTCAATGAAAATGAATGGGGAAAAAAATCCGGTACTCCACATTTTCCAGTTCACTGATCCAGCCGGGGTTACCAGAGTTCATTCTGGAGCCTCAGAGCCCCGCGGATCATGGAGTTCTACTGTATCGCGTTGGATCCATACACGTATCGATTTTTTCGAATGGTGATCAGGAATTGGAATATACCAGTTGGATACCATCTGATGTCAGGTAAGGACTCTATGTTATCAGTGGTAGGATAATCAGCGTAAGTTTGATGAAGTTATAAGCTGTTTTGTGAAATGTCTTCTTTCGGTTTCACTGTAAAACTCTGTGAGGAAATCAACGGAGCGATTATCAGTGCGCGGCCGTAATGTGCTTGCGTGCACGTATAATATTGATCATCTAGCGTTTATTTGAAAACGATTCATAAAAAGGCCGATGAATATCAACGTTGTGGAATATTCCACTAAAAGACGATTTTCATAGAATGCTCCAGAATGAGCTGTTTTTTATATCAAAACGGGGGCTTTTCTAACTGCTCTGAAACGGAAACGACGCGATAAAAAAACAATCTGCCTTCACAGCACTGACTGGAAAATAGTATTTGATAATGCGATGGGCAGATTAGACACATAGCCATAATTTAAAACATAGATTAGGCGATATTAACGTTAACATTGGCGCCGATGGTGGCATTCAAGCGGTAAAATGGAAAACCAGGCGTGGCGCTCAAAGTGTTAATGTTAGAGTTGCAAGCCTTCGTTGTTATGGTGCATTATATTCTAGAAGGTTGTAGAATACACTAGTACTAATAGACTGTTGTTGTGTTCCAGAATGATCTAAGTGACCCAGAGCAGTCGAGCGATAAGCCCAGAATCTTCCAGATTGTTCTTATTGTCAATGATATGTTCTTGTCTCCACGGAGACCAGAGGTCTGAAATTATAATGCATTACGAATCGTATTATACACAATACGCATTGGTGTAGACGGCCTGCATATCATCTGCTACTTTTGATGAACACAAATAAAGTCATTCTAATACTGATATACACAGAGAAAGAGAGAGATGAAACGGCTTATCTGTTTTCAGACAGTGTTTCGTTCTGCCTTGGGGGTTCTGCTCCATGTCGATTCCAGTATTCCTCAGCTTCTTTAGGTGTGTGTAATCCAATCCTACGGCTGTCCCTGCCCACGATCGATAACAGCGCCGGGTATGTTAGCCTTGGTCTGAGGCCAGACATGAACAATTTCTGCATCACCTCCTTGTAGGGTAGACGTCGAGCGATGGCCTCTTTGCTTAGATCCTCATAGATAAATATTGAGTGTTCACCATGTTTCAGCTTCCCCCGTTGGATGCGAGCAATTTTGATGATGTCATCTCTTATTGCCGTCTTCCGCAGAGTAACAATGATGACTCTTGGCCCGTTGCTTCTTTGCTCCCGAGAACCGATTCTGTAAGCTTGGTCCACTTTCGGCACTGTGTTTAGAAAGTTGTTACCCAAAATCACTGATAGCACTGTTGGAAAGTTGTCGTCTGCGCAATTGACTGCTTCATCAAGTCCTACAATGCGGATGTTATTTCGCCTGTGGTAGCGTTGGGTTTCGAGTAGCCTCTCCATCGCTTCATCTTTAACCTCTTGTATTTTCCTCCGGCATGCCTCTTCCACCCTTTCTATCTCTTTTGTCACCTCTGTCATGCCAATGCTGATGGTGTTCTCGTTCACTTTGACTGCCCGTGTAATATCTGTCACCGTATTCTCCACTGTCGTGATTCGCTCGGACTGTACAGCGACCGCTCTCATAACCTCTTCGAGTTTAGCATCGACGTGTGCTTTGAATTCATCTTTGAGTTCCTCGATGTGTAATTTGAAAGCGACCATCTGTTCTTTCATCAGGGTAGTCAATGAGTTGAAATCGGGTGGTGTAATTGTACTGCTTGTGTCAGTTGGTGGTATGGGTGCAGTGACGATACCGATGGATTTGTCTGCTATTATCTTCTCAAAATCAACTGCTTTATCTCTCACGGAGCTTGTTCCTGTCGCTCCTGTTATGTTGACAACTATTGTCTCCCTGTCGGGGCCAATAGTCGATGGTCTCGGTGTAATCTCTATATTCCCCTCGTCGGGGCTTGTCGCCAACGGATCTGTAGCAGCGTCGCCTTGAACGTTTCTTTTTTAACGTGTTTCAATCTGCGCCGCTGAAGTTGCCGTTTCTTGTTTCTTTCCCGTCTTTTCCCTATCCTTAACCATGTTGTCTTTTGATATAGTTAGTAGAAGGTCTTATCAATACATACGATGTGGTCTAATCTCTTTTGGTATTGTCCAAATAAGGTTTTTAAACTAAATTAACGTTAACGGGAGCGGAGCTATTACCAAATGCGTGCGCTACATATTGCAGCTAAACCGGAAGTCCTGCAAGATTTCTATCCCCGGACATATTAGAGAAATTCCGGTCAGAGTTTTAAACAGCAGTCTGTTAAAATCACATTTTTATGAGCTAACAAATTCCGTTATATTGGACATTTGTATTAATTACATCAAGCGAAGAATGAGAAATTGATTTGCAGAATCAAATTACTATCGCCTCCCAAGTTAGTGCGATACGCTAATCCAGCATCAAGCTCCCGCCCCGCAGGCTCGCGGCTGCAGCAGCTGTCACACGCACCCCCAAATGAATCTCGAGTCGACATCGCTTCACCTCGTTGTATCAGACACGTCACACATATCATAATGTTCAACTTCACACACAGCAAACTGTAGTTGATCATCACATTGCCTCGTTTGCTAGCTCGTCGCCACATGCAGAGAGGACGACTCACATGCTCGTAACGCATTTGTTGATTTCATTACATTTAGTTATAATCAATAATATGCATTACTATGCGACACGGCAGTCAACCAACAGTTGCATATGATTAAAAAATGTCAACACTCACTCACCCCGTCTCTCGTTGTGCGAGAACAGCGGGTCGTCTGGTTGGTTCGACTTTGATATCCCCATTGGAACAGGTGGACGTCTGCGAGGCTCGCAACGGTAGCAGCAGACTGGGGATGCTCTTTGTGGTTCAATCAATAAAGTGTACTTTGTGTACGTTCAATCAATGTTATCTCTCGTACATCATAGAGGCTAGACTACTAGACTATAATGTCGTACCTCAGCCAGGAGAATTTAACTTTCCACTCGGGCCGCCGCCTGAACGCTCGACATTTCTGTTTATTTTCCGCGGGAGCATCGGCGGTCTCTGTGACTTCAGAAGACTCATCTTCGTTGTCAATGTCATTATTATTAGACCTGCTTGTGCTTGGTTTCATGAAATATTTGTTAAGTTTAGCTTGTTTGGCCATCTCTCTCTCTCGCTCGTATACCTGTTTGTCGTTATGGTGGCTGGCCAGACAGGCTAAAAAAAAGAGAGAAAAAAAAAGATTCACATCTGAGCGGCGCCATCCGCGCTTTATCAGAGTGAAGCAACAATGAAACAAATGTAATGATTGTTTCGTTCATCGCATAGGCTATTTAATTTTAGCCTATTTTAATACAATTCAAATAATAAAATTGTGCTTAGAGGAATTATTTTCACCGGACATTATGACCGGAGAGATTTAAATATTCGGACTTCAACATATTTTGCCGGTCAAATACCGGTAATTACCGGCTAACTGAAACGCTGCTGTACACGCAGTCTCATGCACTAGACCAGTGGTGCCCAACCCGTTGATCGCGATCGACAGGTAGATCGCGGGCTGATTTCAAGTAGATCTTGATTAATAAAATTTGATTATAATTATTTTTTATTTTTTTGCTAAATCAACTCTGCCTCTCCTTGTTAACTACAACAAGCAATGCTGTTTGTTATTTAAGATGAGGTCGGACTCGGCACTGACAGATTTTGTTCATTATGCTGCTTTTATAAAGCCTCAAATGACGGCTTACAATTATACAATTTTGGCTGGTAGCTCTCGGCTAGGTGGTAAATAAAAAAGTAGATCTTGGTTCAAAAAAGGTTAGGCACCCCTGCACTAGACCAGTGTTTCTCAACTGGTGGGTCGCGACCCAAAAGTGGGTCGCGGGGCCATTTTGAGTGGGTCGTAACGTAATTTTTTTTTTTTTTTTTTAACTACCTATCTTTGTGAAAGTGGCTTCTCAGCTCTGGTCCAGCTGAAGACAAAGCGGGGGAACAGATTGGACATTGAGCATGACCTCAGAGTTGCTTTGTCTACCATCACCCCAGACTTTGAGACTCTTGTCAGGAGCAAACATCATCCCCAGTTATCCCATTAGTTCCCTGCATGTTAAGCTAAGAAGTCTGCTAAGAAGGATATATTATTTATTATTATTTTATTTCATTGTGTTTTTAGCCCTTAGTTGCACTTTTGTTGCAACCCCAGTTATGCCATTAGTTCCCCCAAACGTAGGTCTGTTATGTTAAGCTAAGAAATCTGCTAAGAAGCATATTATTTATTATTATTTTATTTCATTGGGTTTTTAGCCCTAGTTGCACTTTTATTGCAATCCCAGTTATCCCATTAGTTCCCCCAAACTTAGGTCTGTTATGTTAAGCTAAGAAGTCTGCTAAGAAGCATAATTATTTATTATTATTATTTAATTTCATTGGGTTTTTAGCCCTAGTTGCACTTTTGTTGCAACCCCAGTTATCCCATTAGGGGCGACAGTGGCTCAGGAGGTAGAGCAGTCGTCTGGCAATCCGGAGGTTCCCGGTTCGATTCCTGCTCCTCCCAGGCAGCGTGTCGATGTGTCCTTGAGCAAGACACTTAACCCCTAATTGCTCCCGATGAGCAGGTTGGCACTAGGGATGCCCCGATCGATCGGCCACCGATCGTTATCGGCCGATAATTAGTATAAATATGCGATCGGGGAATTCCGATAATTAGTCATATTCGCCGATCGCGGAAACTGATCAAGTGGATATCTCACTCGCTTGTCTCAGACGCACAGGACCTGCAAACTGCTCCTCCTCCCTAGCCCCGCCCGTACCCGTGTAGAGTTTGTAAACACAGAGGAGGCGGACCTCCTCTGCTGAGTCTAGATAGTGCATTCAACCTGAGCTAACGTTAGCTACCTAGCTATCATTACTGTTTAAACAAAATTACCCAGTCAACTATTCACTTTTAGTAGGCATTGTCTAACGGTATTTAGCCGGCTAGCTACCGATAGCTCCTGATATCAACAAATGCTCCAGCAAGTCTTGTAGTGCATGTTGATACCTCCGTTAGCTCGCGTTAGCTGACGTTAATTCACTGTTCAAAACGAAATGTCCGATTGAACTAAATAGTTGTCTTAACGTCATCTAGCCGGCTAGCAGTAGCTACAGATAGCTCCTGATATCAATGTCTTATAACATTGATTGAATGCGTATTCGAGCTGAGGGCTTGCTGAATGTTAAATGACCAAAGCATAACGTTACCAATAGGGTCCCGCTGCAGCGCCGGAGAATCCTTTTTGGTAGCTGGAGGCTACTAGAGTACACACAGACAGTGGATCTGTTTGCAGATAGCGAGCATTTTGACTTGTTGCGTGGTGGCGATGTCTCGCAGATAATACAAGTACAAGTCTAATTATATAATATATATATTTTATTAAAAAAAAAAAATTATATAAAATAATGTTTAATTTCTTTTTAATCAAAAACGATCGGTATCGGATCGGTATCGGCCGATATGGCTCACGACGATCGGTGGCAAAAAACGTGATCGGGGCATCCCTAGTTGGCACCTTGCATGGTTGCCTCCGCCATCGGTGTGTGAATGGGTAAAATGTGAGTAACAAATTGTAAAGCGCTTTGGATAAAAGCGCTATATAAAAAAGCAGCCATTTACCATTAGTTCCCCCAAACTTAGGTCTGTTATGATAAGCTAAGAAATCTGCTAAGAAGCATATTATTTATTATTATTTTATTTCATTGGGTTTTAGCCCTAGTTGCACTTTTGTTGCAAACTCAGTTATCCCATTAGTTCCCCCAAATTTAGGTCTGTTATGTTAAGCTAAGAAATCTGCTAAGAAGCATATATTATTTATTATTCTTTTATTTCATTGGGTTTTTAGCAATAGTTGCACTTTTGTTGCACTTTTTTGTGTTTATTTCATGTTTTGAAAGATTGCGTATTTTTACATAAATCATAGTGGTTCAACATTTTGGGTCGCGACTTAATGACTAAGGAAAATGTTGGGTCCCGAGGCTAGACCAGTTGAGAACCACTGCACTAGACTATTGCCGGAGCTTGTTGACATGACAGGTCTGGGAGGGGGAGGGGCAGTGCGCTGCAGCAGCAGCAGCTGTGTGCCTGAGATAGAAGTCAGCGAGTGAGAACTCCGCTGAGAATTGGATCATGTTTTTCGCGTGTCTTCGATCAGTTTTCACGATCGGTGAAAATAAAGCATTATCGGAATTTACCAATCTCATATTTATACTGAATATCGGCCGATACCGATCGCTGGCCGATCGATCGGGGCATCCCTAGTTCCAACGTGTGGCCACGTCTTGTTGGAGTCGTGATTTTGTTATTTTCAGGGCCACCATTAACTCTTCCAGGCGGGTGGTCGCTACTTGGGAGTGCTTAAAGTGTCCAACAATCTTCCGACCGATGGCAACAGTCAATCACAGCTCTTTGGCTCAGCACAGCCTCATTCACAGCCAGCTGTAGGGTGTGGGCCATGCAGCCCAGGCTATCAACATTGTAATCCTCCATAGCCTTTGCCATGTTACGTGCTCGTCTCTTAGGACAACATGGACCATCTCTTTCGTTATGTTCCATTTCTGAAGCATAGCTACAAAAGCCAAACGGATCATATCGGCAGTGTGTGAACCTGGTAGTTCCTGAGAATCCAACACCGCTCTGTACAGTTTGAAATCTTTGTCCAGCCACTGCACCGTCAGACCTAGCACGCTGACAGGGTTAACATCACAGGTCCATATGTCCGTGGTGAAACTTACGTGCCGTGCATCGTTGTCTATCAGAGTATGAAGGAGTAAGGTGATCTCATCATACTTGGCTTGTAAACACTCCTCTGCAAAGTGACGGCGGCTTGGAATTATAAACCTGGGCCCTCATTTATCAAAGTTGCGTACGCACAGATATGTGCTTAACCCGTGCGTACGACCATTTCTAAGCAAAGTGTGGGATTTATCAATTTGAACGTGAACTTGACTTTGTGCTTATATTTACGCACAGCTCGGAGCACGCTTAGCTGACGCCCCGTGGTAGAAGATCGTTACTGCAGACGGACGGCATATGAGCTCCTCAGTTCATGCATTAGTTTCAACGCGGAAATAAGCTTTTGTGCATTACGCGTGTTCTGTATGACCCGTAATTCATTATAGTTCATTGTAAAATAGAGACAGTAGTGTAATTATAATGGGCTCATGCGGGAACAAGAGGTTGGCCTGCTTGTTTGGCACGGGGGGCAGACGCAGAACACCCACCTCCAAACGCCATTAAATATTGTTTCAAATAAAAAGCGACATACTATTATTTTGTGTCATGTTTCCAAATAAGATTGGCCACAACGGAATGCTTTCTACTTCAATTTGTTGGTTAGAATAGATTACCTCGCTCCGTTGAAACTTCACTGAGCTCCGCTCACAGACATGATAATAATAATAACAACAACAATAATAATAATAATAATAATAGCTTCATTTTATATAGCGCCTTTCAAGAGACCCATGCAAGGTCGCTTTACATAGATGGGGGGGGGGGGGGGGGGGAATAACAGTAATAAACATAGTGGACAGACTATGTAAATATGATGATGGGATTCAAGTTCGCGTTTTTATTGATCACATAGGCATGCTGTCAGAGTATGATGTCATAATCAAACATTCTAGAACATTTGTCGTCACAGATCATGTCATAATAGAACATAGGCTACATGGCATGGTCCATCATGATATTGTAGACTGTTATTACTGTACCACCCATTGCAGGGACCGAAACTAAAGCCCGCCGCCCGCCAGGGGCGGGCTGTTTTTACCTTTGGCGCATGACATTAGAGGGCTGCCCGCCGTGTGGCGTGTAGACGTGTAGTTCATAACGATACTCTTGTGCGAGTACAGATTATAGCCGCTCGTCTTTTTTTTCTCCGCCGCGAGATCGTTAAAAAACTACAAGTCCCACATCGCACTCAAGTCAACGGTCCAATCACAGTAGAGTGACGTAACTGGTTTCATGAGAAAAAAAGCAAATGACCAATCGGAAGCTATCATTTGGCTTGTTTACTTCCATCTGCTCTAGTCTATATCGGACCTCCAAGAGCTAACGTTACTGTTTAAACAGTCAACTATTCACTTTTAGTTTAATACATGACGAGGCATTGTCTAACGGTATCTAGCTGGCTAGCTACTGATAGCTGCTGATATCAACAAATTCTCCAGCAATAGTCTACTCGAGTGCATAATACCTCCGGTCCCTCGTTAGCTAGCTTAGCTAGCTCACGTTGATCCATCTGTCCCAGTAAACTAAATTGTCTTAACGTTATCTACCGGGCTAGCAGTAGCTACAGATAGCTCCTGATATCAATGTCTTATAACATTGATTGAATGCGTATTCTAGCTGAGGGCATGTTGAATGTGATTTGACAAAAGAACGGTAACGTTATAAATAGGTCCAGCTGCATCGCCGGAGAATCCTTGCATGCTGAATGTAGGGTCTAGCTGAATATAGGGTCTAGCTGCAGGGCCGGAGAATCCTTGCTGGAGCTGGAGGCTACTCAAGTATACACACAGACAGTGGAGCTGTTTGCAGATAGCAAGCATTTTGACTTATTGCGTGGTGGCGATGTCTCGCAGATAATACAACTACAAGTATGATTATATAATATATATTTTATTTAAAAAAAAATTTTTTATATAAAATATATATATATTTTTTTTTAATCAAAAAAATTTTGGCAGGTAAGAAATATGCTTGGCGGGTAGACTCTTCCCATCTACCCGCCACTGGCCGGTGAGTCAAAAAGTTAATTTCGCTCCCTGACCCATTGTGACAACAGCCTTGTGAGCTCCCGCACACAAACATGATGGGATCCAAGTTCATGTTTGTATTGATCACATAGGCAGGCTACACATGGCGTATAGGCTACAATCAGTGTTTCTCAACTGGTGGGTCGCGACCCAAAAGTGGGTCGCAGGGCCATTTTGAGTGGGATAACTGGGGATGTTGTTTACTCCTGACAAGAGTCTCAAAGTCTGGGGTGATGGTAGACAAAGCAACTCTGAGGTCATGCTCAATGTCCAATCTGCTCCTCCGCTTTGTCTTCAGCTGGACCAGAGCTGAGAAGCCACTTTCACAAAGATAGGTAGTGCAAAAAAAATATTATTAAAAATATATATATATATATTTTTTTTTTTTTTTTTTTTTTTTATACTTTTCTTTTTTTTACACACACATCCACATCGCGGATGTGTGTGTAAAAAAAAAAGAAAAAAAAATTTACATTTTTTAATTTTATTTTTAATATTTTTTTTGCACTACCTATCTTTGTGAAAGTGGCTTCTCAGCTCTGGTCCAGCTGAAGACAAAGCGGAGGAGCAGATTGGACATTGAGCATGACCTCAGAGTTGCTTTGTCTACCATCACCCCAGACTTTGAGACTCTTGTCAGGAGTAAACAACATCTACTACAGCCCCCTCAGCATCGACGGGGCACCGGTTGAGAGAGTCAACAGCTTTAAGTACCTCGGAGCCTACATATCCGAGGACTTGACATGGACCACACACATTGACAGTGTTGTGAAGAAGGCACGACAACGCCTCTACTTCCTCAGGCGCCTAAGGAAGTTCCAAGTCAGCCAGAAGATCCTTAAGAACTTCTACTCATGTACAATAGAGAGCATCTTGACCGGCAACATCACCTCCTGGTTTGGGAATAGCACTGCACAAGACCGAAGCAGACTACAAAGAGTGACACGTTCAGCCGAACGCACAATTGGAGGGGGGCTCCCCACCCTCCAGAACATTTACAACAAGCGTTGCAAGGGCAAGGCTAAGAGAATCATTAAAGACTCCAGTCACCCGAACAACTGCCTCTTTGAACTGCTGCGGTCAGGCAAGCGATACCGGAGTCTCAAGGCGAGCACAGAAAGACTCAGAAGAAGCTTCTATCCCCAGGCCATCAGGCTGCTAAACGAACAATGAATGAACACTACACAACAACAACCACCAAACGCACATAGCACACACATCCACACGCACACACTCACTTTAAACAAACACACTGTAGCACCCACTCCACACACTTTATAGCACACACCCACTTTAAACAAACACACTGTAGCACCCACTCCCCACACTTTATATTTATATTTATGGATGAAGGATTGCACTACAACTCGTACACCTTACTGTAAATTGTACCTAAAATTGTACCTCATCCCATTTCTGCTTTGCACTAGATAGTACTGTACATTAGTACACTGCATAGTATTGTGTATTGTATATTATATGGTAACTCAGAACATTGTACATATGTCTATACCGAACACTGTGACCTCATTTTTCTTCTTCTAAATTCATGCTATATTATGTTATTATGTTATTTGATACTATCTTGTCTAGCACAGTCTCTGGAGCGTAACAGTAAGAAGCATTTTGTATGAAAGTATTCTGTACTTCTGTATGACAACTATTAAAGAACTTGAACTATCCCCAGTTATCCCATTAGTTCCCTGGGATGTTAAGCTAAGAAGTCTGTTAAGGATATATTATTTATTATTATTATTATTTTATTTCATTGTCTTTAGCCCTTAGTTGCACTTTTGTTGCAACCCCAGTTATCCCATTAGTTCCCCCAAACTTAGGTCTGTTATGTTAAGCTAAGAAATCTGCTAAGAAGCATATTATTTATTATTATTTAATTTCATTGGGTTTTTAGCCCTAGTTGCACTTTTGTTGCAACCCCAGTTATCCCATTAGTTCCCCCAAATGTAGGTCTGTTATGTTAAGCTAAGAAATCTGCTAAGAAGCATATATTATTTATTATTATTTTATTTCATTGTTTTTTTAGTTTTTTTTACATAAATCATAGTGGTAAAACATTTTGGGTTGCGACTTAATGACTAAGGGAAATGTTGGGTCCCGAGGCTAGACCAGTTGAGAACCACTGGGCTACATCATACATGGCAGTGAGATTCATTGTTCTTGTATATGCTCTCGTATTATTGTTTATATAGGCTACCCAATACTGACATCAAAATAGATTGTATGCCTCTACAAATCATATGCAGCAGGTAGAAAATTGACGGAAAATCCGTCGCGATTTGGAATAAAATTGAGGAGAACTTTAATCCCTGGGTATTAATCGAACAAAACGGAAAAAGGCAGTCATATTCCAGCACGGTCTTTATTAGTGTTTGCGCTGCCCAGGCAGCAATGGTTAATAGATATCATATCCGACATCACCGTACGTGTACACGTCTGTCAGTGTCAGCCTGTCACATATTTCTCCATAACACGCTTCCCTCGGCTTAGTCCATTTTTCCACATTTCATGGGGGTGTTCCATTACCGTATATGGTTCTGTATCATAATGGCTTCGCTCGGCATCACTTCTGCACTGTACCTCGCACGTGCACGCGCACTGAATAAAGACCACAATGTACCTTTATATCCCAATATTCGTCTGACCACTCCCCTATCAGCTTACCTACATAAGCAGGGGTGGGGCCACATACTCGCCTCCTTCTCGCTTTCACCACAAGGAAGTGCCTTCGGTAGATCCCCACTTGACGATTAGTAGGAGAGAGTTGGAAAACAAGAGATACGTTGACATCATATCTTTATTTTCTCTCTCACTATTTTCGAGAAAATATGGCGATATTGTCTTCGTACTGGAGTGTCTGGAAGATGGTGATCATTCTACACCTCCACTGTTTTTTTCATATTGGGGGTTCACGCCGCTACATGCCTCCCAACTGCAGTCCTCCTTGCTGCGCCTGGATGGGGTGAAACCCTCCAACGGTGCAGCTGGACTGTAGGACGCACCGACTGTTGTGAGAAGCGGTGGGTTCCAGGTTGGTGAGTAATGTTTGCTTGCGAGCGCCACTTGTCTGTTAGTGCTATGGGGACTAGCTGACAATGTTTACGAAAACCGGCCCCAGATTAGGGTCCTTTGTTCAGCCTCTTAGGCGACGGCGGAGGATCTTGGTCTGAAGCCCATTATAGTCAACTAGTGGGCCATGACCAGTAACACTGGTGATCCCTGTGTTCTCTGGACGAGTGGATGTTTTTCTGTCACCGTGTAGGCCCCGTCTTTCATATACAAATGAGAGTATACCCTCACGAGGAAATGTGGGCATGGATGTTCGTTATCGGAAAATCCGTGTTCAAGTCGGCTACAGCCCAGATGGGACTTGTGCTGGCTCCGCCGGATGTATGGTAAAATCACCGTTGTAAACTGTGTTACATCTCGTTTCTCTTCTCTCTTAAACGGTGAGGAGGGTTTCAGAACGGCGGCCTGTCTGAGAGTGGCTTGTTATATCGTTGTGTACAAGTTCAGGTGATAGCTGCTTAGCTTGCGTGCTAGTTGTGGCCTACCTGTTAGCCAGTCAGCTGTTAGCTGCGGCATTAGCCTGTTGTGTCACTAGGCTAGGAAACGTTAGCTTGCTGCTATCGGCCGAGAGCGGCCGTTAGCTTAATGCTACACTGTTGAACGTGCTGTGACTAACATGCTTTAAACACTCTTGACTACGACGTCATCTTTTGACAGAGGATGTTAGTCGAACCTACCCGGGAGGACTGCGTCAACAAGGAGCACCGTAGCGGCGGGATGGAGCAGTGAGCTGCCCGTGTCGTCAAACACAGGAGGCTGTGTTTACTTCGGTGCCATGTTAAGAGACTGCAGTTCGCGTGATCTGCGCTTCCGGTAGGAAAGGTCTTGACCAGACCTTGAACACTTCTTTCTTTCCCTTCTAAATGTTTTGTAAATAACGATGTTTTCCAAAACGTGTGTTGCTGCACTACATTTAGGATACGACGCAAGTTATGTGTGAATTGTCTTGTCACTGGTATTTAGCTTCTCCATGCAAATCGGGTTGTTGTTACAGATGTGAAAATGATCTGGGTTGTTGTGTTGAGAAACATCATGTGTGTTCATGTACCGTGTACTCACAACTAAGGGGGTTAAACTAACCTATAAAGCTATGCTTAGTGACATATGAGTGAAGAATGAATTCTTTTCTCAGCCTGTAATGACAATGAACAGTGTGTTCACATATTAAACAGGTTTACCTGTTCAACTGGCCGTATTTAGGGTAAAATAGGAGGGGTGTTTTCCCCCCGGTTCCCTGGGGACTTCCTCACCCTCCTCAGACATGTTGTTACAATATATGGTGTCACTGTGTGGTGGGATACGATGTAACCCTTAGCTTGATTACTGGGGTTGTGCTAAAACTGCTTGAGGAACTGTATTTTCCTAAAAGAAAAGATTGTTTGGTCACTTTTCGTGTGTGCTTAGCAAGGCCTGTGGCCGATACTAATCGAGAATTGTGTATTCTCTCACTATGGAAAAACGGCGTTCCTCTTTAGAGTGTATTGCCATTTTTTGTGGTGATAAAGGGTTGTGTGTATCTGGTGATCTACAACTGGGTTAGATTGGCCACAGAAGCGCATGTGTAATTCTGGTACCGGGGCTCTTAAGGGGGCCCTCTCTATTCTGTGTTTTTTCCTTAGAAAAAATCAGATAGCAGGTTAGCACATGAGCTGTGTGAAGCTGTTGAACGCTTCATTTAGCTGACTATGACTGTGTCATACTATTTTTTGTCATTACATCGTATCATGGGTGTGGGGTCGTAAAGGGGTGAACTGGTAACCTTTCCTCCCCCTTTTTTCTGTTGGTCAGGGGTAAACCCACCTGTCCTTCGAGGTTCCTGTCACGTTGCTGTTCGGCACGTTACGGGGGGGGGGGGGGGGGTAGTTTCCTGGTCCCACGCCCTGGAATATTGGGCGTGTGCACCGCAGAAATTCCCCCGCCATAGAGTATGTCACTGGCGCGTCTCTGTTGGTAAGACTTCCGTGTGCTGTTCAGGTCCATATGATGGATCTGTTTCAGGGAGTGGTCAGGGCTCCTCCTCGCGAAGCTCCTACTCGGGCCTTCTGTGAGTTGGGACTCTCCTTCCCTGTGAGGGAGCCTCCGCAGAGTTCAGAGCCTCCTCCTCAGATTGTCAAGGTGAGTAGAACTTCAAAAAGGAGTTCTGCTCTATTGTGTGTGTATTCGAGTATTGAGTGTGTATTGGTTCAGTGCCTCCTCCTCGGAGAGCCCTAACCCAAATATTACATAGCTCACTGTGGCAATATATTCTTTTCAATCTATACAGCTCGCGTGGGAAGTCTCTCTGGGGATTTCCGTCTCCTCCCTATGGGAGGGTGGTGGGATGTAAAAATGTAAAAAAAATTTACCCTCAGCCTGCGTCACGAGGGATTCATGTCAGTCTGTGTTCTTTCTTTTTTGAATAAAAAGAGGAAGGTACATGAAGCACGACGGCTCCGTGTTGTTCTCCCAGGCGACTTGGAGGAACAATGTTTGGTGTCTTGATAGACTATCCATTGATGTGTTTGGGTCTCGACGCATACATAGTGCTGGCTCGGTGTGTTTCTGTTACAGGATCACACGGGGGCTACGTGCGCCTTGGTTGCTTGTTAAAACAGAGTTTTTATAGGGCAACTGGGATGGAGTTTTGTCTCTTCCGAGCGCCAGTTTACTAGGTTGTCTCGACGAATTCTCGTTCATATCTGGGGGATGTAAACGGAATAGATCAGAACATATGTAGAGAGGTCTCACGCCCTTGGGGTGGGCCACTGAGCACGGTCTAAATGGGGACCGTCTGGGTGGCGCCCTCTTTTCATGTTTTAGATCGACACGCATATCTGCCCCCTCTTCTGGAGTGGGCATGTCGGCGTGGTGAGGACACGGGACTGGTCTGGTCACGCTGGTCCAGGTCAGTTAACCCGTTGTCCGCCAGGGATGCAGATCTGCTGTTCTGGTACCCTGAGGGACTTGTGCTTTTTTCGGGGGGGAAAATGCCACGTCGGTCCGGGTGTTACAGGGTTAGGGGCTATGGAGACCCTTGTTGTGTACATATTGTACTCTGCACTATTGTAATGGCTAACGGCCATGCCAACCTGTACACGCCCGATCTCGTCAGATCTCGGCCGCTACGCAGGTTCGGTCCTGGTTAGTACTTGGTTGGGAGACCGCCTGGGAATACCAAGTGCGGTGTGCTTAGGGCTGGTTCTCCATTATTTTCGCTCCTCTCTCACGAGTGGCGAAGAGGGGCCTGTTGGGGTGGTCTTGGACCTCCTCTGGTAACCCTGTGCTTCCCGTGCCGCCGGGCCCGGTCCGAAGTAATGTTCGTCGACCCGTAGGCCTGGAATAACCCTTTTTTTGAAAACTGAAACACTTGTACTGCGGTATAGCCAGTGTGTACCCGCAGGTGTGTTTGAGTTTTTTTCTTGAGGGGTTATAGGAACAACCACCGCATTGGGTAACGACAAGGTGGTTGATTCCCTGGTGTGTTGGAGCAGTGTCAACTCCCGGGTTACCCGGTTGAGGGTGCCCCTGCACGTTCATGACGTCTGCCAATCATGTCAGCCTTCTCTGCCTCAACCCCTCTGGGTGGGTTTTTTTTAAATGGAGGCTTGGTCATGCAACAACGCCAGCATACGCCCCTTCCGCCGGGGGGGCTGTTCTCAGCTAACTCCTTTGGCGCCTGTCTCGTCCGCAGTGCTCCAGGCTCAGGTTACAGCCTGTTGCCTGGTTTTTCCCGGTGCGCTGCCTGCTTCCGTTGGTTAACCTTTTTTGTGTGCTTACGGCCATGCTGACTGCCTGTGTTGCAGGGTCAGTGTGCCAGGCGGTGTGCTATTGGGGGGAGAGGGCCCGCTCTTGGAGGGGCCTTATCCGAATACGCTGGCGATGTGGGGGGCGGTGTCACTAAGTGACCGCCTGGTGGGGTCTTGATGCCTGGCGTCATTGACCTCTCCGGGCCCCCGTTTTCCAGGGGATCCAGTCCCTTCGGTGGGTCTGGGTCTTCCTTCGCGCTCCGCTGCTACGGCCTTGCCACGGGGTTGGGTTGCTCTTGACCCTGTGATTTCTGGGGGCAGTAACGAGGTTGTTCCCTCCGTTCGTTCCCGGGTGGCATGCGGGTTGTGCATGTGTGTAGTCGTGGGGTCAGGCCGCGGTCTGCTCACCCTGTGCGTTGAGTTGCTTGAGTGCCTCTTCGCATGGTCGGGTCCGTCGCCCTCCCGGGAACCTCCAATAGGGGGGGTGCCCTCCATTAGGGGGGGTCGGGGGGGCTCGGTCCTCCCTGGTCTGATGGTTGTGGGGGGCCTCAACGGGGTATATTTGTCGGCCGATGGCTCTCGCTCGGCCTCCCTTGTGCTGAAGTGATGCCGAGCGAAGCCATTATGATACAGAATGATAGGTTATGACTATAACCAAGTTCTGTTAATAATGGTGACGCTCGGCATCAGACGCCGCTGCTGCCCTTGATCTCACCTTGTGGTGAAAGCTTGGGAAGGAGGCGAGTATGTGGCCCCACCCCTGCTTATGTAGGTAAGCTGATAGGGGTGTGGTCAGACGAATATTGGGATATAAAGGTACATTGTGGTCTTTATTCAGTGCGCGTGCGAGGTACAGTGCAGAAGTGATGCCGAGCGTCACCATTATTAACAGAACTTGGTTATAGTCATAACCTATCGTTGATCGGGGCGGTTTTGGTATGCAAATACGTGAAAGTGTGCACGAGCCTCAGTGTAGGAGCAAGGTGATATTTATCATGACAGGTGTGCGTAGGACCTGTGTACGCACGTGTGATAAATCCCGTTTTTTTTGTGCGTGCACACATTCTAAATTCTGTGCTTACGTGTGGAAATAGAACATTTTCTAAGAACTTGATAAATGAGGGCCCTGGCCTCTAAATGACGAAGTAGCAGACAGAATCCTTTGTCTTCAACGAGGGAAAAGCGCTGGTCGTCAAGTGCCATCATTTCTGTGATCAAGTTAGAGATCGCTTGAGCCCTTGGGTCATTTCTGTCAAACTTCTTTAATTTTGCAAACGCCTCGTTAATGGGTACAAGCCCCGCCGGTTCCTTTGCAGCTGGCTTTGGATTCGCAGCAGCTTTAGCTGCTCGCGCGTCGTCGTAGGCTTTTAACACACCATCGTAGCGGTGGTGATGTTGCAGGTGAATTATTATTTTGGATGTGTTATAGCCTGTTGCCCCTTTCCCTCCTCGTGGAACTTCTGCATTTGTTACAAATAGCAAGCAAACTGTTTTCCTCAAACTTTGAAAAAGTCCCACACTACTGACGCCATGTTTGTTTCCTATCCGTGCTGCTTCTGAAAGTTACGTGACTACGTCACAGCCAGGCATGAGAAAGCGAGTGCTGGATTTGTGAAAAACTCCCTCTTCCTAAACCACACGCTATCAGTCGTACCACAGTACTGTCAAAACGGGAGGAGCCTATAGTAAAAACAAACACCCTTCATCCCAATCCACCTACACCGCATTTAAAAAATGTATATATATTATCGGAGCTATCAATAATTTTATCGGGATGACGTCATAATTGCTGATATCGACCTGATAATTATCGTGCATCCCTAGTTATTATTAGCCGCGGCAGCCTCAGATATTAGCCCTTCATTAGCAAAATCCAGAACTAACGTTAGCTTAGCAGTGTGTCTCATCTGTTTATCTGATATACATTATCCTAGTTTAGCTTGGTTTAGGAGTCCATGGTAAAGTTGTATTATTTACAGTTTACTAAACAATAATTTTTCAATCTTCTGTAGATGGCCACGGTATTGCATTTAGTTGTATTTTCATTTAATTTAGTGTACTTTCTGACGAGGACGTGGTCTTAGTTTTTCCAATGTGACCCTGGAAATCACTTGGAAGACAAAAACAACAGCTGCCTGCATCAATAACCAATCGGATGTTTTGGCCATCAAATTAAATGCAATATCATAGGCTTATATTCATAGATCAGAACTATAGCAGTGCATCTGTCTATATATACACCCATGTGTTTTTCAGTTCTTAGGAAGATTTTCATGTCAGGATTTTCCTTCCTTTCCAATTTGTTAGCCTAGGAAAATAGAGCTACTTGTATAGCTGGTTATGGTCTGATGGTTCTTGCTTGGCTTTCTGTGTTCCTGATGAATTTCAACTGAAAAGTTAGACCTTTTGTTTGTTAGGATGAATGTACAATGTACTGATATTTCTTTCCTTACTTTCCCCCCAAGACCAAGACTGGTCTGAATATGACCACCCCTAGCCTCTCACACCTTGGTTTGAGAGAACTGTCTGTCTGTTTGGTGGACTGCATGAAACCGCCACAGCTGGACCAGGAGCAGAGCGGTTTGGATTGCATGGAAACAAGTATGGAAATGTTGACTTTAATCTGTAAACATTATGACTTTATAAGTGTTGACTTTAACCTCTTAAGCCAGACTCTCTAAATTTGCCTAAAAGTACATACCCAAGTAAAAGGAAGATTGCTCCACTTCTACAAGCTTGGTGGTACTAAATCCAGATTGAACTCTGCCATTGGAAAGATTTGGCCCGATCCATAGATGTATGACTTGGCCATAATAAGGTAATTTATAGGCCTGATATTCTATATTCATATTCCAAATTTCATATTCCAAATTGCATGCACAATCAGTACTGTATCTACAAAAAACCCTGTAAATCATCTTCCTTTCATTAATTTACCTTTTTTATTTATTGTACACTTGATCTCAAGAAGGTGCTGAATGAGCACCTGCACTTTTCACGTCTGGTGAGGTCAATGTTGTTATTGAGCATGGTGTTATTCACCTTCAAAATTAATTAAACATTTTTAGAAAATAATGTATATTCTCCTTTGGTTCATTACAATTTACTCGAGCATAGTAACAGACACAATATTTCTGCCACTGGGAATACATTCCCTGAGGTCCATCTATGTCCCTAGATACCAGGAACATGCAAATGGACATTGTAGAAGTGGAGCAATCTTCCATTTACTTGGGTATGTACTTTTTGGCAGATTTTCTGAAAATATGGCTACGGCTTAAGAGGTTAATTCATACGGATTGTATTAATTGGAAATGAATGAAAAATGTATATTGAATATCAGATTAATAATCAGAATAATCAGAAAAAAAATGTGTACTCTGGTTTAAAGATTCAAGAACAGACAGTTTGCTGTACAATGCAAATCTTACTTTGCTAGTCCGCCCTTCACACAAAATCACACAATACTTAAATGTATTTAACTTATTAAAATTAAATAAATATGGAGGTGACAATGGGTCACAGCAGCAGTTAAAAGTGTCTTTAGTGATTGACAGTTCGGGGGAAGGGTGACAGTGAGGTCACAGCAGCAGTCGGGTCAGAGTGTCTGCCTGGCACAAAATAGAAAGTGTGGGGGGGGGGGGGATCACAGTTTCGTAGTCCTGGATTTCAGATGGCAGGAGGTTGAAGAGTCTGTGCTGGGGGTGTGTACTGTCCTTAATTATGTTATGTGCTCTCCTGGTGGCCCTGGTAGAGTAAATGTCCTGTAGTGAGGGGAAGGCTGCTCCTGAGATGTATTGAGCAGTTTTAATCACTCGCTGGAGTGCCTTCCTCTCCTTAGCAGTGCAGTTTCCATACCAGACCGTGATTGAGCTAAGGACACTCTCAACCGTACTTCTATAGAAGTTGCTGAGAATTTTGGGCGGCATTTTCTCAGCCTTCGATGCTGGGATTCTTTGTGTGTGTGTGCGTGTCTCTCTCTCTCTCTCTCTCTCTCTCTCTCTCTCTCTCTCTCTCTCTCTCTCTCTCTCTCTCTCTCTCTCCCCCCCCCCCCCCCCCCATATCTGGTCCGGTATCAATTCCCAGGTAGAAAGAAACATTTTGGGCTGCTTTAAATCATTTCTTTTTTAATCGCAAATTTAATCGCAATCACAATATCTGTCCGAAAAATCGCAATTAGATTGTTTCCCAAAATCGTGCAGCCCTAATCCTCAGTGGACCGGTTCTGATGGTACACAAACTGCAGAGGGTCCAGTGTGTCTGGGATGGTCTCCTTGATGTGCGACATGACTATCCTCTCGAAACACTTGATCACTATTGGGGTGAGTGCAACGGGACGATAGTCATTGAGACAGGTTACAGTGTTTTTCTTTGGCAGGGGCACGAGGGTGGTGGTCTTGAAGCAGGTAGGCACAATAGCTTGTGCTAGTGACAAGTTGTAAATGTCAGCAAGTACGTCAGCCAGCTCTGAGGAACAGACCCTGAGGGCACGGCCGGCTGCCTTCCGTGGGTTTGTTCTCAGAACCGTACGTACCTCTGCCGTTGTCACAGTGAGTGGTGAGTCCTGCGTGCTCTCCGTGGTCAGAACCCCTCTCTGTTGGTTGGTGTTGGGGACTTCAAAGTGGGCGTTGAGTCTAGAACTGTAGACGACTCTGGACTAGGCATGTGCCGGTATGACATTTTGAAGGTATGATAACCTTGGGCAAAAATACCCCGGTTCACGGTATATCACGGTATTCGGTAAAAAAAAAAAAAAATCCGATTGAACAAAACTTCTTTTATTACAGTGCACAAATCAGCTGTGATGTTAAGTGTTATTTATGAATGTGTGAAGACTGTCTGTATTACACACAGAGGGAACTGTATGACCACTTTCAAACTAAGTACAGAATAAAAAATACTTCCAAATAAACTTTAATGATTATGAATAGGCCTATGTACTTCAAACTTCAACTTCAAACTTCAAATTACTTTATTTTCCTTTCGGAACTTTATTTGTTCAGTGGTTAAAAGACAAACATACAGTCACAATACATAGATACTCACCACTATAAAAAAAAAACACCACCTATGTTAAAACTACAGTAAAAAGACCACTATATAAAAAAAACACCAACTACATTAAAACTACAGTACTTAAAGCACGATATATTAAAATCCATGTGGAGTAGTTCTATATGTATATAAATAATAAATAATAGTAGTACAGGTGATCTATATCCATTAGGGATGCCCCGATCGATCGGCCACCGATCGTTATCGGCCGATAATCAGTATAAATATGCGATCGGTGATCGGTGATAATGCTTTATTTTCGCCGATCGTCAAAACCGATCTCACTCGCTGTCGCTGAGTTCTGTCTCAGACACCGGGTGGTGCGGCGTCTGCTCATCCCTCCACCCGCACGCATGTAAACACGGGTCTAGTTTTCTTTTTTTTTAGTCTAGTGGGACGGGACACGGGAGGACGGCGTCTCCCTGAGCTAACGTTAGCTTAGCTACCGTTACAAAATGACCCAGTCAACTATTCACTTTTAGTTTAATACATGATGAGGCATTGTCTAACCGAACGGTATCTAGCCGGCCAGCTACCGATAGCTCCTGACATCAACAAACGCTCCATCAAGTCTAGTAGAGACGTGTATGATACCTGTTAGCTGTTAGCTCACGTTAGCGCAAGTTAGTTCACTGTTCAAAACGAAATGTCCCATTGAACTAAATAATTCACTGAGGGGTTGTATTAACGTTATATATCCGGCTAGCAGTAGCTACAGATAGCTCCTGATATCAATGTCTTATAACACTGATTCGATGCGTATTCGAGCTGAGGGCATGTTGAATGTGATATGACCACAGTAACGTTATACCATTAGGGTCCAGCTGCAGCAGGAGGAGAATCCTGGCCGTATCTCGAGGCTACTCGAGTATAGGTCCAGCTGCAGCTCCGGAGAATCCTGGCCGTATCTCGAGGCTACTCGAGTATAGGTCCAGCTGCAGCTCCGGAGAATCCTGGCCGTAGCTGGAGGCTACTAGAGTACACACAGACAGTGGAGCTTGTTGCGTGGTGGCGATGTCTCGCAGATAATACAAGTACAAGTCTAATTATATAATATATATATTTTATAAAAAAAAAAAATTATATAAAATAACGTTTAATTTTTTTTAATCAAAAACGATCGGTATCGGTATCGGCCGATATGGCTCACGACGATCGGTGATCAGTATCGGTGGCAAAAAACGTGATCGGGGCATCCCTAAAATCCATCAGGTGGAAGGGGGAGTCTATTTTAAGTAGTCCAAAGTCCTTGGGGGGGGGGGGGCAGGCAGTCCGGCTTCCACCAGACCTAGGTGTTCAGCAGTATGATGGAGGTTTTTGTTAATGTAATGTAATCTACTTGCACAGATGTATGTTATATAGCCTAGTACTATTCTTACTGGATTAAACATACATTTAAACAATTAATCTTTTGTGGAAGATCAACAACCACCCACGGAACTATGTGTTGGGGATAATGGTTCCGCACGGACCATATTGTTTGTTACTTTCCTGTCAGCACACTAGCTTAACGTCAACAGAGTTTAACATTAAATAAATGTTTAGCGTCGTCTTTCGACATCCCCACCTCAGACTCTTATCCTTCTCATGATTATGAATATGTAACGG
This sequence comes from Notolepis coatsorum, assembly GCF_963971535.1. Lineage (NCBI taxonomy): Eukaryota > Metazoa > Chordata > Actinopteri > Aulopiformes > Paralepididae > Notolepis > Notolepis coatsorum. The sequence continues at coordinate 93,183,747 of NC_140179.1, read as the reverse complement.
AACGTAGGCCAATCTCACTAACGTTAGTCGACCTAAATCAATTAGCAACATGATTCACCGGTACTACTAGCTAGCTGGCTAACTAGCTAACGTTAACTAGCTTCCGTCAAAACGTTAGCTGTAATGGATCATACATGATGTGGTGTGCTGTTAGTTATCTGAAAATAATGCTCTATACACGGGGGGTAATTAACGTGAGCTAGTTAGCCAGCTACTGACAGTTTGTAAACAGATTCGCAACATACCGTCGGCGCCTACCGTCTGAACGTAATTTGAAAGGTTTTGACACCGCGACATTTTCAAACCGCGGTAAACCGGTTACCGGCACATGCCTACTCTGGACTACACTGTGTTCTTAAACTATAAAACCCAGCTACATACCATTATAAACCTCTTACATGGAAATTAAGCTGAATAAAATCACCAAATCTCCTTCCTCTGACACTCTTCTCCATCCAGATAGCTGTCCTGTCAGGCCTGGGACGAAACCAAGAGGCTTGGATGGAAGAAAAGGTCTCTGCTGTGACCAGTGTGGAAAAAACTTCAGTTCAAAGACGAATCTCAATAAACACCAACGCATTCACACAGGAAAGAAACTCTATTCCTGTGACCAGTGTGGGAAGAGCTTTAGCCAGCTGTCTCATCTAAAAAGACACCAGATGAGTCACACGGGAGAGAAGCCCTACTCCTGTGACCAGTGTGGGACGAGCTTTAGCCAGCTGTATCATCTAAAAATACACCAGATGATTCACACAGGAGAGAAACCCTACTGCTGTGACCAGTGTGGGACGAGCTTTAGTGGACTGTCTAGTCTGAAAACACACCAGAGAATTCACACAGGAGAGAAGCCGTACGCCTGTGATCAGTGTGGGACAAGCTTTAGTCAACTGTCTAGTCTGAAAACACACCAGAGAATTCACACAGGAGAGAAGCCGTACTCCTGTGACCAGTGTGAGACGAGCTTTAGTCAACTGTCTAGTCTGAAAACACACCAGAGAATTCACACAGGAGAGAAGCCGTACTCCTGTGACCAGTGTGAGACAAGCTTTAGTCAACTGTCTAGTCTGCAAACACACCAGAGAATTCACACAGGAGAGAAGCCGTACTCCTGTGACCAGTGTGGGAAGAGCTTTATTAAACTGTCTAGTCTGAAAATACACCAGATGATTCACACAGGAGAGAAGCCCTACTCCTGTGACCAGTGTGAGAAGAGCTTTAGTCGACTGGATAGTCTGAAAAACCACCAGATGATTCACACAGGAGAGAAGCCCTACTCCTGTGACGAGTGTGAGAAGAGCTTTATTAAACTGTCTAGTCTGAAAACACACCAGAGAATTCACACAGGAGAGAAGCCCTACTCCTGTGACCAGTGTGGACAGAGCTTTAGTGAACTGTTTCATCTGAAAAGACACCAGATTATTCACACAGGATGGAAGCCCTACTTCTGTGACCAGTGTGAGAAGAGCTTTATTAAACTGTCTAATCTGAAAACACACCAGATGATTCACACAGGAGAAAAGCCCTACTTCTGTGACCAGTGTGGGAAGAGCTTTAGTCGTCAAGATCGGCTGAAATCACACCAGATGATTCACACAGGACAAAAGCCCTACTTCTGTCACCTGTGTGAGACTAGCTTTAGACAACTGGGTAATCTGAAATCACACCAGATGATTCACACAGAACAGAAGCCACATCATTGTAGTTTGTGTGATAAGAGATTCAGAACATCAGCATATTTGCGTAAACATGAGAAAATTCACCTGAGAGAGAAGATTCAGGGAAATGTCAAACCTGTCAATTCACTTGCACATTCCTAGGAGATAAACTACTGCTGTGACCAATATTAGAAGGGTTACACTCATAATGATGCTCCTGAAATGATATCAACGTCATTCACACAGGAGAGAAACTTCACATGAAAAATAGGCACCATTTTAACTAATGTAGCAGGAATTTAAAACCATCCAAACTGATAATACACAACACCAGTGTCTACTATTGTGACCACTGGAAAACGCTTCAGTACGCCATTACAGCTGTCAGTCCATCAACAATCATAACAATAATAGTGGTAGTAATATTTGGCCGTTCTTTTGAAATAAAAAACGACTACAAAGAGCTTTTGAGAGAGAAGCAGTACTAGCATAGACGCGGTTTTCATTGACGACAACAGTTGTGTTTCTGTCGCTCTGAGGAGTGAGACAGACGGTGTGGATGTTCCTGGGACAATATGTCATGGTATAAGAGTGAACACATTTATTTAACCTTTATTTGACCAGGTAGTCACTTGAGATCAATGATCTCTTTTTCGAGCAAGACCTGGCCAAAATGGCAGCAAAACAAAAACAAACATACAATACACAAACACAGACAGAGACATAAAAGGCAAAGTGGGGCAAGGGGATACATTTGAGCAAACAAGATTGTCAATATATTGCTTGCTCCGCGGTTGCAGCTGGAGGCTATTGGGCGAGTGACATTTGCGAGGTCTGAGAGGTCTGTCCGCCACATGGCGGGTAACAGAATAGTCATGTAAAATAATTAAAACTGCAGTGTGTTTTGGTTTTACGAGTCGACGGTCGCTATTTTTGCAGCCTTGCGCGTCAACTCTCCTTGTTTACCGACGTCACATCCACTACCTGCTTGCACTGTAACGCTGCTATACCGATTAGCTAACGTTAGCTTAATAGCGTCGGTTAAATGGAAGGAGTAAGCCGGCCACTAAAATGAAAAAACACAGCGGTTTTCTCAGACGAAAAGGATAAGCGGGGCCACCCAACAAAAGAAAGTTTCGAGAGGAATGGAAGTTTGAAGATTAGCGGTGTTTCAAGAGACTGGCTAGGCTACTGGGGGCTGTAGTGGTGAGTTGTTAACTTGTTCCGTGTTCCGCAACTACTGTATGTCAAAAAGAAAAACAGAAACAACACATTTGTCATTGTCATGTTACTTCACAGTACAAATACGTGAGTCCTCTGTTGTGGTTGTGAGTATCCTTTATTAGCTTAACTCCGTAGATCACACAGGTCTCCTCCCCACCGTATATTCTCTCCCCACCGTATGTATCTTTTTTTCTCCCGCCCACCCACCCCCTCCTAATGTACAGTCTCCTCCCCACCGTATGTATATTTCTCTCCCACCCCCTCCTAATGTACAGTCTCCTCTCCACCGTATGTATATTTCTCTCCCACCCACCCACCCCCTCCTAATGTACAGTCTCCTCCCCATCATATGTATATACTCTGTCAGAATCTATGGGTAACATTACTGTATATTTGCATATCATATATGTCACAAATGTAACAGTACTATATACCTGTATGTCCGTCCCTATGCCATACATGTCATGATGTCATGTATGTCATAAATGTCACTATGAATTGAAAATGGGGGACCCTGATGTAAACAAGACAAACGTCTTTTTCTGGTCTGCATCCCCTTAACAATTGTGTGTATTGAGCCGTACTGTATTGTACCCATTCTGCAATCTGTTAAATATTGATTGATTGATTGAACATTTTATTAACAGATTGCAGAATGGGTACAATACAGTACAGCTCAATACACACAATTGTTAAGGGGATGCAGACCAGAGAAAGACTTTCGTCTTGTTTACATCAGGGTTCCCCATTTTCAATTCATCATAACATATATGACACACATGACATACAGATAGACAATACTGCTACATCTATACATTTATGACATACCAGATTTACAAATACAGTAATGTTTGTGATACAAACATTTTCTAAAAAAGAGAGTATATACATTTGACAAAGAAACTACACAAGACTTGCATTCACGCTCTCCAGCACACAGCCTCCCTGCCTGGCACAACAACCGCAACAGTAGGGTCTATAGTCACAGTCAGGACAGTAGGCTCTACAAGTAGGCTCCCTTAAAACGCTAACACTATAAAAATAAAAAAATAAACAGTGGAGGTTAAAATAAGAATATGACTTGGCCTGAAAAAAAGTTCAGTCAGGAGAATTTCTTTTGCTTTAATCCCCGAGTACTACACAAGAAGAAGTGTTTATTTTAGAGTAATGTTCCATGTATTGTCTTCATTGGTATTCTTTTAAAGGAATGGATGTTCCTTTATATGAATTTATCATCTTTAGTGGTTTTTCTATCAAAACGGTATAGGGTTGGAATCAATTAAAAATCAAAACAAGTTGTTTACTTTATGATGATAGAACATCCATTCACATTTACTTGTCATTAGGTTGGATAGCAAAACCTTTTCATGATGGAACTTGTACAATATTTGAAATAAAATCTACATCTTAAATAAAAAAAATTATTAGAATGTATGATATGCTAATAATATGGGGCGACATTGGCTCGGTAGAGCAGTCGTCTGGTAATCCGGAGGTTCCAGGTTCGATTCCCGCTCCTCCCAGGCAGTGTGTCGAAATGTCCTTGAACAAGACACTTAACCCCTAATTGCTCCCGATGAGCAGGTCGGCACCTTGCATGGTTGCCTCCGCCGTCGGTGTGTGAATGTGTGAGTGAATGGGTAAAAATGTGAGGAACAAATTGTAAAGCGATTTGGATAAAAGCACTATATAAATGCAACCATTTACCATTGGCCATTTAATAATATGGATGAATTGTAAGCGTCAAGATAAGTGGGATGGTGTGAATTGATCTCTTAGAAGTAACTAACTCAGAAGTATGAAAATTAAATATTACATTTTAACCTACTTTGTATGAAAGGCTTCATCTAAGTGCAACAATGATAATTTTTAGAAAATCTGTTGCAGCGTATCTTGGAACTGTTCAACTGTACAAGCACACCATTCCCATTATGTCTTTTTTCCTTTTTCTTTTTAAACGCACATGTGAATGCATTTTCTAAAAATGTTTAATGTTCTGGCACCATATTTTGGCTAAATAGGCCTCGTTTTATAAATGTGTATACAGAAACAATTCTGTTGCTTTTGTTGATTCATTCATTGATAACATAGTGCTGTAATTTCATTTTCTAATAAATATGCATGATCAAGTTCAACAACGTGTGCTTTTATTTTGATATTCCACGTTGAAATTACGTGATACATTAAGTGTGGGGTTGCCAAAAAAAATCCTAATTAAAATGGGATCGTGGTATAATTTTTTTTGAGAACCCCTGGATTACATGCATTCCTGGGGGGAGGGGATCTCTAACTTGTGATTGGTGGAGACAGGCCTCTGTTGGCTCCCACCAACTCGGTTCCCTTTGTCCGTACCAAAGAGCCGCTCAAAAGAACCGGTTGGTTCTTGAACGTCACATCAGTCTCAGCCGGTTCCTCCGACTGAGTCTTGGCTGCTGCTGCTGCAGTCCTCTGTCCTGCTCATGTCCTCTAGTGGGACTGACATCTGAGCCCCGTCCTCCTGGTGATGGAGGCTCGTCAGGTAGTGACTGAAATGTGTTTTCTAGCTTCAGTGGACATGAAAAAGAGAGAAATGCGAAAAGATACATTTCATGCGTGTAACACGTTATATTATGTATACAATTGAAGTAAACAAAGGCTTGTGAAAATGTACAAGAAGATATATATATTTTATTTATTATTATCTATTATTATTTAATGTGTAAGAAGTATATTATTTTCAAATGATTTATTGCCATTCATGCTGTTTTCTATTACTTGGGTCTGAGAAGTGATCAATGATAGGTGCTTGATTATACTTGCCTTGCTAGGAACTACCTATAGGGGGAGCGTGCTGCCTGCTTCTCATTCATTACACAGACGTGAACGAGAGCAACAGCGTGTCAGATTCACATTTGTTTATTGTCACATTTTCTGTACCTTACAGCAAAGAAAGTGAAATTCTATTTGTTGTGGTCCCTTGACCATAGCAGCTTCCAATAAAATGTGCATAGAATAATAATAAAATAAAGATGAGAGCGTCAATGGGCTCTGTTGACGAGTCTGATGGCTTGGGGGAAAAAGCTGTTCTTCAGCCGGTTGGTTCTGGTTGTGTGGCTGCGGTAGCGCTTTCCAGACCGCATCAGCTGGAACAGTCCATGGTTGGGGTGATTAAGGTCCTTGATCATTTTCCGGGCTTTTTTAATGCACCGGCTCTCATATATTTCCTGGACGGGGGGAAGCTCACATCCACAGATCTTTTGTGCTGTCCTCACGACTCTGCTGTCCTCACGACTCTGCTCAGCGCTCTGAAGTTGAGGTCGGTGCAGTTCCCCCTCCAGGCGGTGATGCACCCCGTCAGGGCGCTCTCTGTTGTCCCCCTGTAGAACGCCTTCAAGATCTTGGGTGTCATGCCGAACTTCTTCAGCCTCCTGCGGTGGTAGAGGCGTTGTTAGGCCTTCTTTACCACGTGATTATGTGGACGTCCCAGGTGAGTTTGTCGGTGATGTGGACACAGAGAAACTTAAAGCTGCTGACTCTCTCCACTGCAGCCCTGTCGATGGTGATGGGGTCCAGCTTCTCTCCCCCTCTCCTGTAGTCTATGACCAGCTTCTCTCCCCTCTCCTGTAGTCTGAAATTACATACCTAGGTTCCATCCTAGAGGCAAATCTTTCCTGTGACAAAATGGCATTCAAGGTAATAAAAAAAGTCAACCAACAAACTAGATTCTTGTACCGGATCTCCTCTCTGGTAAACAAGAATACCCTGAAGACTCTGGCAGGAGCACTCATTCAAGGGTACTACGACTATGCTTGCACCTCATGGTACCAAATCACCTCAAAGGCACTAAAAACAAGATTACAAACATCACAAAACAAACTGGTCAGACTTTTTCAAGTCAAGTCAAGAGTTTTATTTGTCACGGCATACAAGTATACAGTGAAATGCGGGGGGTCTTGCCCGCAACGATTGTGCATAATACAATAATAATATAATAAGAATCCAATAGGATGAGAACGACATTTGTGCAATAATACAAGTAATCAATGTAGGGCATAGTGCTGTGCATTGATGGGTATCGGTCAAGTGTTTATAGAATTGAGCGTTGAGGAAAGAAAGACTAATGTTAGAGAACTATGAAGAGACAAAAGCCATCCAGGTCGCAGTATAAAAAGAGAAGAAAAGAAGAAGAGAAACATGCCAAGGTGAAAGGTATGCAATTTTGTACAACTTCCGAAGCAAGCAGAGGCACTTGTACACACCTTAAACCATGGAGGGCAATCTGATTTGGATGGGAAGGAGCTGGCTCCGGAGTTGGAAAATGTACCTGACTTGCCAACAAAGAGCATGACAACTCTTGAGTTGTTGAAATTCATACACACAAAGCAGCTCACAGAAATATATCCCAACTTGTGTATTGCTCTGCGGATGAGTGCAACGCTACCAGTAACAGTAGCTTCAGCCGAGAGTTTTTCCAAATTAAAACTATTTTTTTTATCCACTTTTTCTCCTCCTATTTTTCTTGTATTTTCCTCCCATCCCAATTTAGTCGTTATGCCAATTCCCCCTCCCCTTCCTGGTCGTTGTGCGCATTTCCCCCTTACTTGCCGGTCTAGGGAGCCCTAAAGTATATCACATGCTTCCTCCGATACATAGGAGACAGCCAGCAGCCTTTTCACCTGACAGCGAGGACTCTCATTGGGTGAGTGTAACGCGTGGGAGGGCACACTACCTCACCCAGATCCCTTCCTCGCTGTGCAGGCGCCCTGACCGACCTGTAGGAGTCGCTGTTTACAACGACCAGATTACCACCCACCGGCTTCCCTCCCGCTGACACTGCCAATTGTGTCAGTATGACGACCGGCCAAGCCGGAGGCATCGCTGACAGCTGGATTCGATATCAGTGTCTCTGCGGTGGTAGACAGAAGCTTAGTCCGCTGCGCTACCCGGCCACAAATTAAAACTCCTGAAAACATACCTGAGGTCAACCATGGCTCAAGAACGCCTCAGTGGTCTGGCTGTAATCAGTATTAACCATGAGGTTGGTGGTCAGATTTCATATGATGATGTGATTGATGACTTTGCAGCGAGGAAGGCCAGAAGGATTGCACTGTAAATGGAAACCAGTAGGAGCTACAGGCTAACCTTGAAGTGTGATGATAGGGAGTGGAATGTAAATAGTTCTTTAGACAAAGTGAATTTGTAATTTGTATTTATTTGTTTGTTTATTTAGCATATTATATTTTGATTATATATGTGTAACATATTTTACAATACATCATTTTCTTTTAAAGCAAATGTGCATGTTATTTTATTGTTTGTTATTGTTATTATTATTATTGATTGTTAGCTAAGTTGTTTGTTTTAATTCTTTAGTGTGCACTTTACATTTCTTCTTAATTTTCTTTGAAAGCAAATTTGCACATTCTTTTATTGTTTGTTATTGTTATTATTGTGTGTTAGCTAAGTTGTTTATTTGTTTTAATTCTTTAGTGTGCACTTTACATTTATTCTTAGCTTTTGTTCTTGCTTGTAAAAAATAAAGGTGCATTACTTTACTGTATAACTCTTAACCCTTTCACTGCCACGTGACAGAGGGTTAACCCTTTACTATCACACAACCGACGGTCATGAAAACAGTTATATATGCAGTTAGACAGTTACTAGTGGAAACAGTTATATATGCAGTTAGACAGTTACTAACAATCCTACACAGAACCTCTGACTTCAACAATCCCTATGCCATAAATGTCATGTATGTTGTGTATGTCATAAATGTCACTATGAATTGAAAATGGGGGACCCTGATGTAAACAAGACAAATGTCTTTCTCTGGTCTGCATCCCCTTAACAATTGTGTGTATTGAGCCATACTGTATTGTACCCATTCTGCAATCTGTTAAATAAAGTTTTCATTCATTCATTCATCCAAGATGATTTCACTGACACATGCCTTCTCTATTTGAACGACCACATCAAACAAGAGGTGGACGCGGGCAAATACTGTTGAACATGTGCTGCTTCATTGTGCTCGGTATGAGAGGGAGAGGGGGGTCTTGTGGGGTCGGGTGAGGGAGGGGGGGGGTGCAGATTCTACGTTGGGCGTATTGTTGAGGGATGAGGTGGGCAGTAAATGGGTGCAGGATTTGGTTTTGAGTTTTGTGTTTTCAATTGGTTTGGGGGATAGGATTTAAATTTTATTTAATTTCTTTTGTTTGTGTTTAGGTTTTAGTTTTAATTATTAGGTTTGTATAGGGTGGTGATGTTAGGGATGGGTATTTTGCTTTGTTTGTGCTGGGTTTATTGGTTTTTCTTTATGTTTTATTTTCATTGCCGGGTTCTTGCTTTATCTGCTCCAGTTGCTGGGTGTACAGTAGGTGGCGGTATGCGCCTTTCTGTGGTTGCGACCCGCCATTAATTCCAAAGAAGAAGAAGAAGTAGACGACAACACCGCGCGTCCTTTCTGCAGTCTCGTCGTTCAGGTAAACAAAGGTACATTAGATTGGACGAATGAATGAATGAAAACTTTATTTAACAGATTGCAGAATGGGTACAATACAGTACGGCTCAATACACACAATTGTTAAGTAAACAAATCACGGAACGATAGCTAGTTAGCCCGCACCATCCAGGTACTACTATAACGTTAGCTCCCAGTCCCAGAACGGTAGCTAGTTAGCCCGCACCATCCAGGTACTACTATAACGTTAGCTCCCAGTCCCAGAACGGTAGCTAGTTAGCCCGCACCATCCAGGTACTACTATAACGTTAGCTCCCAGTCCCAGAACGGTAGCTAGTTAGCCCGCACCATCCAGGTACTACTATAACGTTAGCTCCCAGTCCCAGAACGGTAGCTAGTTAGCCCGCACCATCCAGGTAATACTATAACGTTAGCTCCCAGTCCCAGAACGGTAGCTAGTTAGCCCGCACCATCCAGGTACTACTTAGGGGGCCCCAGGCTACACGCAGTCACGAAAGGGGCTAGGTAAATAGTGGCGTTAAATCGGGCGTCGGGAGCTGAGAGACAAAGCAAAGCTATATCCGAGCCATTTGTCATAATACCGTTTGTATACTTTATGATCGTTATCCTGAATTATACGTACAGATGCAGTCTGAAACGGTTCATCTTCACCTAGGCCCGATTATTGACCGCAAAATGGTTGGTGCGTAAAGAACGCCGGGATAGTGTGCAGCGCTGTGCGGCCTTCTGCAACCTACCCTGCAACCTATCCTGCTGCAACCTACCCTGCACCCTATCCTGCAACCTACCCTGCAACCTATCCTGCTGCAACCTATCCTGCACACTATCCTGCAACATACCCGGTACCCTATCCCCCCCCCTCACAGTAAGCTGTGGTGTTCCACAAGGAAGCATACTAGGTCCGCTACTGTTCCTAATTTATGCAAATGACATGTCGTCAGCTTGTGACTGCAACTTGTTCCTGTTTGCGGACGACTCAGCCCTGCTGGCAGGGGCGTATTTGGCACGGGGGACATTGGAATGGGTCCCCCCCATTTTTTCAGAATGCAGTTATGTCCCCCCCCCCCGTCTGACTACCTGTATGCAAAGAGTAGTAGATGGGGGTCGCATTTGCACGGGCCAAGTACCCACTCGCTAAAGTACTCGTCTTTGCATAATAATAGCTCGGGTCGTCCCCTCAGCCGAGGTGTGTGTTAAAATACGTCATCACATACGGTATAAAGAGAGATAAGATAAGACATTCAGTGCTATGTCCGACTCCTACCTGCGTGCATGCAACAACGAGATGGCACCGTCGCCCAAGAGGAGAAAGCTACTTCTTCAAAGCAAACTAAGTTTTGCTACGCTGTCGCCCGGAGCTAAACCAGCAGCAGTGACGACACCACCACGAAACAGGAAGGCAAGTAACAGCATTTTAGCAGATTTTCTTTTTTTAATATAGGCCTAATGTATTTGTCCAGATTGACTATATAGCTATAGCTATTTGCCTGTTTGTTTCTCTTGAAAATAATCGTGGTTCATAAGTCCATGATTGATTGATTGATTGAAAAGTTTATTAACAGATTGCAGAATGGGTACAGTACAGTACAGCTCAATACATAAATTGTTAAGAGGATGCAGACCTGAGAAAGACTTTCGTCTTGTTTCCATCAGGGTCCCCCATTTTCAATTCATCATATGACACACACGACATACAGATAGACAGTACTGCTACATCTATACATTTATGACATACCAGATTTTCAAATACAGTACTGTTTGTGATACTAAAAAAATCCAGAAAAAGAGTATACATTTGACATAGAAACTGTGCATTGGAGGAGGTTGGGTAGGTGGGGTGGGGCTGTACATTGGAGGTGGGGGGGGGGGGGGGGGGGGTTGGGTAGGATACAACCCCATTGTAATCATCCTGACTAATAATGATGAATTGAAAATGGGGGACCCTGATGTAAACGAGACTAAATTCTTTCTCTGGTCTGCATCCCCTTAACAATTGTGTGTATTGAGCTGTACTGTATTGTACCCATTCTGCAATCTGTTAAATAAAGTTTTCATTCATTCACAGATATTTGACAACACCGCAAAGCTGGTCACCTCACTAAACATCGATCCGATGGAAATGCCTCGTATCCGCAACCCTCCAAAACGTCTAACTGGTGACGCTGCAGCACATGTCCCAGCAACTTCTGTGGACTTCTTCAGAGGGGAGTTCTTCAAAATACTGGACACAGCAGATCTGCAATTCCGAGAGCGGTTTAATCAAAGAAGCTTTGAAGTGCTTCAGAAGTTGGAGGGTGTGCTTATTAGGGGAGAAAGTGATGACATTGTGGACAAGTATCCAGAGATGAACAGGAGGATGCTGGATGTTCAGCTAGCCATGTTCAAAGCAACTAACACCTATGCATCAAGCACAGAAGCTGCAGACATCCTGAGAGGCATGTTGCCTGAAGTCAGAGGTCTTTTTGATCAGGTGGAGGTCCTTGTGAGGCTGTTGCTGGTTGTTCCCTCATCCTCTGCTGAAGCTGAGAGGAGTTTCAGCGGACTCCGGAGGTTGAAGACCTGGCTTCGCAACTCCATGAAGCAGAAAAGGTTGAACAGTGTGGCAGTTTGTCATATACATCAAGAAAGAGTTGATGCCTTTGACATTAGAGAACTCTGTGAGGAATTCATCTCTGCCCATGATCGGAGACAACATGTCTTTGGAAGCATTGGATGAGTTTAAATGTGAAAATGTCAATTTAAATAATGGAGAAGTCACTTTAAAGGAATGAGGTATATAAAGTCACTTTAAGGAAAGAACAGATGTGGCTCTTGTATAATATAGTTTAGATACATTAAGTATAATAATGACAAAGTTAAAATTGTATAGTAGTCTACATAGAAACAGGTTTGTTATATAACTTATGTACCAGTGCATAAGAGTGATTTATGTTAATGTTTTGTACCTGTAATTAAATTTGATTAAAAGTGATTGGTGATAGATAAAGGTGATAGATACATTAAGAGCTAAAATTGTATATTGTATAGTAGTGTTTCTCAGGAACCTAGCATGTATTTTTTTTTATCATGCATATCTTGTATTACTGTGTTCATAATTGCTAATTGAAGCACCATATAATAAATGTTCTTTCACCATAAACCTTTCAAATTTGTTTATTATTTGTCACAACAATACTTGTTTCTGTATGAGCTCAAAAAAAGTCAACCAACGAACTAGATTCTTGTACCGGATCTCCTCTCTGGTAAACAAGAATACCCTGAAGACTCTGGCAGGAGCACTCATTCAAGGGTACTATGACTATGCTTACCTCATGGTACCAAAGCACCTCAAAGGCGCTTAAAACGTTTATGTCACAAATGTATCAGTACTAAATACCTATATGTCCCTATGCCATAAATGTCATGTATGTTGTGTATTTCATAAATGTCTATATGAATTGAAAATGGGGGATCCTGATGGAAACAAGACAAACGTTTTTCTCAGGTCTGCATCCCCTTAACAATTGTATGTATTGAGCCGTACTGTATTGTACTATTCTGCAATCTGTTAAATAAAGTTTTCATTCATTCATTCACTCAGTGTGTCGTTTACATGGAGAAATGGCGCCACCGCTTGGGAAAATGCGGTATTGCACCCCTGGTATTTAAAAGAAAAAAAAAATAGGTAGATGGCACCCCCCCATCGCCGTCACTCGCCACGCCCCCAAATCTGTCCCCCGCACACATTGAGAGAGAGTTACGCCAGTGCCTGCTGGTCTCTGACAAGAACAAGTTACAGGTTGAAAAAACCCTCAGCTCAGAACTAGGCAAAATCTGCATATGGCTCGCTGATAACAAACTATCATTACACATGGGCAAAACAGAGTCCATTCTCTTCGGTTCAAATAACAAACTCAGCAAGACCGACGGCTTCTCAGTTACAGTGGGTGACAATATTGTCACAAGGAAAGAAGATATTACCTACCTGGGTTCCATCCTAGAGGCAAATCTTTCCTGTGACAAAATGGCATCCAATGTAATAAAAAAAGTCAACCAACGAACTCGATTCTTGTACCGGATCTCCTCACTGGTAAACAAGAATACCCTGAAGACTCTGGCAGGAGCACTCATTCAGGGGTACTACGACTATGCTTGCACCTCATGGTACCAAAGCACCTCAAAGGCGCTAAAAACAAAATTACAAACATCTCAAAACAAACTGGTCAGACTACTGCTTGACCTTACTCCTAGAACCCACCTCACCCCTGCCCACTTTGACAACCTAGGATGGCTTAGAGTAGACGACAGAGTACAGCAACTTGCAATGGGCCTGGTCTACAAGATACACTACACGACCAAGGTACCCATGTACATGACAAAATACTTCCCAAAGGTCAGTGAATACCACGATCATTCACAACACCAGAGGGAGCTCCACAAATCATGTTAAACCCAGATTCGGCTCAAACAAGGGACTAAACACGTTTCGCAATTATGCCACATCAATGTGGAACGCCCTACCCAAAGCTGTAAAGGAATGTGAATCACTACCCACTTTCAAAAACACTCTCAAAAAACACCTAAGGGAGACTGCAACTCGAAACTGGCCCCTGTAAATGTCCGAACACAACCCCCTCCAATGTACAGTAAATTACCAAGTATGGTCTTGTCAATAATCCAATGTACAGTGTTGTTTGTACAGTTGTACAGTGTCCCCCACCCACCCCTCCTACCCAACCCCCCCCCCCCCCCCCCACTCCTACCCAACCCCCCCCCCCCCCCCCCACCCACCCAACCACCTCCAATGTACAGTCCCCACCCACCCCCACCTACCCAATCCAATGTACAGTTTCTACGTCTAATGTATATACTTTTTTCTTTCTGGACTCTTTTTGTATCACAAACAGTACTGTAATTGCAAATCTGGTATGTCATAAATGTATAGATGTAGCAGTACTGTCTATCGGTATGTCATGTATGTCACATATGTTACGATGAATTGAAAATGGGGGACCCTGATGTAAACAAGACGAAAGTCTTTCTCTGGTCTGCATCCCCTTAACAATTGTATGTATTGAGCTGTACTGTACTGTACCCATTCTGCAATCTGTTAATAAAGTTTTCAATCAATCAATCAAACCCTGCACACTATCCTGCACCCTACCCTGCACACTATCCTGCACCCTACCCTGCCCACTATCCTGCAACCTACCCTCTTTACAACCTACCCTGCACCCTACCCTCTTTACAACCTACCCTGCACCCTACCCTCTTTACAACCTACCCTGCACCCTACCCTCTTTACAACCTACCCTGCACCCTACCCTCTTTACAACCTACCCTGCACCCTACCCTCTTTACAACCTACCCTGCACCCTACCCTCTTTACAACCTACCCTGCACCCTACCCTCTTTACAACCTACCCTGCACACTACCCTCTTTACAACCTACCCTGCACCCTACCCTCTTTACAACCTACCCTGCACCCTACCCTCTTTACAACCTACCCTGCACCCTACCCTCTTTACAACCTACCCTGCACCCTACCCTCTTTACAACCTACCCTGCACCCTACCCTCTTTACAACCTACCCTGCACCCTACCCTCTTTACAACCTACCCTGCACCCTACCCTCTTTACAACCTACCGACTCAGTGTCGTTGCTATTTAGGCTCTGGTTGGTACGGTGATTTTATATTGCTCATTTCATTTTCGAATTGAATGTGTTTTGCATGTGTTTTGTCACAATGGAGTTATTTAGCATGCGTGTTTTTGTTTCTTAGGTTCAGTCTAAGTAAATATGAGTGACGAAGGGACCGTGTCGCCCAAAGAGGAGGTAGCGGAGAAGAGGGGGCGTGGAAGACCCCGCAAGACGCCGCAGGTGGAAAGTACTGACGTAAGTAACGCTAATTCTTATATATAATATATATGTAACTGAGGGGTACAATTCCCTGACTGTATTAATAAGTATGGTATCATTAAACCACTACTGTCTTATGTACATTACTACTGGCCATACAGTACACAGGTATATGAGATGAACACCTCCACAATGACACGGTTCCACAACAAATCTTGGTTAGAATAATATTTATTAGCAGCAATAATAGTATATTACATTACTTTACTTAGAGTCGCGCTTGTAAGGCGAAGAATGTGCGTGAATAAGTCAAGAGCGTAAGTCCATTAGAATATTACGCAGGAGATAATGAATACCACCTGTATCTTAGGAATTATATCTATGGTACACTAGTAGGGCAGCGGGAGATACTAGTAGGGTCCCTCCGGTTGTAGACCAGCAGGGGGCAGGAATGTTCGAATGCAAACTGGATCACCGGGGAATCAATAAGCTCCAGCTACGGGAGACGGTACATTACTCGATCGGCTTTTATCCACTGACTCACCTCGTCCGTGGTCAGCTTCTTGAACTTGTCGCATTGATACAGCCGATGTTCCCCTTCACAGTACTGGCATTCAATCTTCCACTCCTCTTTCGTCGAGGGGGTGTTGTGGTTCTTGTGCTGCGGTACTGATTCGGCTTGGTGCATAACGGTCACCGACCGGCGGTTATCATTTAATCCCCGAGGTCCTGGTCTTGGGCTTGGTCCACTCCATACGAACGTGTCCAGTCGTAAGCTGCTGACCTCCCTGGCGAGGAACTCAGACAGGTCTAGGAGGGATGCCTCTGGGCCGTTGGGGTCACGGTGGTCTCTCTGCCGCCGAAAACGCTCTTGTCGGGCGGGAGGGAGCTTCTCTAATATCCTCTCTACATTAGAGTTAGCGTACAGTTCGTATATCCCTTTTTCCTTTTGGGACCCCAGCATCCCTACCAGGGACTGTACCTTGATAGAGAGGTCATCTAATGCTCTGTTGTCTCTGGCTGGGGGGAGACGGTCAATGTCTCTTATCTCTTGTATCACATAGTCCCATATGCGTCCATAACGTTGGTCGAGGGCTACTAGAGCCGCGGTGTATGGGGTAGTAGAGTTGGAATATGCCAGCGCTATATTGTGCGCTCTGGGCACCTTCAGGTGCTTGAGTAGGATAGCATACTTGTACGTTTCATCTGGTACATCGGACATCATTGTCTCTAAGCACATTCATAGCTCTGTGTACTGTGCTCTGTTCTCGTGTGTGAAGTCCGGGAACGTCGGTGTGCCAAGGTACGATGCCATGGATGGCTGGCACATCGGTGAGCGTTGGGGGAGAGGCCTCCTGGGCGAGTCTCCCCGTGCATGTCGTCTTGGGCTGGTACTTGGTGGGTACCGAAGGTCGGGTACCCAGGTGCTGTTCCTCGGTGCTGACGGTGCGTCAAACTCACCCGTGAGTTGAGTCGGGGGTTTGTAGCGCAGTGCCTCAGGGCTGACGTCTGGGCTGTACTGGGCCTCCTGGTCCAGAGTACGTTGCTGCTGGTCGGCTTGACATTCCTCCTCTTCCTCTTCCTCTGCTAGGTCCTGGAGTCTTCTGTTCAGTCTCTCGGCGTGGTCCGGTTCTTCCCGGTTGCTGGGTCTCGTATGGACCGGCCGGGGAGGGGGTTCGGAGACGTGGACAGGATCCTCCTGTTGGCGGGGTCCCGAGTCGCTTGGT
Source organism: Notolepis coatsorum (assembly GCF_963971535.1). NCBI lineage: Eukaryota > Metazoa > Chordata > Actinopteri > Aulopiformes > Paralepididae > Notolepis > Notolepis coatsorum. The sequence continues at coordinate 93,166,844 of NC_140179.1, read as the reverse complement.
CGGGTAGGGGAATGTGCCCTAGACCCTTGTTGTGATGATCTCCGGGAGCTCCGTGCGGAGTGAGGGGGTGTCGCCATGGCAATCAATTTGTCCATCAGCTGCGCCTGCAGCTGGTCGCGCTCTGCCTCGCGCTGGGCATGGGCGGCTTCGCGCACTGCTTCGCGCTGGGCATTGGCGGCGTCGCGCTGCGCATTGGCGCTGGCATGGGCGGCGTCGCGCTGTGCATTGGCGGCGGCGCACTGTGCATTGGCGCTGGCATGGGCGGCGTCGCGCTGTGCATTGGCGGCGGCGCACTGTGCATCGGCGCGGCTTCTTTCAATGTTCTCTTCCGTCTGAAGGCGTCTGGTCTCCAGTCTTATGCGGTCGTCTTCACTCCTTTGTTGCGCCTGGAAGCGCTCTCGCTCGGTTGCAGAATGTTCGCGTTCACTGAGGGCTTGCGCTTGGAGTTGCGCGTGAAGGCGCTCTCGTTTGTCTGCAGCTTGTTCGCGCTCGCTCGTCTGTTGCGCTTGAAGTCGATCGCGTTCGGTGGAGGCTGCCAGGGTGGCAATGAGTGCCTGCGCCAGCATCTTGTCCGCTTCGCTGGGGGAAGACACAGGCGGAGGTGATCGGCTTCTGGCAGTGCTCGTTGGAGATCCGTTCTCCTGTCGCGTACCGAGGAGGTCCATCTCCTGGGTGTGCGTCTCTTCTGGTAGTGGGTCGGGTTCCGTCCCTGGAGGGCTTTCTTTATCCTGGAGCTCTCCGGGGACTACCTCGTTGACGTTGGCGGGGGGTGAAGTCATGTCAGGTCCCTCCTGGTCCCCCCCGTGAGCTTGGTCAGTTACGTTAGAACCCACTAGGGTCTCTACTGGCGGGGTCGCCTGGTCGGTAGGGTTTGACATACTTTTACTATCCGCTTTTTCCGCGTTTAACGTCTGTATAAAGCTAGGTAGTAGACTGACAGCGTAGTCCTCTAGGTAAGAAGGTGGCTGTCGTCTGCGCGTCGGGCGATCTAACTTAGGAGAACCGTTTGTGGAGTGTTCATCATCGGCCATGTTAATATTAATATTATATTAATATTACGCTAATTACCCTCCGGCTCGAAGGACCAATTGTAACTGAGGGGTACAATTCCCTGACTGTATTAATAAGTATGGTATCATTAAACCACTACTGTCTTATGTACATTACTACTGGCCATACAGTACACAGGTATATGAGATGAACACCTCCACAATGACACGGTTCCACAACAAATCTTGGTTAGAATAATATTTATTAGCAGCAATAATAGTATATTACATTACTTTACTTAGTCGCGCTTGTAAGGCGAAGAATGTGCGTGAATAAGTCAAGAGCGTAAGTCCATTAGAATATTACGCAGGAGATAATGAATACCACCTGTATCTTAGGAATTATATCTATGGTACACTAGTAGGGCAGCGGGAGATACTAGTAGGGTCCCTCCGGTTGTAGACCAGCAGGGGGCAGGAATGTTCGAATGCAAACTCTGGATCACCGGGGAATCAATAAGCTCCAGCTACGGGAGACGGTACATTACTCCCTTGATCGGCAGACGAAAGCAGCAGCTATAATCCAAGTATGCGTGCAGCATAGGTGAAAGCCAGCCAGCCTCTCCTAGAGACGGGCTCGAGTGATGTTCCTCACGGGTAAATCCCACACAGTAGTGGGGTGTAGACGATTCTCCTCCGCTCCAACAGCCACAGGACCAAAGCAATAATCCAGTCGGAAAGGGCTCTGCATTCACCGGTGTAGATTCTCCGGTGCGCGGTACTTCACATTAACTAGGTCGAACTTGACGTTATTCCACTAAGCTCTGACACTTTACTATCCTATTCGCACGCGGTTATAAGTGCTCTATTTAGACGCACGGTTGCTCACTTCACTTGGTCGTTGACTCGTGATGAAGGCTTTAACGTTTTGAGGGTAACACGTTTCTAGGTTAACTTGACTTTAGGCTAAGTGCTGCTGTATCCACCTGCGACGTATTTATACGTACGGTGAATAATCTAATACCAGCCTTATTTCTGTCTCGTATTCTTGCGCAGAACCGGGCTTGTCCAGGCAAGCCTTGGCGGTGACTTTGAACTAGACATTGGGGGGTATGGCCATGGCGCCTAGGGGAATCGCTTCCAATAGGAGAACGAAATATTATGGTCTGTACTAGGTAAAGGGATATTCCGTGTATATGTACAAAGAATATACAAAGGATATCAGACGATATTCAAATACTATGCAATATATATCAAGTAATAAATATATATATTCGGTTTAATCTGATCCTTCGTAACAATATATATGCTCTGTATTATATATGGTTCATAGCTTAGCCCACCTGTTTCCCTACTTTGCACATGCTCAGGTCAGTTCATTACAGGCTATTGAGTGGCAGGGGGGGGGGGGGGGGAGACAAAAAGGTCTCATCAGATTGGTAGCCTGTCAAAATGGACAATATCTGACCCTATACAAAGACCTGTGATTCCACTCATTGACACTAAGATTAAAGAGAAATCGGAGATGGTCACCTTTTTATTCTTTTTACCATTTCGAAGTGAGGACATCCATAACCACCTTCCTGTGGTCTAGCAGGTTCGTCGGTGGCGTGTGTAATCCGAACTCCTTAAACCTAGTCTTAAAGCCCCCATACCCCACCTCTGCTAGAGCCATATGAAATCCGTTTTATTATTTTCCAAATTCCATTTGATTTTTTCCCAAATTCAGTTTTTTCGTTTTAATATTTCAGAATTCTGTATTTAGCTTTTTATGCTCATTTTACCATCAGAAATAGTGTCTAATAAGTGGGAATGAATAAATGTCCACAATTGAATATGATATAACAGTCCATTTAATGTTTTTAAGTGCTGCAACTCAGAAATACAGTTCAATTTTACACAATACTTTTCAAATAATATTGTGACAAAATAAAAATACACTTCAAGTGTAAACAATAGATACAGCTAGCTACTACTGACATTATCACAATGACAATGTCAGTAGCCTAGCTATATCTATTATATTGTGATGAAATATAGTAATGCATAATTTAGGCACCTTTAGTTTATTTAGTTTATAAAGGACGGTGTATAATGACTATTGTTTGCATTAAACAAATGGATGAGTGCACCAGATTTAGCAAGAAGCTATCATTTCCATCTATAGTCCTATGTACTGTAATGTTTCATAGCTATTTAAATTTATTTAGATTATAAAGGGCAGTGTATAATGACAATCGTTTGTATTAAACAAATGGATGAGTGCACCAGATTTAGCAAGAAGCTATCATGTCCTAACGTTATAGCTATTTAATCACAATAGTGTCGCAAGTGTTTTTGTGGCTCCAGTCCACGGAACGTTGACAAAATTTGCAAAACACCTTATCGCTGGAGGCATAAAAGTCATTAGGATACTGCTCTGCTCTGAATTGAGGGCTTATTGGGGAATTACTTAGCTTCTTGACGATGTTAACACCGAAGCAGCGAGACGCTTGGAGACTGCTGTGTTGTGTGTAACCCGCTCTAGCGTCCGCCTCCCCGGTCGCGTGTGCACCAAACGTTCCACCCAAAAACGGAATTTCAGTCCAGATTAGGCCAAATTCTGCAATATTCCACGTTTTGCAGTTGATTCCATTTTTATTGGTTAATTCCACGATTCCGTGAACGCGGATTTCATATGGCTCTAACCTCTGCTCCTCCTTGAATGGATGATATAGCGGGAGCCGACGCAGAGACTGGCTCATGTAGCTGTCACTCACCTGTTGCCTTCTCCGTATTGGATTGCCCGGTTGCTATGAGCTCCAATTGTAAACACAGCAGAAAATGCAACAAGAGACCACACTACCGTAGTGTCGGCCTGCAGCCACACATTTCTTGCGTTTTAAAGTGTTTCCTCTCATCTTTCCCCACACACATGGCCTTGATGCGTAGAGCAATTTAAAACACCCCTCTACTCAAACTAGGCCGTGTGTCTCCTTCATGTCTGACCGTGTGGGTGATTGACTTCCCTTTTTAATTTGAGAGATTCAGAAATGACTGCGTTCACACGGCGCGCTAAATCGGAGCTAGTATTGCACAGGGCGTTTTTAGCTCCTATTATCAACGACTCATCATCCAATCTAGGCAGCTAACGCTATATCCACAGAGCTTGTTATAGTTAATGGAACTTGGCAACCGGTCGGCTCCGGCCACCTTAAAGTAGCCGTGGGTGTCAGTTTGCTGGCTGTGACCTTGAGAGAGCGAGATCTAGAGCGGTTCAGGCTTTGTGTCATAACAAAGTCTTTGATGTCCAGAGCTGCTTGCCGCCGGTGCAGGCCGTAGCCTATCTGTGACCCGTAGGCGCCGGGACGGTGTTGGCGGCGGTGGCTCTCGATCTCGTAGCCTGCGACCCCTACTAATAGGGGTGTAACGGTACACAAAAACCTCTGTATGGGTTTTCGGTACAGTGGGGGAAAGTTTGGCTTTCCATGTTCCACTCAGGGGTGATGTAGTGTGCAGTAACTAATTGTACTTGTAGGGCTGTCAACGAATATTAATATATTATATATTGAATTAATAATTGACTTGTAAAAAAAAATATATATATATATTATATTAGATTGTGGGAAAAAAACAGCCCCCGGTGGGCGTACAGGGTGTCCGTGGATCCTTAAAAAGTCTTACATTTGTTTATCAATAATTAAGCCTTAGTTTGTCTTAAAATGTCTTAAATCCATTTCAGAGGTCTTAAAAATGCCATAAAAAGGAAAGATAAAATGCCATGTCATCTTATGTTTTATTATGAAATCTGGGGGGAAACGGTTAACGGGAGATAAAGTTTGACTTTTTGTTGTAGCATCACGCAGACCGGAATGGGGGGAACCAACACGGGTGCTTGTGTTGGTCGGCAACCATTTCAGCAACGGAGTCTAGCTAACGTTAGCAAGGCGAAGCGATAACGCTAACGTTACGTTTAGTTTAACATTTGCACTTGTTAATATGGGTAAAGTTCCAATTTAACGAGAACTGGCTCGACAATCCACTGTTGGTCTCAGTCAAAGACCATTACGACCCCCGCTGCAACAAAAAAAAGAGCAGTCGCGTCGCACATGCTGAGCGCTAAGCTTGTTACCTCTGCAAAAAACGCCTGCAAACTACTATTTCGCATTTATTTTCGGCCCCTGCCTCCACATCGGCTGCTCCATCAGGTAGGACTATAACATCTGCACCAACAGAAGTCCGGATAACATTCGGCTCCACGCCAACGCTTGAAGCTGAGGTCTTAACTTGAAAATAATCTATTCACGCATGTAAACAAGGACACGTTTGTGTTTATGTTCGATGAGAGCTTCACCCACTATGTATTTTTTCCTCCCACCCACCCCCTCCTAATGTACAGTATCCTCCCATCATATGTATGTTAGGATCTATGGGTCACAATACAATTCGATACTCTTAGTTACGCTGCTGGCTAGTATGACTTGAATGAATGAGAACTTTATTAACAGATTGCAGAATGGGTACAATACAGTACGGCTCAATACACAATTGTTAAGGGGATGCAGACCAGAGAAAGACGTTTGTCTTGTTTACATCAGGGTCCCCCATTTTCAATTCATAGTGACATTTATGACATACACAACTGAACATACTGTACGTGACATCATGACATTTATGACATAGGGACATACATGACATACAGGTATATATTGTACTGTTACATTTGTGACATACGATATGCAAATATACAGTACTGTTACCCAGAGATCCTAACAGAAAATATATACATATGATGGGGAGGAGACTGTACATTAGGAGAGGGTGGGTGGGTGTCTTAGTGTCTTTATACCTGTATCACTGTACACATTAATTAATACTACTCTAATACAGCTCAGTACATCTGATTAGCACTATTACTCAATAGTAGTACTAATGAATATATGCTATATATATACCCAGTTTAATCACCTGTACATTGTATATTACTTTTGCACTTTACTGTTACAGTTGCACTCTGGTTGAAGGCCAAACTTCTTTTTGTTGTACTGTACACCAGCGTTTCCGTTAGAACATATTTGTGCCGGTCTGGGTGTCCTGCAAGATTTCTATCCCCGGACATATTAGAGAAATTCCGGTCAGAGTTTTAAACAGCAGTCTGTTAAAATCACATTTTTATGAGCTAACAAATTCCGTTATATTGGACATTTGTATTAATTACATCAAGCGAAGAATGAGATTGATTTGCAGAATCAAATTACTATCGCCTCCCAAGTTAGTGCGATACGCTAATCCAGCATCAAGCTCCCGCCCCGCAGGCTCGCGGCTGCAGCAGCGTTTCCGTTAGCCGGTAATTACCGGTATTTGACCGGCAAAATCTGTTGAAGTCCGACATATTTAATCTCTCCGGTCATAGTGTCCGGTGAAAATAGTTCCCTCTGGGCACAGTTTGATTATTTGAATTGTATTTGGATGGGCTGGAGTTGGGTGGCCTATGCGATGAACGAAACAATCATTGCGTTTGTTGTCGTTGCTTCGCTCAGCGAGAGCTTGCTGCTGGATTTGCGGAAGGCATGCAGCTGCAGACCCACAGAACCCACCAGCTTTGCTGGCACAGTGCGGTCCCCAGACCTGGAAAGCTGCTCTGCGGGTCTGCAGCTGGATGCTTCTTGCAAACTAACTGCGGCCGGCTCGCGCTGATAACAGCTTTCATTGTTGGACCTGCTGCTTGGTGGAGCAACGATGAAACGAATGTAATGAATCGTTCGTCGCATGGGCTATTTAATTTTGGCCTGTTTTGGTACGGTTCGGGTGGTCAAGTTGTGCTTGGAGGGAGTTGTTTTCACCGGACATTATGACCAGCACCAAGTCGTTGGGAGGTGGAGATATACATCACGCAAACCCACGATAATTGTATGAAAGTATTCTGTACTTCTGTATGACAACTATTAAAGAACTTGAACTTGATAATGTTGCCGTCTATCTCTGCAAAATTTCTCAGTTCTTCGCTTGATATAATTAATACAAATGTCCAATATAACGGAATTCGTTAGCTCATAAAAATGTGATTATAACAGACTGCTGTTTAGTGTCGGACCGACTGCCCACATACGCGGTCTATTTTATTTCAAGTCAGCAGCAGCACAGAGTATCGAGGGACTTATTTTATTTGGAATATATTAATGACTGTATACGCAAAAGTAGCCTCGTTTTAAGTAATAATATTATAAATCTACATGCCTTGAGGATGACATTCTTTATATAGCCTGCCTATCAATTGTTTTAAAGCTCAATAAACTATGACCGGAATTAATCTCATTTGTCCGGTAGATTGAAATCTTGCAGGTCACGGAGACCGGCAACAATTTTTTCTAACGGAAACCCTGGGCTGCAGCAGCTGTCACACGCACCCCCAAATGAATCTCGAGTCGACATCGCTTCACCTCGTTGTATCAGACACGTCACACATATCATAATGTTCAACTTCACACACAGCAAACTGTAGTTGATCATCACATTGCCTCGTTTGCTAGCTCGTCGCCACATGCAGAGAGGACGAGCCACATGCTCGTAACGCATTTGTTGATTTCATTACATTTAGTTATAATCAATAATATGCATTACTATGTGACACGGCAGTCAACCAACAGTTGCATATGATTAAAAAATGTCAACACTCACTCACCCCGTCTCTCGTTGTGCGAGAACAGCGGGTCGTCTGGTTGGTTCGACTTTGATATCCCCATTGGAACAGGTGGACGTCTGCGAGGCTCGCAACGGTAGCAGCAGACTGGGGATGCTCTTTGTGGTTCAATCAATAAAGTGTACTTTGTGTACGTTCAATCAACGTTATCTCACGTACATCATAGAGGCTAGACTACTAGACTATAATGTCGTACCTCAGCCAGGAGAATTTAACTTTCCACTCGGGCCGCCGCCTGAACGCTCAAAAAAAGGGAGAAAAAAAAAGATTCACATCTGAGCGGCACCATCCGCGCTTTATCAGAGTGAAGCAACAATGAAACAAATGTAATGATTGTTTCGTTCATCGCATAGGCTATTTAATTTTAGCCTATTTTAATACAATTCAAATAATAAAATTGTGCTTAGAGGAATTATTTTCACCGGACATTATGACCGGAGAGATTTAAATATTCGGACTTCAACATATTTTGCCGGTCAAATACCGGTAATTACCGGCTAACTGAAACGCTGCTGTACACGCAGTCTCATGCACTAGACCAGTGGTGCCCAACCAGTTGATCGCGATCGACAGGTAGATCGCGGGCTGATTTCAAGTAGATCTTGATTAATAAAATTTGATTATAATTTTTTTTTTTTTTTTTTTTTTTAAATCAACTCTGCCTCTCCTTGTTAACTACAACAAGCAATGCTGTTTGTTATTTAAGATGAGGTCGGACTCGGCACTGACAGATTTGTGTTCATTATGCTGCTTTTATAAAGCCTCAAATGACGGCTTACAATTATACAATTTTGGCTGGTAGCTCTCGGCTAGGTGGTAAATTAAAAAGTAGATCTTGGTTCAAAAAAGGTTAGGCACCCCTGCACTAGACTATTGCCGGAGCTTGTTGACATGACAGGTCTGGGAGGGGGAGGGGCAGTGCGCTGCAGCAGCAGCAGCTGTGTGCCTGAGAGAGAAGTCAGCGAGTGAGAACTCCGCTGAGAATTGGATCATGTTTCTCGCGTGTCTTCGATCGGTTTTCACGATCGGCGAAAATAAAGCATTATCGGAATTCACCAATCTCATATTTATACTGAATATCGTCCGATACCGATTGTTGGCCGATCGATCGGGGCATCCCTAGTTCCAACGTGTGGCCACGTCTTGTTGGAGTCGTGATTTTGTTATTTTCAGGGCCACCATTAACTCTTCCAGGCGGGTGGTCGCTACTTGGGAGTGCTTAAAGTGTCCAACAATCTTCCGACCGATGGCAACACAGTCAATCACAGCTCTTTGGCTCAGCACAGCCTCATTCACAGCCAGCTGTAAGGTGTGGGCCATGCAGCCCAGGCTATCAACATTGTAATCCTCCATAGCCTTTGCCATGTTACGTGCATCGTCTCTTAGGACAACATGGACCATCTCTTTCGTTATGTTCCATTTCTGAAGCATAGCTACAAAAGCCAAACGGATCATATCGGCAGTGTGTGAACCTGGTAGTTCCTGAGAATCCAACACCGCTCTGTACAGTTTGAAATCTTTGTCCAGCCACTGCACCGTCAGACCTAGCATGCTGACAGGGTTAACATCACAGGTCCATATGTCCGCGGTGAAACTTACATGCATCGTTGTCTATCAGAGTATGAAGGAGTAAGGTGATCTCATCATACTTGGCTTGTAAACACTCCTCTGCAAAGTGACGGCGGCTTGGAATTATAAACCTGGCCTCTAAATTACGAAGTAGCCGACAGAATCCTTTGTCTTCAACAAGGGAAAAGCGCTGGTCGTCAAGTGCCATAATTTCTGTGATCAAGTTAGAGATCGCTTGAGCCCTTGGGTCATTTCTGTCAAACTTCTTTAATTTTGCAAACGCCTCGTCAATAGGTACGAGCCCCGCCGGTTCCTTTGCAGCTGGCTTTGGATTCGCAGCAGCTTTAGCTGCTCGCGCGTCGTCGTAGGCTTTTAACACACCATCGTAGCTGTGGTGATGTTTCAGGTGACTTATTTTGGATGTGTTATAACCTGTTGCCCCTTTCCCTCCTCGTGGAACTTCTGCATTTGTTACAAATAGCAAGCAAACTGTTTTCCTCTAAAACTTTGAAAAAGTCCCACACTACTGATGCCATGTTTGTTTCCTATCCGTGCTGCTTCTGAAAGTTACGTGACTACGTCACAGCCAGGCATGAGAAAGCGAGCGCTGGATTTGTGAAAAACTCCCTCTTCCTAAACCACACGCTATCAGTCGTACCACAGTACTGGCAAAACGGGAGGAGCCTATAGTAAAAACAAACACCCTTTATCCCAATCCACCTACACCGCATTTAAAAAATGTATATATATTATATATTATCGGCGCTATCAAAAACATTTTCTGGTTTATCGGGATGACGTCATAATTGCTGATATCGACCCGATAATTATCGTGCATCCCTAGTTATTATTAGCCGCGGCAGCCTCAGATATTATAGCCCTTCATTAGCAAAATCCAGAACTAACGTTAGCTTAGCAGTGTGTCTCATCTGTTTATCTGATATACATTATCCTAGTTTAGCTTGGTTTAGGAGTCCATGGTAAAGTTGTATTATTTACAGTTTACTAAACAATTATTTTTCAATCTTCTGTAGATGGCCACGGTATTGCATTTAGTTGTATTTTCATTTAATTTAGTGTACTTTCTGACGAGGACGTGGTCTTAGTTTTTCCAATGCGACCCTGGAAACCACTTGGAAGACAAAAACAACAGCTGCCTGCATCAATAACCAATCAGATGTTTTGGCCATCAAATTAAATGCAATATCATAGGCTTATATTCATAGATCAGAACTATAGCAGTGCATCTGTCTATATATACACCCATGTGTTTTTCAGTTCTTATGAAAATCTTCCTGTCAGGATTTTCATTCCTTTCCAATTTGTTAGCCTAGCAAAATAGAGCTACTTGTATAGCTGGTTAAGGTCTGATGGTTCTTGCTTGGCTTTCTGTGTTCCTGATGAATTTCAACTGAAAAGTTAGACCTTTTGTTTGTTAGGATGAATGTACAATGTACTGATATTTCTTTCCTTACTTTCCCCCCAAGACCAAGACTGGTCTGAATATGACCACCCCTAGCCTCTCACACCTTGGTTTGAGAGAACTGTCTGTCTGTTTGGTGGACTGCATGAAACCGCCACAGCTGGACCAGGAGCAGAGCGGTTTGGATTGCATGGAAACAAGTATGGAAATGTTGACTTTAATCTGTAAACATTATGACTTTATAAGTGTTGACTTTAACCTCTTAAGCCAGACTCTCTAAATTTGCCTAAAAGTACATACCCAAGTAAAAGGAAGATTGCTCCACTTCTACAAGCCTGGTGGTACTAAATCCAGGTTGAACTCTGGGGGGGGGGGGGGGGGGATCACAGTTTCGTAGTCCTGGATTTCAGATGGCAGGAGGTTGAAGAGTCTGTGCTGGGGGTGTGTACTGTCCTTAATTATGTTATGTGCTCTCCTGGTGGCCCTGGTAGAGTAAATGTCCTGTAGTGAGGGGAAGGCTGCTCCTGAGATGTATTGAGCAGTTTTAATCACTCGATGGAGTGCCTTCCCGTGATTGAGCTGGTAAGGACACTCTCAACCGTACTTCTATAGAAGTTGCTGAGAATTTTGGGTGGCATTTTCTCAGCCTTCGATGCTGGGATTCTTTGTGTGTGTGTGTGTGTGTGCGTGTCTCTCTCTCGCTCTCTTTCTCTCTCTCTCCCCCCCCCCCCCCCCCCCCATATCTGGTCCGGTATCAATTCCCAGGTAGAAAGAAACATTTTGGGCTGCTTTAAATTATTTCTTTTTTAATTGCAATCACAATATCTGTCCGAAAAATCGCAATTAGATTGTTTCCCAAAATCGTGCAGCCCTAATCCTCAGTGGACCGGTTCTGATGATACACAAACTGCAGAGGGTCCAGTGTGTCTGGGATGGTCTCCTTGATGTGCGACATGACTATCCTCTCGAAACACTTGATCACTATTGGGGTGAGTGCGACGGGACGATAGTCATTGAGACAGGTTACAGTGTTTTTCTTTGGCAGGGGCACGAGGGTGGTGGTCTTGAAGCAGGTGGGCACAATAGCTTGTGCTAGTGACGAGTTGTAAATGTCAGCAAGTACGTCAGCCAGCTCTGAGGAACAGACCCTGAGGGCACGGCCGGGGATGTTGTCTGGGCCGGCTGCCTTCCGTGGGTTTGTTCTCAGAACCGTACGTACCTCTGCCGTTGTCACAGTGAGTGGTGAGTCCTGCGTGCGCTCCGTGGTCAGAACCCCTCTCTGTTGGTTGGTGTTGGGGACTTCAAAGTGGGCGTTGAGTCTAGAACTGTAGACGACTCTGGACTAGGCATGTGCCGGTATGACATTTTGAAGATATGATAACCTTGAGCAAAAATACCCCCGTTCACGGTATATCACGGTATTCGGTAAAAAAAATAAAAAATCCTATTGAACAAAACTTATTTTATTACAGTGCACAAATCAGCTTTTCTGTAAGTGTTATTTATGAATGTGTGAAGACTGTCTGTATTACACACAGAGGGAACTGTCTGACCACTTTCAAACTAAGTACAGAATAAAAAATACTTCCAAATAAATTTGAATGATTATGAATAGGCTTGTACTTCAAACTTCAACTTCAAACTTCAAATTACTTTATTTTCCTTTCGGAACTTCATTTGTTCAGTGGTTAAAAGACAAACATACAGTCACAATACATAGATACTCACCACTATAAAAAAAAAACACCAACTACATTAAAACTACAGTAAAAAGACCACTATATAAAAAAAACACCAACTACATTAAAACTACAGTACTTAAAGCATGATATATTAAAATCCATGTGGAGTAGTTCTATATGTATATAAATAATAAATAATAGTAGTACAGGTGATATATGTCCATCAGGTGGAAGGGGGAGTCTATTTTAAGTAGTCCAAAGTCCTTGGGGGGGGGGGGGGGAGGGCAGGCAGTCCGGCTTCCACCAGACCTAGGTGTTCAGCAGTATGATGGAGGTTTTTGTTAATGTAATGTAATCTACTTGCACAGATGTATGTTATATAGCCTAGTACTATTCTTACTGGATTAAACATACATTTAAACAATTAATCTTTTGTGGAAGATCAACAACCACCCACGGAACTATGTGTTGGGGATAATGGTTCCGCACGGACCATATTGTTTGTTACTTTCCTGTCAGCACACTAACTGTTAGCTTAACGTCAACAGAGTTTAACATTAAATAAATGTTTAGCGTCGTCTTTCAACATCCCCGCCTCAGACTCTTATCCTTCTCATGATTATGAATATGTAACGGAACGTAGGCCAATCTCACTAACGTTAGTTGACCTAAATCAATTAGCAACATGATTCACCGGTACTACTAGCTAGCTGGCTAACTAGCTAACGTTAACTAGCTCCCGTCAAAACGTTAGCTGTAATGGATCATACATGATGTGGTGTGCTGTTAGTTATCTGAAAATAATGCTCTATACGCGGGGGATAATTAACGTGAGCTTACGTTAGCCCTTCGACGAGTGGTTTGCATGGACACTGGGCAGTAACGTTAGCTACAGCTTTGTTAGCCTAGCTAACGTTAGCTACATATCTAGCAAGCTATAGACAAAGAACGTTTAATGTGACTGATCTAGTGAGCTAGAATCAGAATATTCCACCCATCAATAGCTAATGTCAAATATAAATAACGCAATGGCCATACCAACCCGTTCGTTTTGACGGGAGCTAGTTAACGTTGGCTAGTTAGCCAGCTACTGACAGTTTGTAAACAGACAGGCAGATTCGCAACATACCGTCGGCGCCTACCGTCTGAACGTAATTTGAAAGGTTTTGACACAGCAACATTTTCAAACCGCGGTAAACCGGTTACCGGCACATGCCTACTCTGGACTACACTGTGTTCTTAAACTATAAAACCCAGCTACATACCATTATAAACCTCTTACATGGAAATTAAGCTGAATAAAATCACCAAATCTCCTTCCTCTGACACTCTTCTCCATCCAGATAGCTGTCCTGTCAGGCCTGGGACGAAACCAAGAGGCTTGGATGGAAGAAAAGGTCTCTGCTGTTACCAGTGTGGAAAAAACTTCAGTTCAAAGATGAATCTCAATAAACACCAACGCATTCACACAGGAAAGAAACTCTCTTCCTGTGACCAGTGTGGGAAGAGCTTTCGTCAGCCATGTGATCTAAAAACGCACCAGAGAATTCACACAGGAGAGAAGCCGTACGCCTGTGACCAGTGTGGGACAAGCTTTAGTCAACTGTCTAGTCTGAAAACACACCAGAGAATTCACACAGGAGAGAAGCCGTACTCCTGTGACCAGTGTGAGACGAGCTTTAGTCAACTGTCTAGTCTGAAAACACACCAGAGAATTCACACAGGAGAGAAGCCGTACTCCTGTGACCAGTGTGAGAAGAGCTTTAGTCGATTGGATAGTCTGAAAAGACACCAGCTTATTCACACAGGATGGAAGCCCTACTTCTGTGACCAGTGTGAGAAGAGCTTTATTAAACTGTCTAATCTGAAAACACACCAGATGATTCACACAGGAGAAAAGCCCTACTTCTGTGACCAGTGTGGGAAGAGCTTTAGTCGTCAAGATCGGCTGAAATCACACCAGATGATTCACACAGGACAAAAGCCCTACTTCTGTCACCTGTGTGAGACTAGCTTTAGTCAACTGGGTAATCTGAAATCACACCAGATGATTCACACAGGACAAAAGCCCTACTTCTGTCACCTGTGTGAGACTAGCTTTAGACAACTGCATCATCTGAAATCACACCAGATGATTCACACAGAACAGAAGCCACATCATTGTAGTTTGTGTGATAAGAGATTCAGAACATCAGCATATTTGCGTAAACATGAGAAAATTCACTTGAGAGAGAAGATTCAGGGAAATGTCAAACCTGTCAATTCACTTGCACATTCCTAGGAGATAAACTACTGCTGTGACCAATATTAGAAGAGTTACACTCATAATGATGCTCCTGAAATGATATCAACGTCATTCACACAGGAGAGAAACTATACCACTGTGGGGAAAACTTCACATGAAAAATAGGCACCATTTTAACTAATGTAGCAGGAATTTAAAACCAAACACCAGTGTCTACTATTGTGACCACTGGAAAACGCTTCAGTACGCCATTACAGCTGTCAGTCCATCAACAATCATAACAATAATAGTGGTAGTAATATTTGGCCATTCTTTTGAAATAAAAAACGACTACAAAGAGCTTTTGAGAGAGAAGCAGTACTAGCATACACACGGTTTTCATTGACGACAACAGTTGTGTTTCTGTCGCTCTGAGGAGTGAGACAGACGGTGTGGATGTTCCTGGGACAATATGTCATGGTATAAGAGTGAACACATTTATTTAACCTTTATTTTACCAGGTAGTCACTTGAGATCAATGATCTCTTTTTCGAGCAAGACCTGGGCCCTATTCCCCGTACCTGGTTCAACTAAGTCGATCAAGAGTCCCATTATCCAGATTCAATTAACCCGATGTTTGAAGCCGGGATTTTCCTGTTCCTCGAAGGTGGATTCAGTCTCGTTAACTCGAACCAGTTTTGAGACCCAGGATAAGTGCGCGCGGCCGCTTCAGTTGAAAAGCCAGCACGTATCGATAGCAGAGATCCTGATTTTCTAACGGCATTGATTGATTAATTGATTTAAAACTTTATTAACAGATTGCAGTACGGCTCAATAGCCTTGCCGACGAGTTAAATGCATAATCTATAGGCTAATTTTAAGTCCCTCATTACCCCAATCAATCAGATTATATTTCTTTAAACTTGCCTGCTGGCAGTAGGTTTATGGATTGAATAATCAAATGAGATCTTGCTAGCGAAAATAATTAGTTCAACTGTTATACAGAATAAGGATACGGCTCTCTTACCCATTGATTGATGTATGGTGGATCTTTTACTTATCTGCACTGTGGTGTGACGGTTTGTGGTTTTGACTTTCACGCAGACGGCCCGGGTTCGAATCCCACTTCTCCTAGTCTTTTCCTTCTTTTTGCAATGTAGGAATAATTCAATTTGGTGCATGTTGAGAGCTATATAAAGAATGACATCCTCAATGCATGTAGATTTATAATATTTTAATTTAAAACTAGGCTACTTTTGCGTATAATCATTAATATTATATTCCAAAAAAATTATATTGGAAACGCGGGGTTTTGAACTCCGGTTGCCAGGATTGTGTACTAGCCGCTGCGCCACTGTGCCAGACGGGATATATTCATTGTTTATCCATTAATGGACGAGAGACCCGTGTTTAGAATATTTTTCTTTTGAATGAAGTTTTATCTCTTTATTCTCAAATGCATTAATGTGACGTCAACGGCTCATTCAATTTCTCAATTCCGTCAAACAGCGCATCTCATCAGACATTTTAATCCCAGTTACAATATCACACAAAAACCACAATCCACGCATAGACACTTCAATTTTATGCTTGAATGAAACACAATCCGGGCGCTCCGTTAAGCAAATCTACAGCGGAGAATATATGAAACTAATCGGAGCCAAACGGCCGATAGGTTTCATTCATTAAAAATATCCCAGCGGGATTCACATTTGCAATGCGCCGTTATTAAAATAACCACATGCAGCGTGTATCGCGACTCTGAGCGCCGTATATGACGTGCATTATTTTATTTAGGACAAAGTAAATCTATAGGCTCAATATGATTTATTATCAGCATTTAGTTCTATTATTATACATTTCAAAAGCCCCCTCTAGGAAAACGAAGCACAGAAACATAATTCAGAATGGTATAAATGGGATCTCTAGACTGTGAGAATCATTTCAGGAAGCGAGCTGTCATTTATTTGCGGGGGCGTGGCCATGGTTCATCCGGCTAACTGAAGTTAACCCTGCTCTCGACCAGGCTCAAACTTTTTGATCTGTTGTCATGGTGATTTGGACAATCGAGCGTCGGGGAACAGAAAGGTCCGGCTTAAGTCAGGCTAGACTGGAAATTATCCGGCTAACTCAGTTATCCAGGTACGGGGAACGGGGCCCTGGCCAAAATGGCAGCAAAACAAAAACAAATACACAAACACAGACAGAGACATAAAAGGCAAAGTGGGTCAAGGGGATACATTTGAGCAAACAAGATTGTCAATATATTGCTTGCTCCGCGGTTGCAGCTGGAGGCTATTGGGAGAGTGACATTTGCGAGGTCTGAGAGGTCTGTCCGCCACATGGCGGGTAACAGAATAGTCATGTAAAATGATTAAAACTGCAGTGTGTTTTGGTTTTACGAGTCGACGGTCGCTATTTTTGCAGCCTTGCGCGTCAACTCTCCTTGTTTACCGACGTCACATCCACCACCTGCTTGCACTGTAACGCTGCTATACCGATTAGCTAACGTTAGCTTAATAGCGTCGGTTAAATGGAAGGAGTAAGCCGGCCACTAAAATGAAAAAACACAGCGGTTTTCTCAGACGAAAAGGATAAGCGGGGCCACCCAACAAAAGAAAGTTTCGAGAGGAATGGAAGTTTGAAGATTAGCGGTGTTTCAAGAGACTGGCTAGGCTACTGGGGGCTGTAGTGGTGAGTTGTTAACTTGTTCCGTGTTCCGCAACTACTGTATGTCAAAAAGAAAAACAGAAACAACACATTTGTCATTGTCGTGTTATTTCACAGTACAAATACGTGAGTCCTCTGTTGTGGTTGTGAGTATCCTTTATTAGCTTAACTCCGTAGATCACACAGGTCTCCTCCCCACCGTATATTCTCTCCCCACCGTATGTATCTTTTTTTCTCCCGCCCACCCACCCCCTCCTAATGTACAGTCTCCTCCCCACCGTATGTATATATTCTCTCCCCACCGTATGTATATTTCTCTCCCACCCCCTCCTAATGTACAGTCTCCTCCCCACCGTATGTATATTTCTCTCCCACCCACCCACCCCCTCCTAATGTACAGTCTCCTCCCCATCATATGTATATACTCTGTCAGAATCTATGGGTAACATTACTGTATATTTGCATATCATATATGTCACAAATGTAACAGTACTATATACCTGTATGTCCGTCCCTATGCCATAAATGTCATGATGTCATGTATGTCATAAATGTCACTATGAATTGAAAATGGGGGACCCTGATGTAAACAAGACAAACGTCTTTTTCTGGTCTGCATCCCCTTAACAATTGTGTGTATTGAGCCGTACTGTATTGTACCCATTCTGCAATCTGTTAAATATTGATTGATTGAACATTTTATTAACAGATTGCAGAATGGGTACAATACAGTACAGCTCAATACACACAATTGTTAAGGGGATGCAGACCAGAGAAAGACTTTCGTCTTGTTTACATCAGGGTTCCCCATTTTCAATTCATCATAACATATATGACACACATGACATACAGATAGACAATACTGATACATCTATACATTTATGACATACCAGATTTACAAATACAGTACTGTTTGTGATACAAACATTTTCTAAAAAAGAGAGTATATACATTTGACGAAGAAACTACATTGGAGGAGGTTGGGTAGCTGGGGTGGGGGGACTGTACATTGGAGGTGGGGGGGGGGGTAACTGTACATTGGATTATCGACAAAACCTTACTTGGTCCCAAGAAGAGGGTCTTGTGTATTAAATAAAGTTTTCATTCATTCATCCACTCTGGATCTGGTAAATCCAGTAGCAATACACACAATTGTTAAGGGGATGCAGACCAGAGAAAGACGTTTGTCTTGTTTACATCATCAGGGTCCCCCATTTTCAATTCATAGTGACATTTATGACATACATGACATCATGACATTTATGACATAGGGACATACATGACTTACAGGTATATAGTACTGTTACATTTGTCACATACTATATGCAAATGTAACAATATACAGTACTGTTACCCACAGATCCTAACAGTAAATATATACATATGATGAGGAGGAGACTGTACATTAGAAGGGGGTGGGTGGGTGGTAAAAAATATATACAAACGGTGTGGAGGAGACTGTCCATTGTTGTTGTGGTATAATTGCGAAACGTGTTTAGTCCCTTGTTTGTATGATAACAAGCCGTTTAGTTCATGGTTCAAAGTAATGGGGAAAGGGTGCTAGCTCGCCATCAATCAGAAGCTAGCCAGAAGACTTGCATTCACGCTCTCCAGCACACAGCCTCCCTGCCTGGCACAACAACCACAACAGTAGGGTCTATAGTCACAGTCAGGACAGTAGGCTCTACAAGTAGGCTCCTTAAAACGCTAACACTATAAAAATTAAAAAATAAACAGTGGAGGTTAAAATAAGAATATGACTTGGCCTGAAAAAAAGTTCAGTCAGGAGAATTTCTTTTGCTTTAATCCCGGAGTACTACACAAGAAGAAGTGTTTATTTTAGAGTAATGTTCCATGTATTGTCTTCATTGGTATTCTTTTAAAGGAATGGATGTTCCTTTATATGAATTTATCATCTTTAGTGGTTTTTCTATCAAAACGGTATAGGGTTGGAATCAATTAACTTTAAATTCAATCAATTAAAAATCAAAACAAGTTGTTTACTTTATGATGATAGAACATCCATTCACATTTACTTGTCATTAGGTTGGATAGCAAAACCTTTTCATGATGGAACTTGTACAATATTTGAAATAAAATCTACATCTTTAATAAAAAAAATTATTAGAATGTATGATATGCTAATAATATGGGGCGACATTGGCTCGGTAGAGCGGTCGTCTGGTAATCCGGAGGTTCCAGGTTCGATTCCCACTCCTCCCGGGCAGCGTGTCGAAATGTCCTTGAGCAAGACACTTAACCCCTAATTGCTCCCGATGAGCAGGTCGGCACCTTGCATGGTTGCCTCCGCCGTCGGTGTGTGAGTGAATGGGTAAAAATGTGAGGAACAAATTGTAAAGCGATTTGGATAAAAGCACTATATAAATGCAACCATTTACCATTGGCCATTTAATAATATGGATGAATTGTAAGCGTCAAGATAAGTGGGATGGTGTGAATTGATCTCTTAGAAGTAACTAACTCAGAAGTATGAAAATTAAATATTACATTTTAACCTACTTTGTATGAAAGGCTTCATCTAAGTGCAACAATGATAATTTTTAGAAAATCTGTTGCAGCGTATCTTGGAACTGTTCAACTGTACAAGCGCACCCTTCCCATTATGTCTTTTTTCCTTTTTCTTTTTAAACGCACATGTGAATGCATTTTCTAAAAATGTTTAATGTTCTGGCACCATATTTTGGCTAAATAGGCCTTGTTTTATAAATGTGTATACAGAAACAATTCTGTTGCTTTTGTTGATTCATTTCATTGATAACATAGTGCTGTAATTTCATTTTCTAATAAATATGCATGATCAAGTTCAACAACGTTATTTTGATATTCCACGTTGAAATTACGTGATACATTAAGTGTGGGGTCGCCAAAAAAAATCCTAATTAAAATGGGATCGTGGTATAATTTTTTTTGAGAACCCCTGGATTACATGCATTCCTGGGGGGAGGGGATCTCTAACTTGTGATTGGTGGAGACAGGTCTCTGTTGGCTCCCACCAACTCGGTTCCCTTTGTCCGTACCAAAGAGCCGCTCAAAAGAACCGGATGGTTCTTGAACGTCACATCAGTCTCAGCCGGTTCCTCCGAGTGAGTCTTGGCTGCTGCTGCTGCAGTCCTCTGTCCTGCTCATGTCCTCTAGTGGGACTGACATCTGATCCCCGTCCTCCTGGTGATGGAGGCTCGTCAGGTAGTGACTGAAATGTGTTTTCTAGCTTCAGTGGACATGAAAAAGAGAGAAATGCGAAAAGATACATTTCATGCGTGTAACACGTTATATTATGTATACAATTGAAGTAAACAAAGGCAAGAAGATATATATATTTTATTTATTATTATCTATTATTATTTAATGTGTAAGAAGTATATTATTTTCAAATGATTTATTGCCATTCATGCTGTTTTCTATTACTTGGGTCTGAGAAGTGATCAATGATCGGGTCTTGATTATACTTGCCTTGCTAGTAAGTAGTAACTACCTATAGGGGGAGCGTGCTGCCTGCTTATTCATTACACAGACGTGAACGAGAGCAACAGCGGGTCACATTCAGATTTGTTTATTGTCATATTTTCAGTACCTTACAGCAAAGAAAGTGAAATTCTATTTGTTGTGGTCCCTTGACCATAGCAGCTTCCAATAAAATTTGCATAGAATAATAATAAAATAAAGATGAGAGCGTCAATGGGCTCTGTTGACGAGTCTGATGGCTTCGGGGAAGAAACTGTTCTTCAGCCGGTTGGTTCTGGCTGTGTGGCTGCGGTAGCGCTTTCCAGACGGCATCAGCTGGAACAGTC
Organism: Notolepis coatsorum; assembly: GCF_963971535.1. Taxonomy (NCBI): domain Eukaryota; kingdom Metazoa; phylum Chordata; class Actinopteri; order Aulopiformes; family Paralepididae; genus Notolepis; species Notolepis coatsorum. Next base: position 93,145,799 of record NC_140179.1, on the reverse strand, counting down.
CATGGTTGGGGTGATTAAGGTCCTTGATAATTTTCCCGGCTTTTTTAATGCACCCGCTCTCATATATTTCCTGGACGGGGGGAAGCTCACATCCACAGATATTTTGTGCTGTCCTCACGACTCTGCTGTCCTCACGACTCTGCTCAGCGCTCTGAGGTTGAGGTCGGTGCAGTTCCCCCTCCAGGCGGTGATGCACCCCGTCAGGACGCTCTCTGTTGTCCCCCTGTAGAACGCCTTCAAGATCTTGGGTGTCATGCCGAACTTCTTTAGCCTCCTGCGGTGGTAGAGGCGTTGTTAGGCCTTCTTTACCACGTGATTATGTGGACGTCCCAGGTGAGTTTGTCGGTGATGTGGACACAGAGAAACTTAAAGCTGCTGACTCTCTCCATTGCAGCCCCGTCGATGGTGATGGGGTCCAGCTTCTCTCCCCCTCTCCTGTAGTCTATGACCAGCTTCTCTCCCCTCTCCTGTAGTCTGAAATTACATACCTAGGTTCCATCCTAGAGGCAAATCTTTCCTGTGACAAAATGGCATCCAAGGTAATAAAAAAAGTCAACCAACAAACTAGATTCTTGTACCGGATCTCCTCTCTGGTAAACAAGAATACCCTGAAGACTCTGGCAGGAGCACTCATTCAAGGGTACTACGACTATGCTTGCACCTCATGGTACCAAAGCACCTCAAAGGCGCTAAAAACAAGATTACAAACATCACAAAACAAACTGGTCAGACTTTTTCAAGTCAAGTCAAGAGTTTTATTTGTCACGGCATACAAGTATTCAGTGAAATGCGGGGGGTCTTGCCTGCAACGATTGTGCATAATACAATAATAATAATATAATAAGAATCCAATAGGATGAGAATGACATTTGTGCAATAATACAAGTAATCAAAGTAGGGCATATCGGTATATGTACATGAGTTTTTACAAGAGCATGGTAAGACATGCTAGGTCCTGTGATAGTGCAATACACTGTTAGCTACGGATGAGACACTGGGTCTTTATGTACACTGCTATACAATGCTATATTATACAATCTCAAGTTATACTATCCTATTTTTAAAGTGACCTTTCCTTTTGTAAAGTGACCATAAGTGTGAGCGTGTGCAGCATGAGTGTGTGTTCATGTTAAAGTGGCTGCTAGTGTGTGAGCGTGTACAGTGTGTGTGTTGTGTGTGTGCTCATGTGTGCTTGTGTGTGGAGAGTTCAGTGTTCAAGGCTCTGATGGCCTGGGGGAAGAAGCTGAGCCGAAGTCTCTCTGTCCTAGTTACTGGTGTTTGCAGGCGTTTGCCTGACCGCAGCAGCTTGAACAGGCTGTTGCTGGGGTGGTGAGGGCAGGGGCGGAGCTTCCTACAGGCGATATAGGCGGTTGCCTAGGGCGCCCCCAGAGGGGGGCGCCAAAATAATAATACAAAAATATATATATATATTATTATTATTTTTTATATATTTTTTTTTTTACTTTGCACAGTTTTGGCGCCCCCCTCTATATCGGCAACCATTATTTTTACATACATTTTTTTTTAACATAAGGGAAAATGAGCCAAAAATCTAAAACGGTCAGTCGGTCTGAGCCTCCGTTTTAGGTGTTCACAGTCAGAACATGCTAGAGTGCTGTGCATTGATGGGTATCGGTCAAGTGTTTATAGAATTGAGCGTCGAGGAAAGAAAGACTAATGTTAGAGAACTATGAAGAGACAAAAGCCATCCAGGTCGCAGTATAAAAAGAGAAGAAAAGAAGAAGAAGAGAAACATGCCAAGGTGAAAGGTATGCAATTTTGTACAACTTCCGAAGCAAGCAGAGGCACTTGTACACACCTTAAACCATGGAGGGCAATCTGATTTGGATGGGAAGGAGCTGGCTCAGGAGTTGGAAAATGTACCTGACTTGCCATCAAAGAGCATGACAACTCTTGAGTTGTTGAAATTCATACACACAAAGCAGCTCACAGAAATATATCCCAACTTGTGTATTGCTCTGCGGATGAGTGCAACGCTACCAGTAACAGTAGCTTCAGCCGAGAGTTTTTCCAAAAAAAAAAAAAAAAATGTATCCACTTTCTCCTCCTATTTTTCTTGTATTTTCCTCCCATCCCAATTTAGTCGTTATGCCAATTCCCCCTCCCCTTCCTGGTCGTTGCGCGCATTTCCTCCCTACTTGCCGGTCTAGGGAGCCCTAAAGTATATCACATGCTTCCTCCGATACATAGGAGACAGCCAGCAGCCTTTTTTCACCTGACAGCGAGGACTCTCATTGGGTGAGTGTAACGCGTGGGAGGGCACACTACCTCACCCAGATCCCTTCCTCGCTGTGCAGGCGCCCTGACCGACCTGTAGGAGTCGCTGTTTACAACGACCAGATTACCACCCACCGGCTTCCCTCCCGCTGACACTGCCAATTGTGTCAGTATGACGACCGGCCAAGCCGGAGGCATCGCTGACAGCTGGATTCGATATCAGTGTCTCTGCGGTGGTAGACAGACGCTTAGTCTGCTGCGCTACCCGGCCACAAATTAAAACTCTTGAAAACATACCTGAGGTCAACCATGGCTCAAGAACGCCTCAGTGGTCTGGCTGTAATCAGTATTAACCATGAGGTTGGTGGTCAGATTTCATATGATGATGTGATTGATGACTTTGCAGCTAGGAAGGCCAGAAGGATTGCACTGTAAATGGAAACCAGTAGGAGCTACAGGCTAACCTTGAAGTGTGATGATAGGGAGTGGAATGTAAATAGTTCTTTAGTCAAAGTGAATTTGTAATTTGTATTTATTTGTTTGTTTATTTAGCATATTATATTTTGATTATATGTGTAATATATTTTACAATACATAATTTTCTTTTAAAGCAAATGTGCATGTTTTATTGTTTGTTATTGTTATTATTATTATTATTGATTGTTAGCTAAGTTGTTTGTTTTAATTCTTTAGTGTGCACTTTACATTTCTTCTTAATTTTCTTTGAAAGCAAATTTGCACATTCTTTTATTGTTTGTTATTGTTATTATTGTGTGTTAGCTAAGTTGTTTATTTGTTTTAATTATTTAGTGTGCATTTTACATTTATTCTTAGCTCTTGTTCTTGCTTGTAAAAAATAAAGGTGCATTACATTACTGTATAACTCTTAACCCTTTCACTGCCACATGACAGAGGGTTAACCCTTTACTATCACACAACCGACGGTCATGAAAGGGTTAACCTTCTGTGTATTGTCGCAGTGAAAAAGGTTAACCATTTGGTAGCGCGGCAGTGAAAGGGTGAAGATGTTTTGATTTGGGGGGGGGGGGGGGGGCGCAGTGGTGAAGCTCGCCTAGGGCGCCAAATGTGCTAGGTCCGCCCCTGGGTCAGGGTCTTTCATTATTCTGCAGACTCTGGATTTGCACCTCTTGTTATATAGGACCTGCAGGGGTGGTAGTGCAATACCGTAGTACGCTCGGCTGAGCGTACCACTCTCTGTAGGGCCTTCTTGTCCTGTGCCGTGCTGTTTCCATACCAGGCAGTGATGTTTCCAGTCAAGATGCTCTCTACAGCTCCGGAGTAGAAGGACTGGAGTATCTTCCCCGATACTCTGAACTTCCTTAACTGTCTCAGGTGGTAGAGGCGCTGCTTCGCCTTTTTTATGACTGAGTCTATGTGTGTTGTCCATGTCAGATCCTCTGAGATGTGGACCCCCAGGTACTTGAAGCTGCTCACCCTGTCCACGGTAGCCCAATTTATCCTCAGTGGTGTGTGTGTCCCCTGCTGTTTTCTCCTAAAATCCACGATCAGCTCCTTGGTTTTACCAATGTTCAGGAGCAGGCTGTTGTCCTGGCACCAGCGTTCCAGTACCTCAACCTCCTCCCGGTAGGCCTTCTCGTCATTGTCAGAGATCAGCCCCACCACCACTGTGTCGTCCACAAACTTCACTATGGAGTTGGAGCTGAACTTGGCCACACAGTCATGTGTGTATAGTGAATACAGCAGGGGGCTCAGGACACAGCCCTTGGGCGACCCGATACTCAGGGTGATGGTGTTGGAGGTCTGACCCCCCACCCTGACCGCCTGGGGCCTTTCATCAGAAAGTCCAGTATCCAGGCGCTCAGAGCGGAGCTCAGACCCAGCTCGATCAGCTTGTCCACCAGTCTGGACGCTGAGCTGTAGTCAATGAACAACAGTCTCACATAGCCCCCCTTCTGGCGGTCTAGGTGAGAGAGGGTGCTGTGCAATACTTGGGAGACCGCATCATCAGTGGACCTGTTTGGCCTGTATGCAAATTGCATAGGGTCCATATCACTGGGGAGGGAGGCACAAATGTGATCCTTAACCAGCCTCTCAAAACATTTCATGGCCACAGAAGTGAGTGCCACCGGTCTGTAGTCATTGAGACCTGTTGGGGAGGATTTCTTTGGTACCGGGATAATAGTAGACACCTTGAAGCAGGCAGGTACCACAGATTCCGCCAGGGATAGATTACATATGGTGGTGAACACAGGGGCTAGCTGGTTAGCACAGGACTTAAGTATACGTCCCGTTATTCCATCTGGGCCAGCTGCCTTTCTGGTGTTTCTGGACTTCTACTTGACCTTACCCCTAGAACCCACCTCACCCCTGCCCACTTTGACAACCTAGGATGGCTTAGAGTAGACGACAGAGTACAGCAACTTGCAATGGGCCTGGTCTACAAGATACACTATACGACTAAGGTACCCATGTACATGTCAAAATACTTCCCAAAGATCAGTGAATACCACGACCACAACACCAGAGGAAGCTCAACAAATCATGTTAAACCCAGATTCGGCTCAAACAAGGGACTAAACACGTTTCGCAATTATGCCACATCAATGTGGAACGCCCTACCCAAAGCTGTAAAGGAATGTGAATCCCTACCCACATTCAAAACCGTTCTTAAAAAGCACCTACGGGAGGCTGCAATTCGAAACTGGCCACCGTAAATGTCCTAACTCAACCCCCTCCAATGTAAATGTCCTAACTCAACCCCCTCCAATGTAAATGTCCTAACCCAATAATACACGAGACCCTCTTCTTGGGACCAAGTAAGGTTTAGTCGATAATCCAATGTACAGTTAAGATGTAGCAGTACTGTCTATCTGTATGTCATGTATGTCATATATGTTATGATGAATTGAAAATGGGGAACCCTGATGTAAACAAGACGAAAGTCTTTCTCTGGTCTGCATCCCCTTAACAATTGTATGTATTGAGCTGTACTGTACTGTACCCATTCTGCAATCTGTTAATAAACTTTTCAATCAATCAATCAATCCTCGTCCTACGTCAGGCCATGCAAACAAGAGCCTCGCAGACTAGAGTCACTATATCTGGGCCCGCCATCAATTATTCATTGAGGAAAATGTCGTGTTGTGATTCCGTAGAGCAATGAACGCCAGCGGGCACAGCACACGTGTAGCTTTAAACGTGACAGCCTGACGACAGCAAAAGACGGTATGATGTGGTTTAAAGTGGGGAAAAAATAACATTTGAACATGTCAAGCTTGTGCCTCGGTGCAGAGATGCTATGGGGAAATTAATTAAAAGGTTGTGTTAACCGGAAAAATAAACAAAATGTTAGGCTTATAGGTTCAATATATTACCTCTTAAATTTACTTTACAATAAGGCACATGTTTATACAATGTATTCAATCAGTGGTTATTGCAAAGTTTATTTTATTTAAATGTTTTTTTACCAAACATCAAAATAAGGTTTAGGGAACAATATATACCCTCTTATTCTTGACAGATACTGTAGCAAAGATATCAAACAGCAGGCTATTTGAGGCACAGGCAGCAAAGCAACAGTAGCGTCTTGTTGCACTGGTGCCATCTATAGCTGAACTGAAGCCTGCACGCACGCACGCACGCACGCACGCACGCACGCACGCACGCACGCACACACACACACACACACACACACACACACCAGTGGCGTTATTAGCCCTGGGCTTCCGATTATTATCATCCAGGCGGGAAAAGACACTTTGGATAGTAGGGACTGCATCTCTGCCTGTCCTGGCCAGGAAACACTTTGCAACTCTGATCTCCTCTGGCAGTAGTTGGATATTGTAATGTGTGGCGAAGGGTTACAGCAATTCCATAGAGAGAAACTGGTCTGAGGCTGGATAACATGCCTGTATGCCTCTCATAAGTTGTTCTCCAACTCATGAGAACCTGCTCTCAAGCTCTTGCAGCATTCTGTCGAGGACTGGATAGAACAGTCTCTGTCTCAGCTGATCTCCTGAGCTGAGGTCTGAGCTTGTGCCACAAGATGACTAAACTACATACTCGTCCATCCTTTTCTGCTTCCTCCTTTGGCTGGTAGTATGTTCCTCAATCCCAAGGCCATTACATATGGCCTTTGTCCTGTCATACATGTCCACTGCCATCTCTGAGGTGCGATAACCTTTGAGTGTGTCCTGCACTGTGCTTTTAAATAGTACAGATAGGTATTGAAGATGTGCACTTTAACGCAGCAGCACCTGGAGCCATCCATACCCATGTCCAGTGTCCACTGACAAAGTCATGCTTATGATACTGTGATAAACTATAATAAGCTTTAATCGAACCCTGGTTCATTTCCTCGGATAGACCAGTTGGTTTGGGGTGGTAAAGCTCATTCACTCTTGCAAGTGAACCCTGCTGCGGTTCATTTGAGATGCGAATGCAAAGCGGACCAAAGGCAGGAAAAGACCAAAAAATATAATCTTTTTTTTATGAGAAGACTGAGACATATGTATATAATGAAACACACAATACAGTTTTTTCCCCGATTGCTTAAGCACGATTTTCAAAACACTACACACAATTAGCACAACCACACACACAATTATCAGAACACCTCAGATCCTTTGCTAAATTAAACACTCTTGTCAAAACTATACACTAATTTATAAAAACTACATTTTGTTACCATATGAAACACACGTTTCATATGACTTAATTCTGTTTGAACCAGTTACACACTGCTGTGCTTAACCTAAAACACATTTAGCTATTCTACTTCTCAGTGATTAGAGTACTGTAAGTGAAGTACACAGAGAATGTGCAAATATACAATAAATTCACCAAACACTACACAAGACCAATGAAAATATAATTTATTTATCTCCATATACCCAAATCAATGATGCAGACTGATGTAAATATAAATTTTCTCAAATCAGTCAACATTTCAACATGGAGAATCACAACAAAACATGTCCCAGTTTTCATGCTACTATGTGCATAACACTGTAAGCTCAGCAAATATCAGACAAACATAAAATACTGTATCCAGTACAGGTTAAAATTACAGTAAAACAAAAACCATTTTGAAAAAATTTAAATAGAGTACAGAAAATACTAGACAGTATCTCTTTGCCTATAGCTGGATCTGGCAAGATCATTTTTTGTTGTGATTACTACTTCCACTCGCTCCGATGCACATGCCGTTCCGCGTGTTCTCCAGGTAGATTGCTCTCCGCCGACACGTCCTCTCTCATCTGGGAATTTTGGCGAAGAGAAAGCTCCACCCGTGAGACTCCTCCTTGATCCCATCTTCTTCGTCACCTCTACCTGTTGCCAGACCAACTCCCACCAGCTCCCCCTGGCGATAGTCCTCTGCCAGGTCTCACTGCATCCAGAGCAAAACGAGTCACAAAGCAAAATTACACAACAATAATTACACAACAGTTGGAATGACAGTCAGACACATTCACGTGTCTACATATGTATATACCGTAATTCCTCTAATAGTAACCGGTATTCAATTAAAAACCGGGTCTCTATTAATGACCGGGTGCGCTGTTGAGCTAAGCAATTATAAGCCGGCCTCCTAATACAAGCCGGGTATATTTTGTTATTGTTGTTATATGCTGGCCTGGCTGTGCAGTAAATACCATATAATGGTATGGTGTTAATGTTTACCAAGAGAGTAAGCCTACCTCAGAATTGTATAAAACGAAGTTATTATTATTATTATTATTATTATTATTATACCAGTATTGTGATTGCACTATTATACTTTATTTTACTTTTTTTGACCACCTGTAATTGCACTGTTTACTACCGTATTTCAAACAGTACTTGGTTTCAATAAATGAACCCAGTACATTTGACTGGGTTCAAACTGACACAAAATGTTGATTTATTCATTATGATCTGTTTGAAAATTTGAAATATAGGCCTCTCTCTTATACATGCCTCCTCCTAATACAAGCCTGGTATCCGCTACAGTTGAAACAAATACAAGCCGGGGTTACTATTAGAGGAATTACGGTATGTATATATGTATGTATGTATATGTATATTTGTACTCCTGTTGGGGCCTCTTGGACCAGATCAATGTTTTATCTGGCTAAATAAAGGTTAAATAAATAAATAAGAAACTGATGATTTGGTCCTGTTAAATTTGCATAAATTAGGAACAGTAGCGGTCCTAGTATGCTTCCTTGTGGAACACCACAGCTCACTGTGAGGAGGTGGGGGGGGGGGGGGGGGGTAGAGTACCATTTACCTCCACCATCTGTTCTCTCCCCTCCAGGTAGGATTGCATCCAGCTCACTGATAGACTATCAAAACCAATTGCTTTTAGCTTGTCAATCAGAATGGAGTGATTGACAGTGTCGAAGGCCTTTTGTAGGTCCAGCATGACCTACAATGGTCTTTGCTAATGTCAATAGCTGACAGGCAGGGCTGAACAATACAAATATCACGTTGATTCATTTGACAGATTGTTGTCGGTTTTGTCTATTTGCGGTGGTTCTAACTGATATTGTGTTGGTCCACAAATAAATCTTTTTATGGGAAACCTTGAATGGCCAACAATGGGACTTGTCTTGGATTCCGACCGTGCTCCGATCCTCTTTGAAAGAGGGGGATCCGTCGCAACAAATTATTTAGTTCTATTCAAATGTGGATTTATTTTATAGTTTAATTATTCTAAATTAATAAGAATAACAGAGCAGTTGATGCAGAAAAATAAAAGACAACAGAATATATTCTGGAGTCAGTGAGTCCCTTAGCTGTCCAGCAGTTCGCCTCAAGAAGCTCCCGTCTGTCCAGTGAGTCTGTCATATAGCTAAACGTAGGAGTTCCTGGCCCTCCCTCGACAGAGAGAAAGAGAACTCTCAAGGTCATGCCGGTTACCATGGAACCTCAACAGTAGATATGGCATATTGTAGACACTGTTTCATAGTCCTTTTACAATAGATATAATTATAGATAGATAGATATAAATAGATAGCTTTATAGATATATTTTACAAATGCCCCTTGGTCATAGTTTTATTATGACAGATATGATATTCATATCTATAAAACCACCACCACAATATGAAAACAGCTTATAATTAATCATACCAAAATAAAAACGTCATATACTCTCCAAACATGAATCAACATTTCTCATCCACTCAACTCTTCCTTCATTTGAGCAGCAGGGCTGCAGGCTTGAGAACTGGAGAGATGCTCCGCTGTCTATTGACCTCCCATCTGGATTCACATAATACACCACTCAATGCTGATTCATAACTGTTTTATGGAGCAATACACACGGCCTATTATGATTGGTGGCTTGAGGGGGGGACCCTGATGGAAACAAGACAAACGTCTTTCTCAGGTCTGCATCCCCTTAACAATTGTATGTATTGAGCCGTACTGTATTGTACCCATTCTGCAATCTGTTAAATAAAGTTTTCATTCACTCATTCATTCATGAGACCTATGGCCTTGGTAGGACCACTTTTACTGTTTAGTGGGTGTAATTATGCTCTTTTGGGGCCAAATTGCTTGCCTTGTCCCTTTTTGGGAAGGCATGTTAAAAGAAAATATATATATTCATTGTCCTTCACCTTTGTGGCAAGGTCGGCGCATATTTCCCTTATGCCCTATCCCCTGGTGCTTTTGCCAATGAATAGTGTGAAATATGATGCCCAGGACTCGGAGCCACTCGTGAAGGGCTTTTAAAGCCAAGCCTTGCTTGTCTTCTGAAGAATCTCTAGGTGTGCAGCTGGTCCGTACACAATCAGTTGGCCTTGAGTATAATCCTCTGAAGAGCATAGCTGATAGGTCTTTTCACATGGCCTTAGTGCATTCTCTGTCTTTTGCTTTTATATATACATAAAAGAAAAAATATATATATAAACCTTCTAAACTGATTCAGAGTCAGCCACAGCAGGTAGATTCCTATACATTGACTTAAATACCACTGACCTGGGGGAGGCAAACACTTTTATTGAGCACTAGCTGGCCTGCGTGCTACTTTTGGAAGGTGGTTTGATTTGCATGGTGGCCTAACTTTTTTTTGGCATTGTAATTTAGACTTTGACTTCTCTTGACTTTCAATGCACTTTCTTCTTCCTTTATTTTGTTGTACATTGCATTCATGTGCTTTGGCATGAACTGATGAACTGAAACCATGATGTTCTGTAGCATGATGCTTTTCCACTTAAGTCTTTGAGCTTTTCTACTAGCTTTATCAGTGGGTTGTCGCAGAGAGGATAACCTGAATTGTTGATCTTCATGTTTAGTGTCTTAATTGGCATTAAATGTTAGTAGCTATCCACACTAAGGGCGTGTTCACACCTCTACAAACTAAACGGACTAGTCATTTAAGTGGACCATGGTCAAACAGGGTAGGTGTGAACTTTTACTTGTAACTGGTTGTGCACAGCTCATGTTAACGTGACTAAAGATACACCTTTAAATAGTAGGCTAAGGTTACAGAGGGAAGTGTTTCTATTTAAATAGCTATTTTCTAAGAACACCACTTTTTTATCCACTTTTTCTCCCCATTTTCTATTTTTCTCCCATCCCAATTTCGTGTATCCAATTCTTCCCTCCCCTGTCTTGAACGTTGCTAGACTATGCCTCCCACAGGCCGGTTGTAGTGAGGACAGAAGCTTTGCATCACGTGTCCCCTCCGGTACACGAGGAGGCAGCCTGTCGCATCTTTTCACCGCAGCAGCTCGATCTCTCAGTGGCGAGGAGTAACGCGTGGGAGGCTCACGCTGCCCCCGCTACATCCTGCTTCACCCGCACCGGCGTCACCAAACCGACCTGTAGGAGTCGCTGTCCACAACCCCAAATCCCCACCCACCGGCTTTCCCACCCTCTAACACTTGCCAATTGTGTTAGTATGAACGACCGGCCAGCCGGTAGCAACGCCGAGAGCTGGGCTCGAACCCAGCGTCTCCTGCGTTAGAGGCGAGCGCCTTGCCCACTGTGCCAATCAGCCGCCAGAACACCACTTGCTTCTATAGTGTTATAAATGTTCCTAGAGCTGTCGTTTATGATGGTCTATTGGCTACAGTTCATAGATTGAGCATTGTGTGGGAGGTTGCAAGGTGTTGGGCATAGGACATATGACAGGATTTTAGGATGTTCTAAATAGCTGGAGATAGATGTACATTGTACAACAAGTTGTTGGCCTTAAACATTTGTCCTACACTGACCCCTACAGGCCAATGTGATTTTTAGTCACATACCCACAGAATGATTTCATCAGAGGCAGGTTATGATTTGGCTTATTTTTCCTTTACATATGTTATTTTGCTTCCACAGGACCTTGATGTGCAGTGTAATTGCCTCTTTAGAGCGTTTCCTTTTTCAGCAGCCCTGACTTGTCCCAAAGTTCAGAGTGTGTTTTATAAACATAGGGCTACTGAACGAAGGGACACCCTGCTGTTGGTCTTCAGTGTCTCCTGTGCCTTTGATGTCGTGTTGTTGGCTCTTCCAGGGTTTACAGAACTGAAACTGCTGCCTTCTGGTTTCAGGTTAAAATGGCTTATGTAAGCAAACACACATGCACACACACACACACACACACACACACACACACACACACACACTAGGCAGCTTTCTTCCTTGTATATTAGTGCCTGTGGTCTAGTGTGGATTGACCCATTGTACAATACTTAATAAAAATAATAAATGTATTTTATCTTTTGTGTTCAGCGCTCTTTCAGATGCCTGCAATTTCTACCAGGTTACACCATTTGTAAATGACTCATATCTCTTCTTAATCACATTCAGAAAGTTTTCCTGAGCGGTTACGAGTTGAAAAAGAAAAACTCTCTGCCTCTCGTCTTTGGGCCAAATTAAATACATATTCCCTTTTTGCTTGTACAACCACATAGCTAGAATTTACCGTGTCGCAATCATGCCGAACGTCAATGTAATAACTGGAGGAAGTACACCTGGGGACCACTATTCTGACTAATACAGATTTGAGCTCCGACTATAACATAATACGTGTTTTTCCTGAAGACACATGAAATCCAAGATGATTTCACTGACCCATGCCTTCTCTATTTGAACGACCACATCAAACAAGAGGTGGACGCGGGCAAATACTGTTGAACATGTGCTGCTTCATTGTGCTCGGTATGAGAGGGAGAGGGGGGTCTTGTGGGGTCGGTGAGGGAGAGGGGGGGGGGGGGGCAGAATGAATGAATGAATGAAAACTTTATTTAACAGATTGCAGAATGGGTACAATACAGTACGGCTCAATACACACAATTGTTAAGGGGATGCAGACCTGAGAAAGACGTTTGTCTTGTTTCCATCAGGGTCCCCCATTTTCAATTCATATAGACATTTATGACATACACAACATACATGACATTTATGGCATAGGGACATATAGGTATTTAGTACTGATACATTTGTGACATAAACGGTATTCAAATATACAGTACTGTTACCCCTAGATCCTGACAGAGTATATACATATGATGGGGAGGGAACTGTACATTAGGAGGGGGTGGGTGGGTGGGAGAGAAATATACATACGGCGGGGAGGGAATATATACATGCGGTGGGGAGGAGACTGTCTATTAGGAGGTGGTGGGGGTTTTGGGCATTTACGGTGGCCAGTTTCGAATTGCAGCCTCCCGTAGGTGCTCTTTAAGAGCGGTTTTGAATGTGGGTAGGGATTCACATTCCTTTACAGCTTTGGGTAGGGCGTTCCACATTGATGTGGCATAATTGCGAAACGTATTTAGTCCCTTGTTTGAGCCGAATCTGGGTTTAACATGATTTGTTGAGCTTCCTCTGGTGTAGTGGTTGTGGTATTCACTGACCTTTGGGAAGTATTTTGACATGTACATGGGTACCTTAGTCGTATAGTGTATCTTGTAGACCAGGCCCATTGCAAGTTGCTGTACTCTGTTGTCTACTCTAAGCCATCCTAGGTTGTCAAAGTGGGCAGGGGTGAGGTGGGTTCTGGGGGTAAGGTCAAGTAGTAGTCTGACCAGTTTGTTTTGTGATGTTTGTAATTTTGTTTTAAGCGCCTTTGAGGTGCTTTGGTACCATGAGGTGCACGCATAGTCGTAGTACCCTTGAATGAGTGCTCCTGCCAGAGTCTTCAGGGTATTCTTGTTTACCAGAGAGGAGATCCGGTACAAGAATCTAGTTCGTTGGTTGACTTTTTTTATTACATTGGATGCCATTTTGTCACAGGAAAGATTTGCCTCTAGGATGGAACCCAGGTAGGTAATTTCGTCTTTCCTTGTGACAATATTGTCACCCACTGCAACTGAGAAGCCGTCGGTCTTGCTGAGTTTGTTATTTGAACCGAAGAGAATGGACTCTGTTTTGCCCATGTGTAATGATAGTTTGTTATCAGCGAGCCATATGCAGATTTGGCCTAGTTCCGAGCTGAGGGTTTTTTCAACCTGCAACTTGTTCTTGTCAGAGACCAGCAGGGCTGAGTCGTCCGCAAACAGGAACAAGTTGCAGTCACAGGCTGACGACATGTCATTTGCATAAATTAGGAAGAGTAGCGGTCCTAGTAATGTACCGTAATTCCTCTAATAGTAACCCCGGCTTGTATTTGTTTCAACTGTAGCGGGTACCAGGCTTGTATTAGGAGGAGGCCTGTATAAGAGGGAGGCCTATATTTCAAATTTTCAAACGGATCATAATGAATAAATCAACATTTTGTGTCAGTTTGAACCCAGTAAAATGTACTGGGTTCATTTATTGAAACCAAGTACTGTATGAAATAGTAAACAGTGCAATTACAGGTGGTCACTGGTCATTTCAACGTTTTCAAAGTGAAATCAAGTAACAAGCTCAGTATGCAGCTCAGTATATTAGTAACCCGGCTTGTATTAGGAGGCCGGCTTATAATTGCTTAGCTCAAGAGCGCACCCGGCCATTAATAGAGACCCGGCTTGTATTTGAGACCCAGTTACTATTAGAGGAATTACGGTATGCTTCCTTGTGGAACACCACAGCTCACTGTGAGGGGGGGGGGGGGATAGAGTACCGTTAGAGTACAGATTCTACGTTGGGCGTATTGTTGAGGGATGAGGTGGGCAGTATAGGGGTGCAGGATTTGGGTTTGGGTTTAGTGTTTTCAATGGACCTATCTCAAACCCTGCCCTCTTTTCTTGATCCTCCAATCGCAACTGTCGCTTACCTCGGATTTAATTTCTTTAGTTTGTGTTTAGGTTTTAGTTTTAATTATTAGGTTTGTATAGGGTGGTGATGTTAGGGATGGGTATTTTGCTTTGTTTGTGCTGGGTTTATTGGTTTTTCTTTATGTTTTATTTTCTTTGCCGGGTTCTTGCTTTATCTGCTCCAGTTGCTGGGTGTACAGTAGGTGGCGGTATGCGCCTTTCTGTGGTTGCGACCCGCCATTAATTCCAAAGAAGAAGAAGAAGAAGAAGTAGACGACAACACCGCGCGTCCTTTCTGCAGTCTCGTCGTTCAGGTAAACAAAGGTACATTAGGTTGGATGAATGAATGAAAACTTTATTTAACAGATTGCAGAATGGGTACAATACAGTACGGCTCAATACACACAATTGTTAGTAAATAAATCACGGAACGATAGCTAGTTAGCCAGCACCATCCAGGTACTACTATAACGTTAGCTCCCAGTCCCAGAACGGTAGCTAGTTAGCCCGCACCATCCAGGTACTACTATAACGTTAGCTCCCAGTCCCAGAACGGTAGCTAGTTAGCCCGCACCATCCAGGTACTACTATAACGTTAGCTCCCAGTCCCAGAACGGTAGCTAGTTAGCCCGCACCATCCAGGTACTACTATAACGTTAGCTCCCAGTCCCAGAACGGTAGCTAGTTAGCCCACACCCCACACCATCCAGGTACTACTATAACGTTAGCTCCCAGTCCCAGAACGGTAGCTAGTTAGCCCGCACCATCCAGGTACTACTATAACGTTATCTCCCAGTCCCAGAACGGTAGCTAGTTAGCCCGCACCATCCAGGTACTACTAACGTTAGCTCCCAGTCCCAGAACAGTAGCTAGTTAGCCCGCACCATCCAGGTACTACTATAACGTTAGCTCCCAGTCCCAGAACGGTAGCTAGTTAGCCCGCACCATCCAGGTACTACTTAGGGGGCCCCAGGCTACACGCAGTCACGAAAGGGGCTAGGTAAATAGTGGCGTTAAATCGTGCGTCGGGAGCTGCGAGACAAAGCAAAGCTATATCCGAGCCATTTGTCATAATACCGTTTGTATACTTTATGATCGTTATCCTGAATTATACGTACAGATGCATATGAATTGAAAATGGGGGACCCTGATGGAAACAAGACAAACGTCTTTCTCAGGTCTGCATCCCCTTAACAATTGTATGTATTGAGCCGTACTGTATTGTACCCATTCTGCAATCTGTTAAATAAAGTTTTCATTCATTCATTCATTCATTCATTCATTCATGCAGTCTGAAACGGTTCATCTTCACCTAGGCCCGATTATTGACCGCAAAATGGTTGGTGCGTAAAGAACGCCGGGATAGTGTGCAGCGCTGTGCGGCCTTCTGCAACCTAGTACCCTGCAACCTATCCTGCTGCAACCTACCCTGCAACCTATCCTGCAACCTACCCTGCTGCAACCTACCCTGCACACTACCCTCTTTACAACCTACCCTGCACCCTACCCTCTTTACAACCTACCCTGCACCCTACCCTCTTTACAACCTACCCTGCACCCTACCCTCTTTACAACCTACCCTGCACCCTACCCTCTTGACAACCTACCCTGCACCCTACCCTCTTTACAACCTACCCTGCACCCTACCCTCTTTACAACCTACCCTGCACCCTACCCTCTTTACAACCTACCCTGCACCCTACCCTCTTGACAACCTACCCTGCACACTACCCTCTTTACAACCTACCCTGCACCCTACCCTCTTTACAACCTACCCTGCATCCTACCCTCTTTACAACCTACCCTGCACCCTACCCTCTTTACAACCTACCCTGCACCCTACCCTCTTTACAACCTACCCTGCACACTACCCTCTTTACAACCTACCCTGCACACTACCCTCTTTGCAACCTACCCTGCACCCTACCCTCTTTACAACCTACCCTGCACCCTACCCTCTTTACAACCTACCCTGCACCCTACCCTGCACCCTACCCTCTTTACAACCTACCCTGCACCCTACCCTCTTTACAACCTACCCTGCACCCTACCCTCTTTACAACCTACCCTGCACCCTCTCTGTGTGTGATGTCAATCCCCTCGGCTAGTCCTGCCCCACTGGCCATGTAACCAGGAGCAGCCGGCGGGACATAAATAGTACTGGATATACGCACGGATTAATTAACACTATGATCGCCGGGAACGAGTTTTCACGTCATTCAGAGCCATGCTCATTCTGCCGAAGACGCCGTAACTCGTCTTTGATGTCAATATTTCAAAAATCTGGTGGTTGGTGCGTAAAGAACGCCGGGATAGTGTGCAGCGCTGTGCGGCCTTCTGCAACCTAGTACCCTGCAACCTATCTTTACAACCTACCCTGCACCCTACCCTCTTTACAACCTACCCTGCACCCTCTCTGTGTGTGATGTCAATCCCCTCGGCTAGTCCTGCCCCACTGGCCATGTAACCAGGAGCAGCCGGCGGGACATAAATAGTACTGGATATACGCACGGATTAATTAACACTATGATCGCCGGGAACGAGTTTTCACGTCATTCAGAGCCATGCTCATTCTGCCGAAGACGCCGTAACTCGTCTTTGATGTCAATATCTGTCATCGAAATCATATTTCCTTTCCGGAGCTCTGAGACACAGTGCTGATCTCCTCTCAACTCTCTAGCGGTTCAAGAGCGCCATCTGGTGGCCGATCGCCAGATCGCCAACCGGATATTAACCTTTGAACCGGTAGTACTCAAACAAATGTGGTCCGGCCACTCTATAGCTCCCGCGACTCCATCTTGAAACACTGGATAATAGATCGCTTGCCCTAACTCAATAAACAACGTTATTTGGACGTATATACTATTATACAACCTGGAAATGGATCGGGAATTTCTACATCCCATAATCGAAAACGGTCTACTCCACGCTGATCGTCCAACGGCGCGAGGAACATACGGTAAGATTCAGCGTTATTTTCTAACGTATTCCATATAAACTGCTATGATGAACATATGACCCACTCTGGATGAATCATCTAACGCTGCCCACGGAATTATAAACGATCCCCCGCCCATCCGGTCATCATCAGATCATACGTAGATCATTCTAGAAGTACGTCCAGTTGAAATTTTTCATCTCGCGCCGATCGCTACCAAACTGTATTTCATCATCAATATAATGCATTTAGGGCTATAAATCACGTTCTGAAGAAAGCTGCAGAAAATGATAAAAACATACTTATACCTTAGACCATATTTTAGTATGAATATGTGAATGAAAAAGTTTAACGTTGCTACACCCTGAACAATACATATAGGACATTGAATGGGCCATAATAATGGCAATGTAGCAATAGAATTAAAAAAGTTATAGCCCTGCAAAGAAGGGGAACTTCTCCATAGACAAATAGAGCTGGCGAGGGATGGTAAATTATGAATTTAACCCATGGCGATCAAAGTGTTAAGTAAACAAATGTGGTATCTATCTATCAACCATATCAGTGTCGTTGCTATTTAGGCTCTGGTTGGTAGGGTGATTTTATATTGCTCATTTTATTTTCGAATTGAATGTGTTTTGCATGTGTTTTGTCACAATGTAGTTATTTAGCATGTGTGTTTTTGTTTCTTAGGTTCAGTCTAAGTAAATATGAGTGACGAAGGGACCGTGTCGCCCAAAGAGGAGGTAGCGGAGAAGAGGGGGCGTGGAAGACCCCGCAAGACGCCGCAGGTGGAAAGAAATTCTTATATATAATATATATATGCTCTGTATTATATATGGTTCATAGCTTAGCCCACGTGTTTCCCTACTTTGCACATGCTCAGGTTAGTTCATTACAGGCTATTGAGTGGCAGGGGGGGGGGGGAAGACAAAAAGGTCTCATCAGATTGGTAGCCTGTCAAAATGGAAAATATCTGACCCTATACAAATACCTGTTATTCCACTCATTGACACTAAGATTAAAAAGAAATCGGAGATGGTCACCTTTTTCGCAGCTTGTTATAACGCCGCAGAGTTATAAGTGTCCCCCGTACACCGTCCGTCCTTAAATCATATTAGAGAGGATTGATTTCGTGGGATGAGGCGGGAGCTGCTCGTGGTTTTCCACACCACACCTTCCAAGTTTGACTTCCTAGACTCTCTCTCTCTCTCTCGTGCGCCCATGTTCCTTTTGACAGTTAATGTAGCTAACCCCATCCTGTTAAAAGGATGTCCTATTGTTACATTATGATATATTGGGTTAACTGCAATTTAGCCTCTTCCCCCTCAGTGTCAGAAATAGACCGACCAGGGCTTCCCTTCGCAGGGCCTTGTTTTTTTTTTTTTTTTTTAAGAGATGCTCGCTGTTGCACTTCCTGTCCTCCAGCTTCCTGTAGCTTGTCATGCACAGTGTGGTGCAGGTGCAGAGGCCGCGAAATCGTTTCCAAGCTGACGCTAAGCACCCCCTTCGCCCCCGCCCGGCACACACACAGCCCCAGTTCTTTCCTCCCCTCCCCGGCGTCTCCATAGCAACAGCCGATTTCTCCCTCACCCCGGCCCTCCGCGCTCCCTCCCGCCATGCTCCGCGTCTTATAGATGCTTCTGTCCCGTGTCGAGCGGGCGAGCGTGAGAGTAAATACATACATAACGCATGGCGTGGGTTTATAATATGTTAGCGCGGAGCAGCAAGCAGGGTTTCCCCCCCCTCTCTCTTGCCCGGCACTCCACCAGCCGTCTCTGAGCCTCAGTCCAGGTGGCCGGCGAACTGGAGTGCCCCTGTGGCTTGTATCCTTTCGGCAACAAACCCTCCCTTCCGAGTTGCTCTGATTGGCCAGCGATCTACGCTCGTTTCGCCCCTACGCCCGCGCATGCGCATGAGCCGCTCAGGCAGGCAGGAATACTAAACTCGAGTTAACCTAATTTATACAAATGGAAGTATTGATTTCGCCGTAACGAATCATTAAAAAAATATACCGTTAACTGGAATATGTTGTTTCTTCACACATATGTTGGATTATGTAAAATCGCGAATTAACCGGTGGTTAATATCCCTGTGGCTGTGGTGTGGTTGTAGGCACGAAAATGCAGCTCGAACTACCTGTTATATTAAATTAATTGATTGCTGTTTAACTTGTTGCATGTAATTATATTAACGTTACTGTGTGTTGTTGTACATAATCCAACATATGTGTAAAGAAACAACATATTCCAGTTAACGGTATATTTTTTTAATGATTCGTTACGGCAAAATCAATACTTCCATTTATATAAATTAGGTTAACTCGAGTTTAGTATTCCTGCCTGCCTGAGGGGCTTATCGCAGGCATGCGCGGGCGTAGGGGCGAAAAGAGCGTAGATCGCTGGCCAATCAGAGCAACGCGGAAGGGAGGGTTTGTTGCCGAAAGGATACAAGCGCGCCTGTGTGCAGTTCCTGTCGGCCTTCCAGATAACAGCCAGTGAACCCGATGCCCCTGGTTCCCATCTGTCTTATTGCAGAGGTGCTGCTGCCATCTGCAGGCGGCGAGTGGCAAGATTTTTTGTGTGCAAAGAAAAATATAACCTGAGATCGGGGGAGGGGGGGGGGGGGCGATTTGGAGACTCACTTTTATTTCCTGTAGCTGGAAAAAAATATGTTTTCCTGTAGCTTGGACCCCTGCCGGAAACTTGGCTCTTTTTCTAAACGAGCCGACCGACTGCGACTCACTGGACACACCCAGCAACATCCCCTACACCCCACTGTGCAGCACCCAGCTCGGTAGCACTTTATAATAACACCCTGGTATAATACATTTATAAGGTATTTGTAGATAATGAACTAATCATGAACAAACCATTTATATACATTCATAAATGATTATTAAATCATTTATAACTATATTTGTATACCATTTACAAAGTATTTATAACGCATTAGTGGATAATGAACTAATCATGAACAAACAATTTATATACATTCATAAATTATTATTAAATCATTTATAACTATTTGTATAACATTTACAGATTAGTTCTACATTATTTATAACTCATTATCAACATTGTTTGTACTTGATTTGTTCATCATTAAATAATGTAAACTTTAGATTGGCCCCCACGATAGCATCTGCAAATAATTTATAGATGTTTTATGAATGTCTTAACAAATCATTTGTTGAACATGAAAAATAAATGGAGTATAGTCGTTTTTTCATATCCATTTTTCAAAGCATCTACAAATGTGTTACTACACATTAAACAACATTATTTAATGATGAACAAATCAAGTAAAAACAATGTTGATAATGAGTTATAAATAATGTAGAACTAATCTGTAAATGTTATACAAATAGTTATAAATGATTTAATAATCATTTATGAATGTATATAAATGGTTTGTTCATGATTAGTTCATTATCCACTAATGCGTTATAAATACTTTGTAAATGGTATACAAATATAGTTATAAATGATTTAATAATCATTTATGAATGTATATAAATGGTTTGTTCATGATTAGTTCATTATCTACAAATACCTTATACATGTATTATAACAGGGTGTTATTATAAAGTGCTACCCCCAGCTCTTTATGTGTACATGATGTTTACAAGAATCAAGATGTTTATTTGTCACATACATACCAGGGCATACAGTGGAATGCGGGTGGTCATGCCCGCATCGAACGGGTAAGACATAAGGTGTGCATGATAAAATAGACATGCTAAATTCCTGAGAAGGCACTGGTTCCTATGTACAATATACAATTTTAACTGTCATTATGTTATGCTTACTATATAAATACACTATACAAGAACCACATCTGTTCTTTCCTTAAAGTGACTTTTATATTCCACATTCCTTTCAAGTGACTTTTTCGTTGAGTTTTAAAGTGATTGTTTAAAGCGGTTGCAGCGTTTGTGTGTGTGTGTGTGCTCATGTGTACTTGTGAGTGGAGATTCAAGGTCTACATTTAGTCATTTAGCTGACTTACACACGTTCTGTACAACAAGTGGGCAGGATTCCACCGTCATGCCCTGCTCATGTTGAGTCTCTGCAAAGCCCTGATCTTTTGGTTTTGTTTGTTTTCCACAGAAGGCGGCGGCACCCGCAGCAGCAACCACTGCAGGAACAAAACGCAGAGGCAGACCTAAGACGGAGGTAAGAGTTCTTGCATATCGGTGCTTTAACCCTTTCACTACCACACTACAGAAGGGTTAACAGTCTGTAGTGCGGTAGTGAAAGGGTTAACCTTATGCACTGTGGTAGTGAAAGGGTTAACCTTCTGTATTGTCACAGTGAAAGTTAACCAGTTGGTAGTTAAAGGGACCAATTGTTTTTTGAAAGAAGCCCAACTGATTCCCTTCAGTTCATTCATAAAGCACTTGCATCGCTGGTTTTATATATTAAATTTTTTTTTATATCGGAAATGTTCAGATTTTTATATTCTGCTTCCGATGTCTCAAAAACCATAAGCCTGGTCCAAGTGCTTTCTGGGTGGACTCGGGGACGTCTTTTAATTTGCTGAACCATCGCTTGCGCTTTCTCTTGTCACTTTCAGAAAAGGGTTTTCTGATAACTATAGTCCCATGGTCGGTCGCGTCCTTCATCTTGCCTGGCCATGAATAGGGTTGGGTACAGTTCACATTTGAACCGATACTGGTACCAGTTCCTGGAATTCGGTATCAGTACCCAACGATACCTTTTTCCAGTACTTAACTCTCTCTAATAACTACTTTTCTAAAAAATAAGTCTAAACTTTAATTATTTTTTTTATCTACCGGTACTTTTTCTCCCATTTTCAATTTTTCTCCCATCCCAATTTCGTATCGTCCAATTCTACCCTCCCCTGTCTCGAACGCTGTTAGGCCATGCCTCCCACAAGCCGGCTGCAATGTGGACTAAGCCTTGCATCACGTGTCCCCTCCGGTACTCGAGGAAGCAGCAGTAGCATCTTTTCACCTGCACAGCGCGATCTCTCGGCGTCGGGGGTCTGCGTTTGGAGGGCACGCCGCCCCCGTCGCTTCCTGATTCTGCTGCGCAGGCGCACCAACCGACCTGTAGGAGTCGCTGTCCACAACGTCCGATCCCCACCCATCAGCTTCCCACCCCCTAATACTGCCAATTGTATTAGTATGAACGACCAGCCAAGCTGATAGCAATGCGGAGAGCTGGGCCCGAACCCAGCGTCTCCTGCATTGGTGGTGAGCGCCTTGCCCACTGCACCACCTAGCCGCCCCAAACTTCTCAATTTCAACATTTTGTTTTATCGTTGCAACACACCTCATAAAATAAATCGCATCATGTATTGTGTTTTTAAATGCTTAAATAGCAATAATATCTGGCCATCCTCAGTAAATATTATCAAACTCCTCTGACCTCGTTTGTGCTTTCCAAAAGACCCAACAGGACGGGACAGTAATATATATATATTTGTGGAAAAGGCTCCCTTTTTCTAGTATATTACACTCTTATACTAAACATGTAAAGGTACCGAAATTTGGTACCGGTTGATGTAGTATGAATCGGTACTCTGTAGTACCGATGTAATTCGGTCGATACCCGTAAAAGTACCGAGCTCTGTACCCAACCCTAGCCATGAAATGATTGATTGTTAGGACCGTCTGCAGGGGGAAAATAGCATTTTCTAAATGGAACATCCCTCCCAGCTTCCTTCTTTTCATAAAGAAGTCTTACTCATCTCTGCTATTGGGCACTGCGCCATGTGCTCCGCTTAGACCGTGGCCACAAAATCCCATCCTCGTCGCCATCTGTAATGGGAAATATTAAAGGACAAAACGATGAGCCGTTTACATTAATTATTCTGAGTCATTATTAATAATAGGTTTATTTCACCGTGGCCACAATGAAAGGACAGTTTACAGACAGATAAATCATGTTCACACATAATCGTCTGGCCGTAAAGTGACCAAGAGCTCTGTTCAGATGTATGTTAAATACAGTTGTCAGACGTAACATAATATATCAGATATGATGACGAAGGTAAACAAAAATGGTTCTCAGTCACTGGAAGCAACAACAATTTTGTTATGGCTGGGGAGATGTTAGTACATTGGAGTCTTCTTAAAGAGACGCACACACATTAACCAGTCAAGCTGGTCACACTGAAACAGTCGAGCTGTATAAAATGATATCTCAACACAGATCTATAATGACATCATAATATTTTCCACGACAAAAGTCATTACGACGTTTTAGTGCACTTCAAGCGCTAAAGGGATTCATAACTTATAGCAGGGTCAATCTCAGTGTTAGTACTCGTCTGTTTCTTTTCTTTTCATACCTTTTTAAGTGAACGTGGTCTTGTCCTTGTTGTATCCATGTGTAATGTTGATAGTAGTGGGTGTACACGGATGAAAGAGAGCAAGTCTGTGTCTGGGATATAGGTCCCGACTCCCAGGCTATTAGCCTAGCCATCCTCTCAGCCTCTGTCGTCTTAAATGCTATGTTCTTTTGGTAGAACTGTTCGGCTGCCGCAAGAGTGTTGAGAGAGTAGCAGATTCAGTTCATGGTTATTGGTATAAGCTGTAGTCACGAGAGACCTGGGACATGGTTTTTAGCCTCACCTATGTTATGTAGCTTGGCTTTTAGCCATAAACGCTGCTGAGCTTAACCCGGAAACGGAAATAGGAAATGCTGAAATAATAACGTGACTTATTCTAAAAGTTATATTTATTTTGTCTCATCTTGTTTTAGTCAACATAAATTTAAGAGAATTCGTCATGGTTTTTGTAAACGACATTTTTGTGTCCTCAGTTGTGGTCAACGATATTTAATTAATAATTTAGTGATGTTAGCGTCACATGGTCTTCAATAACGTGACGTCGCATCTCGTTGTCGTCGCGGGAAAAAGCTTTGTTGACTAAGATCTTTCGTCATCAATTTCGTTGACAAAATTAACACTGCAGGTCTGTTGGGGACGCCTGCACAGCAGAGACAGGAAATGGCGGGGGTAGTGTGAGCCTCCCACACGTTACACCTCGCTAATGAGAGTCCGCGCTGGCAGGTGAAAATATGTGACAGGCTGCCTCCTCGTGTACCGGAGGGGACACGTGATGCAAGGCTTCTATCCTCCCTACAACCGGCCAGACTAATTTACATTTAGTCATTTAGCTGACGCTTTTATCCAAAGCGACTTACAAGTTCTGTACGACAAGCCATCAGGAAGGGTGCAACTCTTATCAGCTGAGTAACAATGTTCATCAAAGTGTTGCATGTTACAGTGTAGGTTAGTTTATTAGGACAAGTGCATGACAGTAAGGTTAGTTAGGGTTAGGTCTTTTTTTTCTTCAGATAATGGTTGAAGAAGTGCATCTTTAGTCGACAGCGAAAGATTGGACGGGTTTTGGCTGTCCTAACTGGGGTGGGTAGTTCATTCCACCATTGTGGGGCAAGGACTGAGAATAGGCGGCTTCTCTTTGATGACCCTCCCGGAGCTCGGATAGGAGTAGGTCTGAGGCGGCCAGAAGATGCAGAGCGTAGGGGTCTTGAGGGTGTGTAGTTAGAGACCATTGACCGGAGGTAGGCAGGAGCGGTTCCCTTTGCCGCACGGTATGCTAGGTCGAGGGCCTTGAAGCGGATTCGTGCAGCAATGGGGAGCCAGTGCAGGTCCCTAAGAAGTGGGGTGACATGGGCCGACTACGGTAGGTTTGAGATCAGGCGGGCCGCTGCGTTCTGAATGAGTTGAAGAGGCTTGGTGGCAGTGGCTGGGAGGCCAGCGAGCAGTGCGTTGCAGTAGTCGAGGCGGGAGATGACTGTTGATTGGACGAGGAGTTGGGTGGCTTCTTTTGTCAGGAAGGGGTGGATCCTTCTGACGTTGCTCAGGAAGAATCTGCAGGTTCTGGTTGTCGCTGCAATGTGAGCAGAGAAGTTCAACTGGTCGTCGAGGACTACACCAAGGTTCTTGGCGGTCGGGGACGCGGTCACAGCTGCATTCTTGACTCTGAAGGAAAGGTCGGTCAGGGGGGAGGATTTGGCCGGCAGGTGGAGCAGTTCTGTTTTGCTTAGGTTCAGCTTGAGGTGGTTGGTCGTCATCCAGGCGGAGATGTCGGACATACAGGCCGAGATCCGCTCAGAGACGTGGATATCTGAGGGAGGGAAGGAGAGGAAGAGTTGAGTATCATTGGCATAACAATGATACGAGAAGCCATGAGACGTGATAATGTTACCCAGTGATTTAGTGTAGAGGGAGAAGAGGAGGGGTCCTAGGACCGAGCCCTGGGGGACACCCGTCCGCAGGGGGCGGGTGGCCGACAGGGCCCCTCTCCATGACACTTGGTAGGAGCGGTCATTGAGGTATGATGTCAGCCATGTCAGCGCAGAGCCAACCCATTCCTGCGAGGGCCGCGAGGAGGATCTGATGGTTGACTGTGTCGAAGGCTGCAGATAGATCTAGGAGAATCAGGACAGAGGAGAGGCCTTTCGCTTTTGAAGTGAAGTGAAGTGCCTCTGTGACCGCAATGAGGGCCGTTTCTGTGGAGTGGCCAGTCCGGAAGCCAGACTGATTAGGGTCTAGGAGGTCATTCTGTAAGAGATAGGCAGTAAGTTGGTTGGATACAGCACGTTCAAGTGTTTTAGAAAGGAAGGAGAGAAGAGAGACAGGACAATAGTTGCCTATGACGGTGGGGTTCAGGTTTTTTTTTTATGAGAGGCGTGACTCTGGCTTGTTTTAGGGAGGTGGGGACCACCCCCGAGTTGAGTGAGGAGTTGATGGTTGCAGTTAGGAATGGGAGGATGTCCGGTGCTATGGTCTGGAGGAGTGGGGAGGGTAGCTGGTCCAGCTGGCATGTAGTCGGACGGTTCGACGTTACCAGTGTCAGGGTCTCGGCTTCTGTAATGGGATGAAAAAGATGACGGAGTGAAGGATGAGGTTCTCGATTCAGTATTTGGAATGGGTGGGTTTGGGAGAAGGTGCTGCGCAGGAGTATAAATGGTTTTGGCCGCTGTGGTGGCATGAGAATCTTTGAGGTTACCAAACACAGGGTGGGAAAGAAGCCTTGACTGTATCTATGAACAGCACCTGTAATTCTACCAATAATGCGTAGAAAGTGTTCTATTTCCGTTCCTACGCACGGAATTTAGAATGTGTGTATGCACATAAAAATCGGGATTTATCACACGTGCGTACACAGGTCCTATGCACACCTGCAAGTACTCTGTGTTGATAAAGGCCACCAGGGGAGGAAATTAGGCCACTTTACTCGCCAATTGCGAGTATTTTTTACGTTTGGCGAGTAATTCATGAAGAGCACTCGCCAGCCTGGCGAGTATTAGTAATTACAAAACAAAACAAAAAAATCATTCTGCAATCTGCTGATTCGCTCACTGGCACAAACCGAACTCTGACTCCCCCCTTGATTCCTCCCATTTGCGCCACATAATAATCAGACCATAACCAATGAACATCATCGTTGTACAGATGCGCTCTAAGCTCCTCCAATGAACACTCATTTTCTAGAAGATGCCGCCCATCTAGGGGAAGTGGACAGACCACTGCGCGCAGACCTACAAACTCCTGCCACCGGCAGCCGGCTTGACAACGTAGACAAACTTACAAAAACACATCAGTGGATGAAAATAATTGCATGTAGAGTCGTCGCTTTCGGATATCAGTGCGGTCTGACATGGGGGCGAACAACAGCACGCGACGCGTCTCCTTCGAGTCGGATGAGAATGACAAGTCAACCAGCATTAGCCGGCTAGCTACCTAGCATGTAACAAGCTACCATAATAACGCGCATTCAACATAGTGGACGACTATACTGAGCGGCTTTGCTTAAATGCAGCAGAGTGACATTTTATTATTACCGGGGTTCCCCCCATATCACCACTCGCCCATATGCCCTTCACAACGGTGATGTTGTCATACTTGGCATTCAGAATACACCTGCTGAACCCCTAGCGTTGTCGATTCGGTTCCAATTAGGCTTGGGCGGTATGACAGTATTAAGGTATACCGGGGTATTTCGAAATACCGACGGTATTGAAAATCAATACCGTCTAAACAGAGTTTTGATGTAGTGCCAGCAGAGGGCGAGACTAGTCCTCACCAGCAGAGGGCGAGACTAATCCTCACTAGTGGGGCGAGCCATGCAGAGCTGCTTGTCTTCTACACACAGGAGGAGGGGGAACCCCGCTTCAGTGAGTGAAATTAAATGAGACACGCTTACCGTTGCTGGTGCTGCGGGCTAACTGGCTATTCTGAGAGCTAACTGTAGTGTTGTGTATGATCACAACGGTGTTCACGCTTTACGGTAATGTTGCGACAGTGCTGTGAAAATACCGTAAAGCGTTGTGGTAACGAGTGTGTGTTGTTGTTGTGTGTAGGATGCTGCGGGCGAGCTGCTACCATTCTGAGAGCTTAACGTTAGCACTAGCATGCTGCGGGCGAGCTGCTACCATTCTGAGAGCTTAACGTTAGCACTAGCATGCTGCGGGCGAGCTGCTACCATTCTGAGAGCTTAGCGTTAGCACTAGCATGCTGCGGGCGAGCTGCTACCATTCTGAGAGCTTAACGTTACTAGCACTAGATGCTGCGGGCTAACTGCTACCATTCTGAGAGCTTAACGTTACTAGCACTAGAGCTGCGGGCTAACTGCTACCATTCTGAGAGCTTAACGTTACTAGAGCTGCGGGCTAACTGCTACCATTCTGAGAGCTTAACGTTACTAGCACTAGACCTGCGGGCTAACTGCTACCATTCTGAGAGCTTAACGTTAATAGCACTAGAGCTGCGGGCTAACTGCTACCATTCTGAGAGCTTAACGTTAGCACTAGATGCTGCGGGAGGACTGCTACCATTCTGAGAGCTTAACGTTACTAGCACTAGATGCTGCGGGAGGACTGCTACCATTCTGAGAGCTTAACGTTAGCACTAGATGCTGCGGGCGAACTGGCCATCTCCGTGATTTGTTTACTTGGTAACACGGGTTGCCAGTAACGCCACCCGCCCCCCCCCCCCCCCCCCCCGCTGATGGTAATGAGAGTCATACCGTCATACACCGTATACCGGGGTATTAGGTAATCAAGGTATAACGGTATGAAAAAAGTCATACCGCCCAAGCCTAGTTCCAATGTATTGTCATCTTACAGCACAAGTACAGTACAACCAGAATACATTTGGCATACAACCAGAGTGCAAATGTAACAAGTCAAGTTCAAGTTGTTTTATTTAGCTATTACATTACAGTGAAATGCTTGGTTCTTTCACTGCCCAACTCAGTCCAACCTAAACCAGACCAACCCAGTATTGATTGATTGATTGATTGAAAACGTTATTAACAGATTGCAGAATGGGTACAATACAGTACAGCTCAATACACACAATTGTTAAGGGGATGCAGACCAGAGAAGGACTTTCGTCTTGTTTACATCAGGGTCCCCCATTTCAGTCCTGTTTGCTTAATGCCTTGTCCACTTCCTCCACACTCCAATATGCCCTTCAACCCTGCTCCTGTCAAACCTGCTCTTTCCATTCCCTCCATCATGTCCCCCCTTTCTGATGAATATTTCCTGCACTTAAGAGTCAGACACACATTCCTAGTAGTTGAGCTGTGATGAATGAATGAATGAAAACTTTATTTAACAGATTGCAGAATGGGTACAGTACAGTACGGCTCAATACATGCAATTGTTAAGGGGATGCAGACCAGAGAAAGACTTTCGTCTTGTTTACATCAGGGTCCCCCATTTTCAATTAATTTTCAATTCATCATTCAGTATAACCTAGACCAGCCCAACCCAGCATCTTTCACTGCCCAGTTCAGCCCAACCCAGTCCAGAATAGTTCCCTCTTTCATGTTAATATGTGATTTAATGATGTAATATTTTGAAGAGTAGAGACAGTGTGATTAATTTACTATGATTGAAAATCAATTTAGACGAAGACGTACAAAGAAGTAATTATCACAATTAGCGATTTTTTTTGTCTGGTAAAAAATCTGTTTGGCTGGTAAAAAAAATCAGATACTTGCCAGTTGGCTGGTAAGCCAAAAAGTTAGTTTCCTCCCCTGAAGGCCACTTGTTCTACGCTCCTCGCTCGTGCATGATTTTAAGTATTTGCATATAGAACCGCCTCTAATTAACCATATACGGTAAAATGATAATTAAACACCCCCATGAAATGATGAAAAATGGACTAAGCGGACTTGAAACTTCACTGAGAGCGAGTCCTCCGTGATGAATCTCGCTGTCAGTGAAGTTTCAACGGAGGTCATCTATTCTAACCAACACATTGAAGCTAGAAAGAATTTCGTTGTGACCAATCTTATTTGGAAACATGACACATAAAATAATAGTATTTCACTTTTTATTTTAAACGATATTTAAACGCATTTGGACGTGGGTGTTCTGCCGCTGCGTCTGCCCCCCCCCCCCCCCCCCTCACCGAGGTCTAACCAACTAATTCAACATATACAGCATTTCCCGTTGTGAACAATCTTATTTGGAAACATGACGCACAGAATAATAGTATTTAGCGTTTTATTTTAAACAATATTGAATCGTATGATTATAGATATTCTTAGAGAATAAATAAATCCAATGAAGTTGTCAAGTTCACAGACAACTCCGCTGAGGAGGAGGGGGCGTGTAGAGTAGACTATCTTCGGTGCGCAGGGAGCCAAGGATGTTGACTGACCCAGTCCTGCTACAGAACCAGCACATTGACAGAAATAAATGACAAGCTGACCCGACATTAAGCACTGTAATGACTGAAATGAAATAAATTTCAGCAGGCCAACTCTGCGCTCTACAATGCCTATTGTGCGCTCCGTGGTTTTGGTCAGAGTTATTATGGCTTCAGTGGATAACCCTGATCTGCATTTAAGTGATGTTTTTACAGATACACCCCAGTAATAACATTACAATTGAATTAAATACAATTAGGCCTGAATGAGTCGTGTTCCTCCCAGCCACCGGCAACGACATTATCAGCCAAAATGCGCATCGCAGATTATCTGTACATTGATCTGTACATCCCGTTCACATTACTGGATTTGTTTATTGATGGAGCTTTGAAAGCTACATGGGTACAGTCTATTGCTCCGATGATGTTGGGTAACCTGGCGTAAAATCCTCTCTTGGCCTCCTGTTATTGATATATGGATATTTGTAGGGCTGTCTTAAATACTTCGAAGCTTCGAAGCTTCGTTCGATGGCACAAGCTTCTAACATAAAAAAGAATCGAAGTTTAAAAAATAAAATAAAATAAATAAAAGATTTTAAATTATTAAATTCTTTTTTTGCCTCCAAAATATTGCGCCTCCATTCCAATGAAACGAAAGTAAGCAGCGCCTTCCCGCCTCCATTCCAATGAAACGAAAGTAAGCGGCGCCTCGACTCCACCTCTCTAC
Source organism: Notolepis coatsorum (assembly GCF_963971535.1). Classification (NCBI taxonomy): domain Eukaryota; kingdom Metazoa; phylum Chordata; class Actinopteri; order Aulopiformes; family Paralepididae; genus Notolepis; species Notolepis coatsorum. Next base: position 93,115,091 of record NC_140179.1, on the reverse strand, counting down.
AACAAGCACGTGGAGATTATCTGTGTTGAAAACAACAAGGACATGTGCAGCAGACATGTCGACGAAGAAGCGAAGCAATGCCGTTTGTTATTTAAGACTATGTCGGACAGATTTGTGTTCATTGTGCTGCTTTTTTAAAGTGTCCCGACCCATATAAAAATATGTCTTAATAAAACGTGCTTAATTAAGTCGAATTCTGCCTTTGTCTCTATCAACTACATATAAATATTTATATAATTGTTTGCTTGATAGACGAAGGTTGCAACATAATTATGTAATGTCATGTCGTTGGCTGTGAGAGCAGCCCCACTGCACCCAGGCAGCGCAGCCGAGTGAAACCTTGTTGGCTGCGTCACAGTCACGAAAGGGGCTACTTAATTAATCCAATCCACTTTATTTATAGAGCACATTTAAAAACAACAAAGTACAAGTCCCACAACATAAGATTAAAAAAGATAATAATAATAATACATTTTTTTTATTTCTTTTTTCTCTCTCGAAGCTTCGAATTAAAATCGAAGCTCGGCCCCGAAGCTTCGATTGCCAAAAAGAGCTTAGAAGGTCAGCCCTAGATATTTGTATGTAGTTGTGGAAATTACGACATCCAACACTGCGTTTTGCTCCACGCTCTAATTTGGGTCTCAAATTGTGGTACAAATCAAGGAGAATGTGTCTCGGGTAGCGGACTCTTCTCTCAGCTCTATTATTATGTTCTCTCTCTGCAAATAGTCATGCCCTATATCTCTGAAAACATCTGAGCGCACACCACGAGAAGTATTCCTATAATAACGCTATGAACCAGTAGGGATGGGTACCGAATTCGGTACTTTTGAGGTACCGAACCGAAACACGTCGGTACTACCGAGTATCGAATCAAGTGAGAAACATAAAAAAAAAAAAAAAAAAAAAAAAATTATTCTTTTTTTACTTTTTTTTTTTTTTTTTTTTACTTTTCATGTCAACGTTCACCCGCACAATATATGCTTACCTAGGATTTTACTTGATTCAACAACAAAGCAGTTGGAGCAATGACAAGCCGAAAACTGTCGAAATTGTAGTTATTTGAAGTTTGGATTTTTTTTTTACGCTTAGGTAGGTAAATAAAATTTCTTGAGACTAAAGTACCGAAAAAAGGTACCGTTGGGTACCGGTATCGATTCACAGGTACCGGTACCGGTATCAGTTCAAATGTGAAAGGTACCCATCCCTATGAACCAGGCTGAATTCATTCGGAAATACCTATTCCAAATGCTATTTAGGGTTTGACAATAATTACACTAATGTCGCTATTTTACAATGAAATATAGGAAACTAATGCATGAAACTGATGAAAGCATTATGCCGTCCGTCTGCAGTCTTCATATTCTACCGCTGAGCACCAGGTATGCACGGTCTGAGCTGTGCGTAAATATAGGATTATATAGGGTTGACTGTGTATGAACGAATAATGGACTCTGTGAAGCGCTCTGAGTCAGAGCAACAGTCAGTCAGAGAAGAGCGCTATATAAATCCAATCCATTATTATTATTATTCTGTATTTGTGCTTAAATAGATCCTGACCATGCACATCCACAAGCCCATTTTCTGCATCAAGTAGTCCATGTTCCAGATAGTCATTCATCCCATCTTCTAAATGGGGCATGGCGGTATGTGGGAGCATGGCAGTGGCAGGTTGTACAACAGAATGCTCATATTTCCTTATGACACACAGTTTTGCAGCATTTGCTGCTATTTCCGTTTCCATTTCAAACTGCTCCCTTTTTGCCTTCAGCTTGGCTTCAGCTTGGCTTCAAGCTTGGCTTCCTCCATTTCCATAGCTTGTTGCCGTGCCAACCTGTCAGCTCTTGCCAAAAGTTCCGCCTCCTTACATTCCAGAGTAACCTTAAGTGAGCCAAGAGATGATCTGGTGGTGCTTGACCTTGACCTCTGTGAAACTCTGTCACCTGGTTTTACAACATTTGATTCACTCTGAACCAGGGTTAGAAATTAACATTTTTTTCAAGGACTTTTTTTGCCCCCCTTAATTGCTTTTCGGGGGCTTTTTTTGTATTTCGGGGGCACAACATTTTTATAATGAAAATTAACATAAAGATTATAAAACATTGTTGACACTTTTTTTTACAGTCTTCGTCCCTATGTTTGATAACGTAATGTTAATGTCTCCATATATAGGGCTCTACGCTAACCTTTTTCCCAAGGAGCACATGTGCTCCTAAATAAAATGTTAATAAATAAAATCTAAATACAAATTTAGGAGCACACAGAAATTTAGGAGCACAGTGACAATTGTTCAAGTAACACACACACACGCACACGATGTGTGACATCATGGCTTGGTTTCATGTTTTGAGGTACCTTCAATTATCTGTAAATAATACATACATACTCTATCTAAATAGATTAAATATTATTGTCCCTGAGTGAGGGCAAGTTGTGTTGTTGTCTTGATATAATAACCGGTTGCCTCTGGATCAATGAATGTCTAATATTGAATAATATTATTAGATATTTTATTTTTAACATCCCTAATTCCAACAGTCAAGAAGCTTGTTTCAAATTGATGAAAAACCCCACACACACCCCACATCCCCTCCTAATGTACAGTCCCCTCCCCATCATATGTATATACTCTGTCAGGATCTAGGGGTAACAGTACTGTATATTTGAATACCGCCTATGTCACAAATGTATCAGTACTAAATACCTATATGTCCCTATGCCATAAATGTCATGTATGTTGTGTATGTCATAAATGTCTATATGAATTGAAAATGGGGGACCGTGATGGAAACAAGACAAACGTCTTTCTCAGGTCTGCATCCCCTTAACAATTGTATGTATTGTGCCGTATTGTATTGTACCCATTCTGCAATCTGTTAAATAAAGTTTTCATTCACACGCAACGTTTGTGAGTATAGGCTCTGGCCAGATCGATCAATGAAATACGTTGCGCGCTCAGCGCTGTGGAATGATGAAGGAAATGCGCATCGGGATCGGATTTGGATGTTATTCTTTTGGAGTTGTGTTACAAATGGAATGGTCTTTCCCCGCCGAACACAAGTTACTTAACGTTACACAGAACACAGGTCGCGCTATGCAGATGCTTAGCTTGCTAACGTTAAGATAGCAGTGTAATGCTTGATGAGAGCAGAGCACTCTGTCTGTGTTCGCAGCACCTCTCAAGTGCCTGTAACACGCAGCGGGCCCCGCCTCCCTCCTCCTTGGAACAAACATTCCACCCAAAAACTGAATTTCAGTCCAGTTTCAATCTGAACTATTAACAGCGGAGCTGTTTTGTAATCTTCACAATCACTCGTCTGTCTCGCACACTGCAAGTAAATGATTTTTCCGGTTTGCACACACACATATTATTAGGGGCAATACGAGGAAAATGCTCGCACTGTAGAGCATATATATAATTATATATATAATTAGTAAACTGTCGGGGGCTTTTTTTGCCCCCCTTAACTGATGTTTGAGGGCATTTGGTCAATTTTCGAGGGCATTTTGCCCCAAGCCCCCGTTAATTTCGAACCCTGCTCTGAACGGAAGCAGCAGTATCCAATGTTTAACTGTAGCCTTGTACTCCAGAAGAGACTCCACTTTGGGGTCATACCAGTCATCTTGATCACTTTGCATCTCCTCTGTGGTCAGTAATTCACACAAAGTCATTGCATGCACCCAGGTCACTGCACAGTTGTGGAAGTTCATTTTCCAGTTTGGATCTCACCAATTCAACATTGCACACATTTTGCATTAATTGTGTTATTTCATTTTTCTTTTTGGTTATTAAACCCAATCTTGCACTTCTGGAAGCCTTTAAACATTTCAGCTTTTCTGTTTTACTTTCCAACTCTCTCTCTTCTTGCTCAGCTCTTCATTGGATTGTTCAGAACCACCTTTTTTCAATTGATCAGGCATTTTTTCCATTCACAAAAACACCAACACAACGTTTCAGTTTTATTTTACTTCAGCCGCGTTGCAGGATTTAAATTCACTTCATTCATGCAGTCCTTCTGGGTGCATTGAAACCTCCCGCCTATGCTTTTACACACACCGCGGTGACGCGTTGGATACAGCCGTTCAGCCGAGAGCGGAGCGCATTCATTCATAAACACAGCAACGCGGAAGTCTTGGATCCGTAGTCAATTTCAGAGGTACTGTAGCCTACCGCTCGCTTTCCATTCGCAGCGCGAACATGTACAACATCCATTTCATCAACAAGCAGCAGGTTTTTTTAACTATAAAGGTGCGATCTTTGTTCAACGTAAATGCGCCTTCTGGTTCTACTGGTATCCACTTGGTTGACACGCTTAACACTTTTCGTGCCGGCCGTGCCAGTCTTGTATACCCCGTTGAGTGCCAACGCTCTATTCAATGACGGAGCGCTCACATTTGTGAACGCATAAACTATATCTTAAATTATGGCAACTATATCTTAAATTATGGCTATGTGTCTAATACGACCGTCGCTTATCAATGACTTGTTTGCAGTCAACATTGTCGAAAAGGATTGTTTTTTAATCGGTTTATTTCCGTTTTATACCATTTTGAAAAACGCTTGTTTTTTTAAACTTTCAGAAAAAAATTTAATATTCTGCAGGAATCGCGCTTTACTGTAATACACAAACTGCGTTGTTATTTTTCGGCCTATTTATTAATCGTTTTCAAATAAATGCTAGATTATCGATAGTATATGTGTACTTATGCACGCTATAGAAGCGGGTTGCTTTAGAAGCGGGCTGAAAAATCGATTATCTTATTTCCTGATCAGCTACACACACTCACAGCCACGCACACACATATGGGACACGTTGATATATAGGTGAAAACGGCTCTGATTATCCCAATACTGGTAAAATAGATTCCTTGCCTCAGATCGGATGTTCTCCAAAAAGATTATTCCAATTCCTGATCGCCATTACAAATATCGATCGCGTTTATTGATCCAACCCTGGGTGGTCGAAAGACATATTCCACGCTGTTCTGATGGTGGGCGATGACTGCAATAGGCTCGGATTACATGCCTGACAAGTAAAATGTGGAATCCGGACTCTTTTTTTCTCATGCGTTTCATTCAGTCCAATCCAATGGGGTGCAGTACCGTCCGGAGAGACGATAGGGGGCGGTATTTTCCCTGTTCGAGCTCAGACAGATCCCCACTCGTAACGTGAGGCTAGATTGATGACAAATGAATGGAAATCGATAATAAAAAAATAACTATTAAAAACGAGATTTCTCGTCGGCTGGCACTCGATGGTTGGCATGAACTAATGAGAAATCTCGTCACTGGCACTCAAAGTGTTAAATAGCAGCACTCGGGAGATTGAATTTTACATTTGACTTTTATTTTCCTTTCAGATCTTCGGATTCCAATAATCCCCACAATGAAATTTAGGAAATGCTTGTCTTACCATTTGATGGAGAAATCATAGTGTAGAATCAAACAAAAAACATAGGCTGCTCTGCAGTGGTCAAAAAACCATGTCGCCACATACCAAACATTTTTCGAACACTGGCTGTGTGACAGCCAGCCCATTTTACCACCTGATGCCTGTTTCCCCAAATTGGCCACATGCATCCCAATTGGCATCTCCATAATTAGCTTATTAACTATCCCATAAAGGCAAAGCAAATTAGTAGTCTACCTTCATATAGTACCAATAGCATATAGGCCTACATTGCATCATACATGATCACAAAACCCATTATTTACATAAGTCATGACTTCATTCCAGTGGAGGTTATTCCATGACGACACGTGAGGCAGTACTTCACTCATAATATACAGTCAGAAAGAAGAAGAGAAAAAATTATTAATTTACATATGTATATATATATTTTTTATTAGAAATGTTTTCCCCTGTAAAAAAAAAATTCCAGTGAATTTTAATTTTTTTTCAAAACTGGCCAATTGACAGCTCTGAGCTCTGATCTGGCCTCATCATAACTGCAGTAATGGCCAGCTGTCAATCACTCGGTGCAAAATAACTGCACTGGGTTGGGCTTAAGAATGTAATTATCCGGGCGGCTACGTGGTGTAGTGGGCAAGGCGCTCGCCACGAATGCGGAGACGCTGGGCTCGCCTGTTCGAGCCCAGCGCTCCACATTGCTTTCAGTTTAGCTGGTCGTTCATACTAATACACATTGGCCGTATTAGGGGGTGGGAAACTGATGGGTGGGGATCGGGCGTTGTGGACAGCGACTCCTACAGGTCGGTTGGTGCGCCTGCGCAGTAGAATCAGGAAGTGTCGGGGGCAGCGTGAGCCTCCCACGCGTTACTCCTCGCCACTGAGAGATCGAGCTGCGCAGGTGAAAAGATGTGACTGCTGTTACCTCAAGTACCGGAGGGGACTTGTGCTATGTATGACTTAGTCCACATTGCAGCCGGCTTGTGGGAGGCAAGAAACAGCGTTCGTGACAGGGGAGGGTTGAATTGGATGATACGAAATTGGGATGGGAGAAAATATAGAAAATGGGAGAAAAAGTGGATAAAAAAAAAATGCATATTATTAAATTAGATGATCAAATGCAGTTTGATACCGATCAACGTTATATTAAAAATTTCAACTGTACATGGTCCTAAATGTCATGACTGGTCATCTGCGGGTGAACGGAGGGGGGGGGGGGGGGGGTCGTTTATAATTCAATAACCGACGTTAAATGATTCATGTAGTATGGGTGATATATTGATCAGAGCAGTTTGTATCGAAAATGGTAAAGAAAAACGCTGAAACTCACCCCAGTCTCCTCGTAGCATTGGGTGATGAGAGTGGAGCAAAAAGATCGCTATTATGGGATGTTGATTGTTGCGATCCATTTCCGGGTTGTATATTACTAATACACGTCCCAAATCATGTTGATTATTGAGTTATGGCAAAGATCAATATCCACGGTGTCTGTATTGAGCCCCGGGACGCTAAGCGAGTGGCCGGACGAAAATAGGGGCCGGACCAAGCACTTCCGGCCACTTCCGGTTTGGCAACTCGTCGATCGGCCACGAGGTGGCGGTATTGAAGCGTTGCAGAGTTGTGATGGCCCAGACAGCATCACCCAAGACATATGAATACCATGATGAAAATATGAAATATTGATCTCAAAGACGCCCTACGGCGTCATTGGCAGATTACGCATGGCGGAGAATGACGTGTTAACACGTCATCGGCGGAGAATGGGTTAATATATATATATATATACGTTTTTTTTGGATGAAAAGTTTGTTTTTCTGTTGAGTACCATAATCCAGCCCCTACAGGTTGCCTTATAAGCTTCAGTTCCCATACAGTCTGCACTGACTGGACTGATGTAAGATTAATACTAATGTACTCCTGTGTTTTTCCCTCAATCATAGACACAACTTGATCTTTCAATAAGGAGTTATTAAATCTCCATTGTTTAGTTTTATTGTTAATTACAGCAGGAGTAAAAAAAGGACTGACAGGGACGCATGGTCTGATAAAATGATGTTATGAATTTTGCAATATTACATAACCAACCAAGGATTGTGAGAAGAGAAAATAATAAATCCTGGAATATGAATTATGAGAGTGGGAGTAAAAAGTATATTCTTGTGTCAGGATTGACAACACGTCAAATATCGGATAATGCAAGTGAGTTTTGCATTTCTTTAAGTGCACTTGACAATGATCCGTCTAGTGTAGGGTTGTCACAATACCAACATTTTTGTTTCGATACTATACCAATATGAATTTCGATACTTTTCCTCAAAATCAGGGAAACACTCTCAGATGTCATTATTGTTCTTTATTTTAAAACAACAATGAACAATGACAAGAATAAATTAATTGAATTAAAAGCAATGGCATTCAAAATGCTGGAGAACTTTTTTTGCACTCAACAGTTGCTGTATACAAGGTTTCTAAACCCAGTAGCATCTTTGGACTCATTTGTGTACCGGTACTTATTATATGCTGCTCAAAAAAAGCTGGGAGGTTAGGTTGCTTCTGAGTGGGGGGAGTCTCTCTGTGAGCCAAATGCAGCAGACTTATGTAGTTAAAAAAAATTCAAGGGGTAGAAAAAGTATGGTTGTATTATTATACATTTGTCATAGCAGAGGGCCTAATTAGTTTGAGATACCATAACCTAGAAAACATGTTGATGAGTGAGACTGATTAGATATAGCCTATCATAATCTAGAACTAGGTTATGTCATATTGTAGGCTGTTTAACAAAAATAAAATAGATTTCCGTTGTCTTTATACAGTATGTATGAACCATCAAATGGGCAATTGTCAAATGTCTCTGTATAAATCACGTTTGTGACTAAGCTATGGAGATGCACATGTGCATCAATTCATTTCTGTTGTGGGTAGGTAACAGGGGATGCTGTGTTTACTAGCTTTCAGCATGGCAGTTTTGGCTATGTATAGCTTATTATTAGGATTTTCAATTTTCTATTCTTGCGAATAGCATTGTGGACATTTTCGAATGATCGTATAAGGAACTGTAGTCACGAGAGCTAGCATAGCTCGTCCAACGAATGTTGGCATGACTACAGTACTGATAGGAGCTACTGTAGCATTAACGTAACGCTAGTTATCATAACCATCGGCAATCACAGTGAGGATCTTTATTAACGTTAGCTAGCTACTAGAAAATGTACTGATATTTCTTTCCTTACTTTCCCCCCAAGATTGGTCTGAATATGACCACCCCTCATAGCCTCTCACACCTTGGTTTGAGAGAACTGTCTGTCTGTTTGGTGGACTGCATGAAACCGTCACAGCTGGACCAGGAGAAGAGCTGTTTGGACTGCACTGAAACAAGTATGGACATTTTTACTTTAATCTGTAAACATTATGACTTTATAAGTGTTGACTTTACCCTCTTAAGCCAGACTCTCTAAATTCGCCTAAAAGTACATACCCAAGTAAAAGGAAGATTGCTCCACTTCTACAAGGTCCATTTGCATGTTTTTGGTATCTAAGGACATCTATGGACCTCAGGGAATGTATTCCCACAGTCAGAAATATTGTGTCTGTCACTATGTTTGAGTAAATTGTAATGAACCAAAGGAGAATATACATTATTTTATACAAATGTTTAATTCACTTTGAAGGTGAATAACACCATGCTAACATTGACCAGACGTGAACAATTGCCACTGAGCTCATTCAGCACCTCTTGAGATCAAGTGTACAACAAATCCAAGCAAATGAATAAAGGGCAGAGGATTTACAGTTTTTTTTTTGTAGATGCAGTACTGTATTTTGCAATCCGGACAGATGCATTTTGAAATATGAATATAGAATACCAGGTTTGTGAACGTCTTGAAATGGAGGAGCATTTTTCATTACAAAAAAGTAACTGTACTTATAGTAGATTTCATTCACGGTCTTTGCTGCCCTGTAAAGTGGTACTAAATCCAGATTGAACTCTGCCATTGGAAAGAGGAGATTTGGCCTGATCCATAGATGTTTGACTTTGCCATAATAAGGTCGTTTATAGGCCTGATATTCTATATTCATATTTCAAATTGCATGCATAATTCAGTACTGTATCTACAAAAAAACCTGTAAATCATCTTCCCTTTATTCATTTACTTTTTCATAAATTTTTTCTACACTTTATCTCAAGAAGGTGCTGAATGAGCACCTGGATTTTTCACATCTGGTCAATGTTAGCATGGTGTTATTCACCTTCAAAGTGAATTAAACATTTTAATAAAAGAATGTATGTTCTCCTTTGGTTCATTACAATTTACTCGAGCATAGTAACAGACACAATATTCCTGACACTGGGAATACATTCCTTGAGGTCCATAGATGTCCCTAGATACCAGGGCCCTCATTCATCAACGTGACGTAGAAAATGTTCTATTTCCATACTTAAGCACTGATCTTAGAATCTGTGCACGCACAAAAGAAACGGGATTCATCACACGTGCGTACACAGGTCCTACGCACACCTGTCATGATAAATATCACCTTGGTCCTACGACGAGGCTCGTGCACACTTTCACGTATTTGCATACCAGAACCGCCCCGATTAACCATATACGGTAATGGACCACCCCCATGAAATGTGGAAAAGTGGACTAAGCCGAGGGTGTTGTACACTGTCGGATATTATATCTATTAACTTCCTAAAAGACCATTGCTGCCTGGACACCGCAAACACTAATAAAGACCATTAACCACTGTTTTGCCATTGCCCGTTAGTGTCATTAATGCATGCTGGAATAAGAATGCCTTTCTTAATTTATTTTTAATATTAATAATTATTATAATACAATAAAAGACGGCTCCGTCTTTTAATACACATATATTGTACAGTAACGTCAAATAAATACTACAGTCCCCGCTGAAATAAAGGTTCTGCACCCACATACCAGCAGTGATCTACAGCATAAAAGATAGCCACTTTATAATACTATTCTGAGTAGATAATTCATCTGTATCGCAACATAGTCACGGATCTGGTCGGGGCAGGTAGCATTATGTCGGGAAAATCTTTATGAAATAACAAAAGTGGATTAAAGAATTTAAAAACAAAGTTTAGCATATTAAATCGTTTTATAAGCTTTCTGAGTAGATAATTCATCTGTATCGCAACAGAGTCACAGATCTGGTCGGGGCAGGTAGCATTATGTCGGGAAAATCTTTATGAAATAAACAAAAGTGAATTAAAGAATTTAAAACGAAGTTTAGCATATTAAATCGTTTTATAAGCTTATAGCTTTTTTCGTGCTGATTTGAGAAGGGTCCAGCTGCAGAGCCGGAGAGCAACTCTCAGGGCCAAGATGGCACTTATACTATTTTGAGAGAGACAGCAGAGAGACAGCAGAGAGACAGACAGACACTGTTCCACAGTGTGTGTGTGTGTGCGTGCGTGTGACTACTAGTCTAATAGTAGAGACTCAGCCCCCCCCCCCCCCCCCTTCTGGACCACCTCCTAGTAGAGACTTCTCTAGGAAGAAGACGAAGATGAGGATTAAGGCGAGACACTGCAGGTGAATAGGCAAATATACTTTTTTTTTAGATTTTGTTATATTTTGCTTCCTAAACATGTCTTCTATGAAACTAGTGACAATAAAACGTCAATAACACACATTTAGTTGTTTATTTTACTTCATTTGGCCTTATTGCATCCATAAATGTCCACATATTTAATGGGGAAGTGCCTCATTTGCATATATAAACATACATTTCAGAACTTGTCTCTACTAGGAGGTGGTCCAGAGGGGGGGGGGGGGTCTCTACTGGGAGGTGGTCCAGAGGGGGGGGGGTTCTCTACTAGGAGACTAGTGGTCACACACACACAGTGTCTATCTGTTTGTCTGTCTGTCTGTCTCTCTGCTGTCTGTCTCTCCGGCTCTGCAGCTGGACCTTCTCAAATAAGCACGGAAAAGCTTTTAAGCTTATAGCTCCAATTTGGGTCCCAAATTGCGGTACAAATGAAGGAGGTGTCTCGGGTAGTGGACTCTAGTTAATATTATGTTCTCTCTGCAATTAGACTGCCCCTCATTCATTCATTCATTCATCCCTATCTGATGCTATCTCTGAAAACAGTTCCTGCGAGCGCAGTCAGTGCACCCGATAACGCTATATATATAAACCTGCATTAATTCGGAGAGAAAGACCTATTCCACATGCTGTTTAGGGTTTGACAATAATTACACTAATATCGCTATTTCACAATGAACTATAATGAATTACGGGGGTCATACAGAACACGTCAGTCAAGCTTATTTCCGCGTTGAAACTAATGCATGCAACTGATCTATGCCGTCCGTCTGCAGTCCCCATATTCTACCACAGGGCGTCAGCTACGCATGCTCCGAGCTGTGCGTAAACATAAGCACGAAGTCAAGTTCAAGTTGAAATTGATGAATCCCACACTTTGCTTAGAAATGGTCGTACGCACAGGTTAAGCACATATCTGTGCGTAAGTCACGTTGATGAATGAGGGCCCAGGAACATGCAAAATGGACCTTGTAGAAGTGGAGCAATCTTCCAATAATGTATATTGAATATCAGATTAATAATCAGAATAATCTGAAATAAATTTTGTACCGGACCGCTCTGGCTTAAAGATTCAAGAACAGACTATCTTACTTTGCTAGTCCGCCCTTCACACGATACTTAATTATTTTTTTATTTAAATACAAGCGAATGCTAAAAATAAGGTAAACATATATATTTTGTATACCAAAAAAAAGTATATGATATATACAAGGCACAAGTGAGTAACATTGACATTATTGCACGTTCCGATTCACAGTGTAGGATCCAGTAGTGTTTACAAATATAAATATGGAGGTGACAATGGGTCACAGCAGCAGTTAAAAGTGTCTTTAGTAGGGATGTACCGATATGAAAATTAGCCACCAATACAGATTGTTCAACTAACACAATCGACCGATTCCGATACCGATATTTGTGGCAAAAAAATATTAGTAATGTTTTTTCATGAAACTACTGTATATTTGTATGTCTCTAAATGTTTTGATGAATTGAAAATGGAGGACCCTTATGTAAAAAAGCCGAAAGTCTTTTTCTAGTCTTCATCCTCCAGTCCACTGAGCTGTACTGTATTGTACCCACTCTGCAATCTGTCAATAAAGCTTTCAATCAATCATACAAATGCATAGAAAAGCCCTTATTATAACTAGGGATGTCCCGATCCGATCACGGGATCGGGGCCGATCGCGTGATTTTCCGAAGATCGGGATACATTTTCTTTGCCAAAACAAACCAATAGTATCCAGCTGCAGAACGGCAGAACAGCCAAACTCTCAGACCCAAATTAAATATATATCTATATTTTTTTATCCCAATTTCTCACATTACATTCACCCTGAATGTTGACGTTATCCAGGTGAAAAGTTAACTTCATTCAAGCGAGGCATTGCAATCTTTGACAAATCATTTGATGTATAATTAAATCAAAGGGTCTGAGAGTGTGGCTGGTCTGCCGTTCTGCAGCTGGTTTCTATTGGTTTGTTTTGGCAAAATTCTTCTGCTCTGTGTGACAAAAAATAAATGAATGATGATATGCAATTTAAAACCAAAACTAAGGCCTCAGTATGAGTTTAAGACGTGAACATGGTCATGTTTGTTGAAAAAAAAAAAAAAAAAAAAAATGATCAGATCGGGAAAGATCGGTATCGGTAGATACTCAAAATCACATGATCGGGATCGGATCGGGAGCAAAAAAACGTGATCGGGACATCCCTAATTATAACTAAATAACAACAAATTATATTTATGAAAATGTTTTAGCCCTATGCTTGACTATTATTTTAGCCATGGCAACAAATAAAATAATAATAATAAAATGAATACATAAAATATTAAATAAATAGGCTACACGTCTCTTTTACCGATATGAACATAGGCCTCTTTACTTACTTAAAAAAAGGAAACATCAAGAAATATGTTTATGGTATTAAATCCACCATGCCATGTAGCACTATCTCTCTCCCAGTATGGTCTGCCGGGCTGCAGCTGGATACTATTGTCTCAACCAGAGCTCTCAACCAAAGCAATGCAACAGAACAATTTTGATTGACAGTCGATTCAGCCAATTACGTCACACCGCTTGCACCCGCCTCTGCTGTTACCACCAATCGGCAAGCGCGTATTCGTTTTTTACTTCCTGGATGTCCGCCATTCATTTTCACGATATCAACAACAAAGCTAATAACGTTAGCTCCCCGCCGGCCACGAGTGGACTACCAGAGCTCCACAGGAGTACTAAACGAGGCATAATGATTTTACTGCAACAAATGTTATAATAAAAGCCCTTCGTTCTATACTCTTGTCTGATTGAAAACTTTATTAACAGACCGCAGAATGGGCACAACTCTGCACGCTCTGAGCAAAGGAAGGAACTGAGATATGAATTGAGTAATGCTTGCCTTGCTATGGTCGGGTAAATGCGCTGATGTTATTGAACGTGTAACTATATAATGTTAATGCCACAAAACGAATGCCTTTGTTAATCATAAGTAGTAACTTTGATGCAGTAGCGTGTGTGTGTGTGTGTGGGGGCGGCGTTGTGCAGGTCGCTTGACTGAAACTTTTTTTAAAGTTTGAACGTGGACCAGATTGACGCGATACAAATTGATGGATATTTATCGGCTACTGCCATCGGCACATTTGAGCTTATCGGCCGATAGGCCGATGGCAGTCAACAAGGCACTTATCGACCGATACCCGACCGATATATCGGTGCACCCCTAGTCTTTAGTGATTGACAGTTTGGGGGAGCTAGCTGGGGGAGCTAGCATTCACAAGCCTGATGGCCTGTGTGTAAAAACTGTTTGTCAGGAGATTGAAGAGTCTGTACTGGGGGTGTGTACTGTCCTTAATTATGTTTTGTGCTCTCCTGGTAGCCCTGGTAGAATAAATGGGCCTCATTCAACAATACTCTTATTATTTTTCTTATATTCTTGCTTACCTGTCTGTTAAGAGAACAATAAGAAAAGCAATCTGTGCGTACCCAGGAGATTTGCATGCTGAATCCCACTCATTCTTAAACTCAAAAGCGTGTTCGCGCTAAATTCATTTGCATATAGACATGCCCACCATCTCCTTATAAGGCGAATGAGGCGGGTGTAAAACAGCAGAGTTTCGCCATCTGATCCCTGTCTGATATATTCAACAGGAAGCGCTTTGCGATCTCAAAATGACACAAACACACACGTCTCACGACTTGCGACTCAGTGCATGTGTGTGTGTTCCTGTGGGTCACTCGCAAATAAAGACTTATACTTGTACTTATACGTATACGTACTGTATAGTGCGAAATAAATCGTTCCAGCAAAGTAGGCTTTGTTGCGCGCTTGTCAAGAACCAATCGCGGCGCGCAGTATACTGATATATATAATGCCGCTGATCCATAATGCTCTCTCCTTTCAGAGAGAGATGACCGGTGACAGATCCGGTATTTCCGAAGCTATAGGTTCGGAAATACCGGATCTGTCACCGGTCATCTCTCTCTAAAATGTCCGTGGCTAAAACTCTCGAGTGCGCTCAGAACTTTAGGTGTGGAGCAGAGTTTTGATTGATTGATTGAAAATTGTATTAACAGATTGCAGAATGGGTACAATACAGTACAGCTCAATACACACAATTGTTAAGGGGATGCAGACCAGAGAAATACTTTCATCTTGTTTACATCACGGTCCCCCATTTTCAATTCATCATAACATATATGACATACATGACATACAGATAGACAGTACTGCTACATCTATGAAGAGAGGAGAGGTTGTAAATATGCGTACGGCCTGGGCAGCCAGCATCTAACTGTTCTAACAGCAATATATAATCCATTTCAGAAGCAGAACGCACGCAATAAGTTATAATAATAATTATTATTATTATTGAAAAGTTCTGCATGGGTTTATAAAGTCGTATTTGAGGGTACTGTATTTGGGGGAAATTGACCAATGGTTTGCTTTCAACCCATGAACTCCTTCCTCTCTCGCCATTTTATATATATCTTTTTATTTTATCTACTAAAACTGTATTGTATTATATTGTTTGTTTTGTAAAGTGTCTTTGAGAATTAGGAAAAGCGCTATATAAATCGTATGTATTATTATTATGAATGGTAGGCTTTTTAAAATGTTTCTCATCTGGGTAAGAATTTCTTATTTCGGTAAGAGTGCTCTCGACCACTCTTATAATTTGTTCTTGCCTGAGAAAAAAAGCAACAATAAGAAAACTTTGCTGAATCCCAGGTAAGAACAAAGTAAGAGGAAATGCTAGTTAAGAACAAAATCTGTTCTTATATCACTTCATGCATGAGGCCCAATGTCCTGTAGTGAGGGGAAGGCTGCTCCTGAGATGTACTGAGCAGTTTTAATCACTCGCTGGAGGGCCTTCCTGTCCTTAGCAGTGCAGTTTCCATACCAGACTGTGATTGAGCTGGTAAGGACACTCTCAACCGTACTTCTATAGAAGTTGCTGAGAATTTTGGGTGGCATGCCAAATTTGCTCAGCCTTCTTAGGAAGTACAGCCGTTGCTGGGATTCTTTGATGATCTGTTGGGTGTTGTGAGCCCAGGTGAGGTCCTCGCTGATGTGGGTTCCGAGGAATTTAAAGGTTTTCACTAGGGGTGGACGGTATGGTCTAAAATTTATATCACGGTATAATTTGAAGCATAGACGGTAACGGTATATATCACGGTATCAGTGTTTCCGTTAGAATAAATTTTTTTGCCTGATAGGCAGGCTATATAAAGAATGACATCCTCAAGGCATGTAGATTTATAATATTTTTACTTAAAACTAGGCTACTTTTGCGTATAAAGTCATTATATTCCAAATAAAATAAGTCCCGAGTCGAGACTCCGTGCTGCTCCCATTGCAAACAGCGGGGCTGGATTTTGCTAGAAGCATATGTAGCTGCAGAGCCGCAGAGCCAGTGGCTCTTTCAGGTCGTTCAGCCGTTGGGTGGGGGGGCGCTGTTGAGCGGCCTGTGACCAGACCTGAAAGAGCCACTGGCTCTGCGGCTCTGCAGCTGCATGCTATTTCGCAAATCCACTGCTGCAGCAGCCGTCCTCCCGTCGTTATCATAACACTACACACATATCATAATGTTTACAGCAAACTGTAGTTAATCACCAGGTATGTTTTATTAACATAGAATAATTCATATAAGAAAAACGATAGGTAAGATCTCTTACCTTTCTCCACTGGTTAAAAATGCCAGGAACTGAAATTGAAACTTGCTGTGCGCCGCGGTGATAATTATGTGTTTATTATGAAATGACAACAGTGCGCGAAGCCTCCTAAATAACTTTTTCCAGTTTGCACATATCTATTATCTATGACTAATTCGATATATTTTTAGGGGCAAATGCGATTGAAATAGTCGCACTGTGGTTACATGACGTCATTGCTATTTTAGAGCTGCCCTACCGGTTACACGGTATAGTCAAAATCCATACCGTAGAGCAAATTCATACCGTTTATACCGTCCACCCCTAGTTTTCACCCTGTCCACCTCTGTTTCACCTATGTACAGAGGTGTGTACTGTACATTCCTCCTCCGTGGGTCAATCATCTCCTTGGTCTTGTCTGTGTTCAAAGAGAGATTATTGTCCTGACACCAGGGCCCTGTTTCTTGTACCTGGTTCAACTAAGTCGATCAAGATGTCATTATCCAGCTTCAGTTAACCCGATGTTTGAAGCCGGGATTTTCCTGTTCCTCGAAGGTGGATTCAGTCTCGTTAACTCAAGCCAGACTTGCGACCCAGGCTAAATGCGCGCGGCCGCTTTAGGTGAAAAGCCAGCACGT
Source organism: Notolepis coatsorum (assembly GCF_963971535.1). Classification (NCBI taxonomy): domain Eukaryota; kingdom Metazoa; phylum Chordata; class Actinopteri; order Aulopiformes; family Paralepididae; genus Notolepis; species Notolepis coatsorum. The sequence goes on along the minus strand of NC_140179.1, from coordinate 93,097,818 downwards.
ATCGATAGCAGAGATCCTGATTCTCTAACGGCATTGATTGATTAATTGATTTAAGACTTTATTGACAGATTGCAATATGGCTCAATCGCCTCGCCGACAAGTTAAATGCGTTATCTATAGGCTAATTCTAAGTCCCTCATTACCTCAATCAATCAGATTATATTTCTTTAAACTTGCCTGCTGGATTGAATAATCAAATGAGATCTTGCTAGCGAAAATAATTAGTTAAACTGTTATACAGAATTACGATACGGCTCTCTTACCCATTGATTGATGTATAGTTGATCTTTAACTTATCTCCAATGTGGTCTAACGGGTTGTTCTTTTGACTTTCACGCAGACGACCGGGGTTCGAGACCCTAGTCTTTTCCTTCTTTTTGCAATATAGGAATAATTCAATTTGGTGCACGTTGAGAGCTATATAAAGAATGACATCCTCAATGCATGTAGATTTATAATATTTTAACTTAAAACTATGCTACCTTTGCGTATAATCATTAATATTATATTCCAAAAATTTATATTGGAAAGACGGGGTTTCAAACCCCGGTCGCCGGGTTGCCAGGATTGAGCACTACCGCTGAGCCACTGTGCCAGATGGGATAAATTCATTGTTTATACATTAATGAACGAGAGACCCGTGTTTAGAATATTCTTTGTTTTGAATGAAGTTTTATCTCTTTATCCTCATTCATTAATGTGACGTCAACGGCTCATTACATTTCTCAGATCCGTCAAACAGCGCATCTCATCAGACATCTTAATCCCAGTTACAATTAAAATAACCACATAATGTGTACATCGCACGAGCGAGCGCCACGGTATATATAACGTGCATTATTTAGGACAAAGTGAATTTAGTATCAGCATTTTGGGTCTATTTTACATTTCAAAAGCCCCCTCTGGAAGAATGGAGCACAAAAACGTAATTCAGAATGGTATAATGCAGATCGTAGACTGTGGGAATGATTTCAGGAAACGGGCTGTCACTTCTTTGCGGGGGCGTGGCGATGGTTCAGGCTAACTTGAACTTAAACTCTGCTTTCGACCAGGCTCAAACTTTTGGATCTGTTGTCATGGTGATTTGGAAAATCCAGGTACGGGGAACCGGAAAGTCCGGCTAACTCAGTTATCCAGTTAAAGTTATCCGGCTAACTCAGTTATCCAGGTACGAGGAACGGGGCCCAGGCCACCAGTTCCGCCACCTCCCTTCTGTACGCCTCCTCAGCTCCCCCAGTGATCAGTCCGACGACCGTAGTATCATCTACAAACTTGATGATACTGGTGTTGTTCTGGGAGGCCACACAGGCGTGTCTGAAGAGGGTGTACAGCAGGGGGCTCAGCACGCAGCCCTGGGGGGTCCCTGTGCTTAGAACCTTCGTGCCTGATGTCCGATTGACTGACTGGGGCCTGTTTTGACTGGGGCCTGTGTTTTTTTTCTTTTTTTCTTTATTGATCTTTTTCCCCCTCCATTTTCCTCCGATTTTCTCCCATCCCAATGTTAGTCGTTATGCCAATTCCCAATCCCCTTCCTGGTCGCTGCGCACTTACCCCCCACAGTCAGATCATCTGGGAGAGTGGAGGCTATCATGTGCTTCCTCCGACACACGTCCAGCTAGGGCTGGGCGATATGACGATATTATATAAATATCGGGTACAGTTCATTAACGATACACTTTTTCAACGTATCGTGGATATCGTGATGTTTTGCCCAAGAGGATTGTGTCGCGTCAATCTGTCCACACGTTACTCGTTCATATCTCAGCCCGTGCTGAGATATGCCCATTCCGCGGTCTGTTAATAACGTTTTCAATCAGACAGATGTATGGAAAGGCTTTTATTATAACATTCGTTGTAGTAAAATCATTATGCCTCATTTAGTCATCCTGTGGAGCACTGGTCTCCTACTCGACGGCCGCGGGGAGCTAATGTTAGTAGCTTTGTTGTTGTTCAGCACACAGGACATTCAGGAAGTCAAAACTAATAGCGCTTGCCGATTGGTGCTAAGAACAGCAGGGCGGGGGCAAGCGGTGTGACGTAATTGGCAGACTCGACTGTCAATCAAAATGATTATGTTTCCGTCAGAATTAATGAATGAAAACTTTATTAAAAGGTTGCAGAATGGGTACAGTACAGGAGGATGAAGACCAGAAAAAGACTTTCGGCTTTTTTACATAAGGGTCCTCCATTTTCAATTCATCAAAACATTTAGAGACATACATATATACAGTAGTTTCATAAAAATGCTAAAATGCTATTTATTGATTTGATTGATTTAAAACTTTATTAACATATTGCAGAATGGGTACAGTACAGCTCAATACATACAATTGTTAAGGGGATGCAGACCAGAGAAAGACTTTAGTCTTGTTTACATCAGGGTCTCCCATTTTCAATTCATCATATTTCATATCTAAATCATATAATATCTCATTGCTAAATATATGCAATATATAATCTAATAATCTAAATCTAATATATAATATAAAAATGCTAAATGCATGGGTATTTTATTTTGTCTTTAATGTTAGCTTGCAAACTCATACTGTCTTGGTAAGCCTCATAATGAATTGTTTGGGATAAAAAAGAAAAACATCGTGATGTGTATCGCCGAAAGGTCAGAAAATATCGTGATATCATATTTAGGCCATATCGCCCAGCCCTACCAGCCAATCAACCGCTTCTTTTCACCTGGCAGCGCGGATATTCTCCGAGAGGGCGTAGCGTGTGGAAGGATCACACTATCCCACTCAGGTCCCATCCGCGCTTAGCAGCCCCCCCGACCGAACTGTAGGAGTCGCTGTTTACAACGACCCGGACCCACCCCGCCAGCTTCTCCCACCCTCTAATACTGCCAATTGTATTAGTGTGAACGGCCAGCCAAGCTGGTGACAATGGGAGAATTCAGTACTGTATCTACAGAACCTTCTGTTTAATCATCTTCCCTTTATTAATTTCCTTAGATTCTTTGTACACATGATCTCAAGAAGGTACTGAACAAGATCAGTGGCAGTGTTTTAAGTTTGGTCATTATTATCATGGTGTTATTCACTGTCAAAGATTCAAAGAAAAATCATAATTCATATTCTCCTTTGTTTCATCACAATTTAAGCAAGCCTAGTAATAGACACAATATTTCTGACACTGTGAATACATTCCCTGAGGTCCATAGATGTACCTAGATATCAAGAATATGCAAATGGACCTTGTAGAAGTGGAGCAATATTCCATTTACCTACGTATATATTTTAGGCGAAAATATTCCACGGGTGGAACAGGTTAATGACGTGATGATTAAAGTATTTCCACGATACCAGCGCCTCACCAGCTAACTACATGTAATTTAAAGATGGCAGGTTTCTGTTTTGTGAAGGACGTTCCCTCATGTAGCGTAGTGACTCGTTCAACCCTTCTGATTGGTTGAAATGGCCTTCATGTTTGAACTACATCGCCACCTATTGCTGCATACAACCCCCCCCCCCCCCCCCCCTTCTGGCTAATATCTTGGTCCTCTGCGGTATCAGACAGGCGCTCTCTCTCTCTCTCGTGACAATATTGACATTGTATTGCTGTTATCGCCCAAATGGCATTTAATAAAATGAAGCATCACAGTATATGTCTATGTATTTAGCCAAAAGATGTTGCTATAACTCTGCCATTTAATTTTTATAAATTAATTATATAAAATACAAAAACGGGAATCAAACCCCGGTCGCCCGGTTCAGAAACATTACTACAGACCACTACACCACGCCTGACACAAAATCCAATGAGATTCTGTCATCTTATATTTTTACTAATTGTTTTACTAACTAACTGTTACAATAGTTGGTAAACAAACGTGATGCTTAACACTTTGATTGCCTAAGGCTAAATTCATGAATTACCATAGGCTGCCGGCTCTATTTGTCTATGGAGAAATTCCCCTTCTTTGCAGGGCTATAACTTTTTAAATTCGATTGCTAAATTGCCATTATTAGGGCCCATTCAATGTCCTATATGTATTGTTCAGGGTGAAGCAACGTTAAACTTTTTCATTCACATATTCATACTAAAGTATGGTCTAATGTATAAGTATGTTTTCATCTCTTTCTGCAGCTTTCTCCAGAACGTGATCTATAGCCCCAAATGCATTATATTGATGATGAAATTCAGTTTGATGGCAATCAGCGCGATATAAAAAATTCCAACTAGACATGGTTCTAGAAGTTACTACACGTCATCTGATGTTGACCGGATGGGTGATGGGGCGTTTATAATTCCGTGGGCAACATTATACCATTCATCTAGTGTGGGTCATATGTTCATCGGATCAGTTAGTATATGAGACATTGAAAAATAACGCTGAATCTTACCGTATCTTCCTCGCGCCGTTGGCCGATGAGCGTGGAACAGACATTTTCCTATTATGGGATATAGAAATATCGGGTCCATTTCCAGCTTGTATAATAGTATATACGTCCAAATCATGTTGTTTATCGAGTTATTCGCAACGGATCGCTATGTATTGTGATGAGCTAGAGTGCCGGAACCTATAGCGAGTGCCCGGAAGTAATATGGGAGAATAGCACATTGTCCAAGTAACATCCTCTTTGGCGATTGCGCCGATCGGCCACCAGATGGCGCTCTTGAGCCGTTAGAGGGTTCTGTGGGGCTTTTTGGTGGGTCTCAGGCCAGCGGATGGGAAATATGAATCCGATCACAGATGTTTGAAATATTGATATCAAAGACGAGTTACGGCGTCTTCGGCAACTTGAGCATGGCGGGGAAGGACGCCTAAAAACGTCTTCCGGCACGCAAAGTGTTAAAATATACACGTTGACTGCTGATTTTGACAGGTTTTAACTGTTTAATTCTTTAATTAAGCAACATTGCGTGTTTAAACAAACATATTCTTACCAAAAAGCATTACACTAACAGTGTTGTGATCGCTTTCTTCTGATGAAACGGAATGAGAGCCGCGTGTCGGGCCGTTGACACCAGCTGTATTCGAGCGCCCCTGCTGGTCATTGTTACCGTTAATACGGTGCCCAAGCGTTGGTCCGACAACAATTCATGGCTGCATCTGTATGTCAGCAAGTAAGTCAGCCAGCTCTGATGAACAGACCCTGAGGGCACGGCCGGGGATGTTGTCTGGGCCGGCTGCCTTCCGTGGGTTTGTTCTCCTCAGAACCGTACGTTCCTTTGCCGTTGTCACAGTGAGTGGTGAGTCAGAACCCCTCACTATTGGTTGGTGTTGGGGACTTCAAAGCGGGCGTTTTGAGTCTAGAACTGTAGACGACTCTGGACTGCACTGTGTTCTTAAACTATAAAACCCAGCTACATACCATTATAAACCTCTTGCATGAAAATTAAGCTGAATAAAATCACCAAATCTCCTTCCTCTGACACTCTTCTCCATCCAGATAGCTGTCCTGTCAGGCCTGGGAAGAAACCAAGAGGCTTGGATGGAAGAAAAGGTCTCTGCTGTGACCAGTGTGGAAAAAGCTTCAGTTCAAAGATGAATCTCGATAAACACCAACACATTCACACAGGAAAGAAACTCTATTCCTGTGACCAGTGTGTGAAGAGCTTTAGCCAGCTGTCTCATCTAAAAAGACACCAGATGAGTCACACGGGAGAGAAGCCCTACTGCTGTGACCAGTGTGGGACGAGCTTTAGCCAGCTGTATCAGCTAAAAATACACCAGATGATTCACACAGGAGAGAAACCCTACTCCTGTGACCAGTGTGGCAAGCGCTGTAATCAGCGAGGTCATCTGAAAAGACACCAGATGATTCACACAGGAGAGAAGCCCTACTCCTGTGACCAGTGTGAGATGAGCTTTATTGTACCGTCTCGTTTGAAAGAACACCAGATAATTCACACAGGAGAGAAGCCCTACTTCTGTGACCAGTGTGGGAAGAGCTTTAGTCGACAGTCTCGTCTGAAACAACACCAGATAATTCACACAGGACAAAAGCCCTACTTCTGTCACCAGTGTGGAAAGAGCTTTTTTCATTTTACTAGTCTTACATTACACCAGATAATTCACACAGGACAAAAGCCCTACTTCTGTGACCAGTGTGAGAAGAGCTTTAGTCAACTGTCTAGTCTGAAAACACACCAGAGGATTCACACAGGAGAGAAGCCCTACTTCTGTCACCAGTGTGAGAAGAGCTTTAGTCTACTGTCTAATCTGAAAACACACCAGAGGATTCACACAGGAGAGAAGCCCTACTTCTGTGACCAGTGTGAGAAGAGCTTTAGTCTACTGTCTAGTCTGAAAACACACCAGAGGATTCACACAGGAGAGAAGCCCTACTGCTGTGACCAGTGTGGGAAGAGCTTTAGTCTACTGTCTAGTCTGAAAACACACCAGAGGATTCACACAGGAGAGAAGCCCTACTCCTGTGACCAGTGTGAGAAGAGGTTTACTCAGTTGACTAGTCTTAAATCACACCAGATGATTCACACAGGAGAAAAGCCCTACTTCTGTGACCAGTGTGGGAAGCGCTTTAGTCGTCAACTTCAGCTGAAATCACACCAGATGATTCACACAGGACAAAAGCCCTACTTCTGTGACCAGTGTGGGAAGAGCTTTAGTCGTCAACATCAGCTGAAATCACACCAGATGATTCACACAGGACAAAAGCCCTACTTCTGTCACCTGTGTGAGACTAGCTTTAGACGACTGCATCATCTGAAAGCACACCAGATGATTCACACAGGACATAAGCCACATCATTGTGGTTTGTGTGATAAGAGATTCAAAACATTAGCATATTTGCGTAAACATGAGAAAATTCACTTGAGAGAGAAGATTCAGGGAAATGTCAAACCTGTCAATTCACTTGCACATTCCTAGGAGATAAACTACTGCTGTGACCAATATTAGAAGAGTTACACTCATAATGATGCTCCTGAAATTATATCAACGTCATTCACACAGGAGAAAAACTATACCACTGTGGGGAAAACTTCACATGAAAAATAGGTACCATTTTAACTAATGTAGCAGGAATTTAAAACCATCCAAACTGATAATACACAACACACAGGGAAGAAGGTCTACTATTGTGACCACTGGAAAACGCTTCAGTACGCCATTACAGCTGTCAGTAAATCCAGTAGCAATACACACAATTGTTAACACTTTCTATGCCACGAGGTGGCGCCAGAGTTAGCGCTTGAATGCCACCATTGGCGCCAATGTTATCGTTAATATCGCCTAATCTATGTTTTAAATTATGGCTATGTGTCTAATCTGCCCGTCGCTTATCAAAGAATCCTTTTCCAGTCAGTGCTGTCAAGGCAGATTGGTTTTTTATCGCTTCATTTCCGTTTCAGAGCATTTTGAAAAGCACACGTTTTGAGGTAAAAAACAGTCCATTCTGGGGCATTCTATGATAATCGTCTTTTACTGGAATATTCCAGAACGTTGATATTTGTCGGCCTATTTATGAATCGTTTTCAAATAAATGCTAGATGATCAATATTATACATACACTCACGCCCATTCGAGCTGCGCACGGATAATCGCTGTGTTAATTTCTTCTTGGATTTTTTCAGTAAAACCGATAGAGGTCATTTCACAAAACAGCTTATATCTTCATCAAAATAAGTCTGATTATCCTAACACTGATAACATAGATTCCTTACCTGACATCAGATGGTATCCAACTGGTATATTCCAATTCCTGATCACCATTTGAAAAAATCGATAAGTGTATAGATCCAACGTGATACAGTAGTACACATGATTCCGCGGGGCTCAGAGTCCCCTGAATGAACTCTGGTACTCCGGCTGCATGGGTGGACTGGAAAATGTGGAGTACAGGATTTTTTCCCCCATCCATTTTCATTGAGTCCATTCCAAAATCCCTTATGTCATCTGGGAGACGATAGGGGGCGCTTTTTTCCACATCTGATCGCCGGCGGCGCTCGGTAGACTAGGGTAGACTCGTGTGATGCAATATGATTTCAGATCGCTAAAGAAAAAAAGAAATTTCCGAGAAATCTCGTGAGTGGCTTTCAACGAGATATTAATAATTCCGAGAAAACTCGTGAGTGACATATAAAGTGTTAAGGGGATGCAGACCAGAGAAAGACGTTTGTCTTGTTTACATCATCAGGGTCCCCCATTTTCAATTCATAGTGACATTTATGACATACACAACATACATGACATCATGACATTTATGACATAGGGACATACATGACTTACAGGTATATAGTACTGTTACCCAGAGATCCTAACAGTAAATATTAGAGTTGGGGCGTTAACGTTCTGCGTTAACGCGAGACTAGTATCGCGCGATAATATAATTGACGGCGTTAATCTTTTTCTCAACGTTGGGTCTGTATTCAATCAAATTCAATCAAATCAATCAAATCTATTTATATAGCGCATTTAAACATGACACTTGTCAACCAAAGTGCTTCACAAAGGATGCTTGGTTCATACACATACAGCTCATTATAGTAATATTCCACAATTATTACATTGATAGTAATAATGGCACACAGTCATAAATTCACCAACATGTGCATTTGTTATACATGCAGGACTCTTTGAGACAGACGTATGCGTATTACCGCTGCCATGATTGGCGCGGAGCACCCGGGGGGGGGGGGGTTGACGAGACAGCCTTGGCTCCCCCCTCCAGCACACATACGAGTTAGCTGCCATACAGGCGCTGGCATACACGTAGGAGGGGGGGTGGGGGGGCCGCATGCCACTCTTATCTCCAAGAGGGCCTTCGACTCCAGCAGCTCAAAGTTCGACCTTGGAGTCGTCCAGGAATTTGTTTTGGCTGACTGACTGGCAACATTTCCCCAGTCACGTCGATTTAAATTTGATTTTGAGTAGAGTGAATTATAACTATTGGTTTGAGTGGAGTGAGTTTTAACAACTCCGTCCAAATGACTGAATGCATTAATTAGTCCAAGTGTCCAAGTGTCTTAATCAGTTCATTTTGGTACGTCCTGTGCGCGGTAAGCGGATCCAAAATCTTCTTATTGTAATCCCAAAAGCTTCGATAATCCAAATGTCCACGACTTCAGTTGGTAGCCCGATTGAAATGTCGCAGAGGCAGAGAGGGTTAGCCATATTCTGCTTCCTTGATGAAAATATGCAATCCACTGATTAGATCCATTTCGAGTTGATTTGAGTATAGTCCGACAACCGGCACAGAGCACAGCAGCGTCGGGCTCCATGGAGCAGTAGAGGCGGCGGTAGGAATGGCCTTGAGAAGCCTGGGGAGAGGAGAGGAATGCGACTGTCTCTGGGAAGGCTGGGAACATGTATGTATGTATTGTCCTTAAATACTTGCCGTAGTTCACAGCTGTGGTGCCCGGAAGTGATTGCACGTATGTACCGGAGCTGTAGTCAGAATAATGTGTTAAACTAAAGTAACTTTAGTGGTCCGGTAATCATTGTTATACAGGTGAGGTTAAGAAGTCCTCAGGATATAACACAATTCGGCGATGAGGACGTCTGAATCTGCGCAATGCAAGAAAGAAGAAGTCCGTTGAGAGCTTTGTTTACATTATTTTTTTTTAAACTTTGACCAGTCAGCTGGTTCTTTTTAGCGTTTATCGCTTTTTCTGGTCAAGCATGACCGACAGAAACAGGTTGAATGGGATATAGATCGGGGAAAGACACTCTGAGAAAATACGGCGAGTCCGGGAGTCGAACTCGTGTACCCCAGATCCGTGACGCGCACGGTTGTCCCCGACGCCGAAATACCGCCGAGATACGCGGTGAGCTACTGGAGCTCCCCCCTTTGTTTACATTATTAACGTTAGCTTAGCGAGTTAGCATGTTAGCTCACGTTGCTCTTGGAAACATCTACAAGAGGAGGAAATCCACTTTACACACTAAAGGAAGGATCGACTGGACTATCGTGAGTGTTTACAACATAAATGGCTTGGGTTATTTGAAATATTGGACCGTTTGATGACAATGTGGAGCAATATGAAATGAAAATGGGAGACCCTGAAACAAGACAAACGTCTTTCTCTGGTCTGCATCCCCTTAACAATTGTGTGTATTGAGCCGTACTCAGACTGTAGTAGCTGTTCAGTGTTCTCTTGGAGGTGGACCTGAGACTGCAGTAGCTGTTCAGTGTTCTCTTGGTTGTGGACCTGAGACTGTAGTAGCTGCTCAGTGTTCTCTTGGATGTGGACCTGAGACTGTAGTAGCTGTTCAGTGTTCTCTTGGAGGTGGACCTGAGACTGCAGTAGCTGTTCAGTGTTCTCTTGGTTGTGGACCTGAGACTGTAGTAGCTGCTCAGTGTTCTCTTGGATGTGGACCTGAGACTGTAGTAGCTGTTCAGTGTTCTCTTGGAGGTGGATCTGAGACTGCAGTAGCTGTTCAGTGTTCTCTTGGTTGTGGACCTGAGACTGTAGTAGCTGCTCAGTGTTTTCTTGGATGTGGACCTGAGACTGCAGTAGCTGTTCAGTGTTCTCTTGGATGTGGACCTGAGACTGTAGTAGCTGCTCAGTGTTCTCTTGGATGTGGACCTGAGACTGTAGTAGCTGTTCAGTGTTCTCTTGGAGGTGGACCTGAGACTGTAGTAGCTGTTCAGTGTTCTCTTGGATGTGGACCTGAGACTGTAGTAGCTGTTCAGTGTTCTCTTGGAGGTGGACCTGAGACTGTAGTAGCTGTTCAGTGGTCTCTTCATTCGTGGAACTGTTACACTGAGCTTGCACTGAATTTGTTGAGAAACCTGCTTCTGCAGCAGTCTGTGTGTGAGCAACCAGTCAGCAGCATTGTGAATTCAGAGATTCACTAAAAGACACATTGAGAGACAGGTTTGTGTGTGGATTAAGAAATGAAAGTGCACAGAAGAAACTACTGACAGAGAGTGATTTGACACTGGAGAGAGCTGTCAATATCAGTGTAACAATGTTAATGGCATCAAAGGAAGGGCACAGAAAATTACGATAAATCTGGTTTTAAAAGAAACACTGGAAATTACAAAAAGAAGAGACATGTTCATGCTGTTGAACAAGGAGATAGAACAGCTAGTGACTCCTCAGATGAAGAGGAGAGGATAAATCTCCTCCTCTGGTCATTATTTGGGTAGAACACACATATTTTGAATGCCTTTGGCAGACCCTTTTTTTTTTGAGCCATTTTAATCTAGATGAATCTAGATCAATTCCAGGATTGCAGGTAGATTAATCTAGAGTAAAAAATGTAATCTATTATCTAGATCAATTCCAGGATTGCAGGTAGATAAATCTAGAGTAAAAAATGTAATCTATGCCCAGCTCTAGTAAATATATACATATGATGAGGAGGAGACTGTACATTAGGAGGGGGTGGGTGGGTGGTAAAAAAATATATACAAATGGTGGGGAGGAGACTGTCCATTGTTGTTGTGGCATAATTGTGAAACGTGTTTAGTCCCTTGTTTGTATGATAACAAGCCATTTAGTTCATGGTTCAAAGTAATGGGGAAAGGGTGCTAGCTCGCCATCAATCAGAAACTAGCCACAAGACTTGCATTCACACTCTCCAGCACACAGCTTCCCTGCCTGGCACAACAACCACAACAGTAGGGTCTATAGTCACAGTCAGGACAGTAGGCTCTACAAGTAGGCTCCCTTAAAACGCTAACGCTATTAAAAAAAAATACAGTGGAGGTTAAAATAAGAATATGACTTGGCCTGAAAAAAAGTTCAGTCAGGAGAATTATTTTTGCTTTAATCCCTGAGTACTACACAAGAAGAAGTGTTTATTTTAGAGTAATGTTCCATGTATTGTCTTCATTGGCTAAGACAGAGTATAGCTATACATTATCCCGCTTATTACATGGCTAACTTACTAACAATATACCTAATTCATTTTACACCATCGACAAGACGAGATCAAATGCAGACACAGTTCTGTTCTGTCGCTCCGCGCTGTCATCGCCGGCAGCTTCGCTGGCAGCCGGCAGGTGTGTCTGATTGCACTGATGCAGTGTGTGTCAGTGGGCTTGATTGGTCCAGCTGCGAACAGCGGTCATTATTGCTCGGCAGAGGTCCCTTATCGAGTAATAACGGACCTCTGCCGAGCGCTATTGACCAATCACAATCAAGCATTTCGGTGAATGTTAAAACGCCATGTAATAATACATTTTAACCTACTTTGTATGAAAGGCTTCATTTGATGTTTGATGTTCACTTCATGTGCAACAATGATAATTTTTAGAAAATCTGTTGCAGCGTATCTTGGAACTGTTCAACTGTACAAGCACACCCTTCCCATTACGTCTTATTTTTTTTTTCTTTGTAAACGCACATGTGAATGCATTTTCTAAAATGTTTAATGTTCTGGCACCATATTTTGGCTAAATAGGCCTCGTTTTATAAATGTGTATACAGAAACAATTCTGTTGCTTTTGTTGATTAATTTCATTGATAACATAGTGCTGTAATTTCATTTTCTAATAAATATGCATGATCAAGTTCAACAACGTGTGCTTTTATTTTGATATTCCACGTTGAAATTACGTGATACATTAAGTGTGGGGTCGCCAAAAAAAATCCTAATTAAAATGGGATCGTGGTATACATTTTTTTGAGAACCCCTGGATTAAATGCATTCCTGGGGGGAGGGGATCTCTAACTTGTGATTGGTGGAGACAGGCCTCTGTTGGCTCCCACCAACTCGGTTCCCTTTGTCCGTACCAAAGAGCCGCTCAAAAGAACCGGATGGTTCTTGAACGTCACATCAGTCTCAGCCGGTTCCTCCGAGTGAGTCTTGGCTGCTGCTGCTGCAGTCCTCTGTCCTGCTCATGTCCTCTAGTCGGGACTGACATCTGAGCCCCGTCCTCCTGGTGATGGAGGCTCGTCAGGCAGTGACTGAAATGTGTTTTCTAGCTTCAGTGGACATGAAAAAGAGAGAAATGCAAAAAGATACATTTCATGCGTGTAACACGTTATATTATGTATACAATTGAAGTAAACAAAGGCTCGTGAAAATGTACAAGAAGATATATATATTTTATTTATTATTATCTATTATTATTTAATGTGTAAGAAGTATATTATTTTCAAATGATTTATTGCCATTCATGCTGTTTTCTATTACTTGGGTCTGAGAAGTGATCAATGATCGGGTCTTGATTATACTTGCCTTGCTAGTAAGTAGGAACTACCTATAGGGGGAGCGTGCTGCCTGCTTCTCATTCATTACACAGACGTGAACGAGAGCAACAGCGGGTCACATTCACATTTGTTTATTGTCACATATTTTCTGTACCTTACAGCAAAGAAAGTGAAATTCTATTTGTTGTGGTCCCTTGACCATAGCAGCTTCCAATAAAATTAGCATAGAATAATAATAATAATAAAATAAAGATGAGAGCGTCAATGGGCTCTGTTGACGAGTCTGATGGCTTGGGGGAAGAAGCTGTTCTTCAGCCGGTTGGTTCTGGCTGTGTGGCTGCGGTAGCGCTTTCCAGACGGCATCAGCTGGAACAGTCCATGGTTGGGGTGATTAAGGTCCTTGATAATTTTCCGGGCTTTTTTAATGCACCCGCTCTCATATATTTCCTGGACGGGGGGAAGCTCACATCCACAGATCTTTTGTGCTGTCCTCACGACTCTGCTGTCCTCACGACTCTGCTCAGCGCTCTGAGGTTGAGGTCGGTGCAGTTCCCCCTCCAGGCGGTGATGCACCCCGTCAGGACGCTCTCTGTTGTCCCCCTGTAGAACACCTTTAAGATCTTGGGTGTCATGCCGAACTTCTTCAGCCTCCTGAGGTGGTAGAGGCGTTGTTAGGCCTTCTTTACCACGTGATTATGTGGACGTCCCAGGTGAGTTTGTCGGTGATGTGGACACAGAGAAACTTAAAGCTGCTGACTCTCCATTGCAGCCCCGTCGATGGTGATGGGGTCCAGCTTCTCTCCCCCTCTCCTGTAGTCTATGACCAGCTTCTCTCCCCTCTCCTGTAGTCTGAAATTACATACCTAGGTTCCATCCTAGAGGCAAATCTTTCCTGTGACAAAATGGCATCCAAGGTAATAAAAAAAGTCAACCAACAAACTAGATTCTTGTACCGGATCTCCTCTCTGGTAAACAAGAATACCCTGAAGACTCTGGCAGGAGCACTCATTCAAGGGTACTACGACTATGCTTGCACCTCATGGTACCAAAGCACCTCAAAGGCGCTAAAAACAAGATTACAAACATCACAAAACAAACTGGTCAGACTTTTTCAAGTCAAGTCAAGAGTTTTATTTGTCACGGCATACAAGTATACAGTGAAATGCGGGGGGTCTTGCCCGCAACGATTGTGCATAATACAATAATAATAATATATTAAGAATCCAATAGGATGAGAACGACATTTGTGCAATAATAAAAGTAATCAAAGTAGGGCATATCGGTATATGTACATGAGTTTTTACAACAGCATGGTAAGACATGCTAGGTCCTGTGATAGTGCAATACACTGTTAGCTACGGATGAGTCACTGGGTCTTTATGTACACTGCTATACAATGCTATATTATACAATCTCAAGTTATACTATCCTATTTTTAAAGTGACCTTTCCTTTTGTAAAGTGACCATAAGTGTGAGCGTGTGCAGCATGAGTGTGTGTGTTCATGTTAAAGTGGCTGCTAGTGTGTGAGCGTGTACAGTGTGTGTGTTGTGTGTGTGCTCATGTGTGCTTGTGTGTGGAGAGTTCAGTGTTCAAGGCTCTGATGGCCTGGGGGAAGAAGCTGAGCCGAAGTCTCTCTGTCCTAGTTGCTGGTGTTTGCAGGCGTTTGCCTGACCGCAGCAGCTTGAACAGGCTGTTGCTGGGGTGGTGAGGGCAGGGGCGGAGCTTCCTACAGGCGATATAGGTGGTTGCCTAGGGCGCCCCCAGAGGGGGGCGCCAAAATAATAATAATACAAAAATATATATATATATATATATTATTGTTATTTTTTATAATTTTTCTTTTACTTTGCACAGTTTTGGCGCCCCCCTCTATATCGGCAACCATTATTTTTACATATATTTTTTTTAACATAAGCGAAAATGAGCCAAAAATCTAAAACGGTCAGTCGGTCTGAGCCTCCGTTTTAGGTGTTCACAGTCAGAACATGCTAGTGCTGTGCATCGATGGGTATCGGTCAAGTGTTTATAGAATTGAGCGTCGAGGAAAGAAAGACTAATGTTAGAGAACTATGAAGAGACAAAAGCCATCCAGGTTGCAGTATAAAAAGAGAAGAAAAGAATGCCAAGGTGAAAGGTATGCAATTTTGTACAACTTCCGAAGCAAGCAGAGGCACTTGTACACACCTTAAACCATGGAGGGCAATCTGATTTGGATGGGAAGGAGCTGGCTCAGGAGTTGGAAAATGTACCTGACTTGCCATCAAAGAGCATGACAACTCTTGAGTTGTTGAAATTCATACACACAAAGCAGCTCACAGAAATATATCCCAACTTGTGTATTGCTCTGCGGATCAGTGCAACGCTACCAGTAACAGTAGCTTCAGCCGAGAGTTTTTCCAAATTAAAACTATTTTTTTATCCACTTTCTCCTCCTATTTTTCTTGTATTTTCCTCCCATCCCAATTTAGTCGTTATGCCAATTCCCCCTCCCCTTCCTGGTCGTTGCGCGCATTTCCCCCCTACTTGCCGGTCTAGGGAGCCCTAAAGTATATCACATGCTTCCTCCGATACATAGGAGACAGCCAGCAGCCTTTTTTCACCTGACAGCGAGGACTCTCATTGGGTGAGTGTAACGCGTGGGAGGGCACACTACCTCACCCAGATCCCTTCCTCGCTGTGCAGGCGCCCTGACCGACCTGTAGGAGTCGCTGTTTACAACGACCAGATTACCACCCACCGGCTTCCCTCCCGCTGACACTGCCAATTGTGTCAGTATGACGACCGGCCAAGCCGGAGGCATCGCTGACAGCTGGATTCGATATCAGTGTCTCTGCGGTGGTAGACAGACGCTTAGTCTGCTGCGCTACCCGGCCACAAATTAAAACTCTTGAAAACATACCTGAGGTCAACCATGGCTCAAGAACGCCTCAGTGGTCTGGCTGTAATCAGTATTAACCATGAGGTTGGTGGTCAGATTTCATATGATGATGTGATTGATGACTTTGCAGCTAGGAAGGCCAGAAGGATTGCACTGTAAATGGAAAACCAGTAGGAGCTACAGGCTAACCTTGAAGTGTGATGATAGGGAGTGGAATGTAAATAGTTCTTTAGACAAAGTGAATTTGTAATTTGTATTTATTTGTTTGTTTATTTAGCATATTATATTTTGATTATATATGTGTAACATATTTTACAATCCATCATTTTCTTTTAAAGCAAATGTGCATGTTTTATTGTTTGTTATTGTTATTATTATTATTGATTGTTAGCTAAGTTGTTTGTTTTAATTCTTTAGTGTGCACTTTACATTTCTTCTTAATTT
The DNA here is from genome assembly GCF_963971535.1 of Notolepis coatsorum. Taxonomy (NCBI): domain Eukaryota; kingdom Metazoa; phylum Chordata; class Actinopteri; order Aulopiformes; family Paralepididae; genus Notolepis; species Notolepis coatsorum. The sequence continues at coordinate 93,081,411 of NC_140179.1, read as the reverse complement.
TCTTTGAAAGCAAATTTGCACATTCTTTTATTGTTTGTTATTGTTATTATTGTGTGTTAGCTAAGTTGTTTATTTGTTTTAATTATTAAGTGTGCATTTTACATTTATTCTTAGCTCTTGTTCTTGCTTGTAAAAAATAAAGGTGCATTACATTACTGTATAACTCTTAACCCTTTCACTGCCACATGACAGAGGGTTAACCCTTTACTATCACACAACCGACGGTCATGAAAGGGTTAACCTTCTGTGTATTGTCGCAGTGAAAAAGGTTAACCATTTGGTAGCGCGGCAGTGAAAGGGTGAAGATGTATTGATTTGGGGGGGGGGGGGGCGCAGTGGTGAAGCTCGCCTAGGGCGCCAAATGTGCTAGGTCCGCCCCTGGGTCAGGGTCTTTCATTATTCTGCAGGCTCTGGATTTGCACCTCTTGTTATAGGACCTGCAGGGGTGGTAGTGCAATACCCGTAGTACGCTCGGCTGAGCGTACCACTCTCTGTAGGGCCTTCTTGTCCTGTGCCGTGCTGTTTCCATACCAGGCAGTGATGTTTCCAGTCAAGATGCTCTCTACAGCTCCGGAGTAGAAGGACTGGAGTATCTTCCCCGATACTCTGAACTTCCTTAACTGTCTCAGGTGGTAGAGGCGCTGCTTCGCCTTTTTTACGACTGAGTCTATGTGTGTTGTCCATGTCAGATCCTCTGAGATGTGGACCCCCAGGTACTTGAAGCTGCTCACCCTGTCCACGGTAGCCCAATTTATCCTCAGTGGTGTGTCCCCTGCTGTTTTCTCCTAAAATCCACGATCAGCTCCTTGGTTTTACCAATGTTCAGGAGCAGGCTGTTGTCCTGGCACCAGCGTTCCAGTACCTCAACCTCCTCCCGGTAGGCCTTCTCGTAGTTGTCAGAGATCAGCCCCACCACCACTGTGTCGTCCACAAACTTCACTATGGAGTTGGAGCTGAACTTGGCCACACAGTCATGTGTGTATAGTGAATACAGCAGGGGGCTCAGGACACAGCCCTTGAGCGACCCGATACTCAGGGTGATGGTGTTGGAGGTCTGACCCCCCACCCTGACCGCTTGGGGCCTTTCATCAGAAAGTCCAGTATCCAGGCGCTCAGAGCGGAGCTCAGACCCAGCTCGATCAGCTTGTCCACCAGTCTGGACGCTGAGCTGTAGTCAATGAACAACAGTCTCACATAGCCCCCCTTCTGGCGGTCTAGGTGAGAGAGGGTGCTGTGCAATACTTGGGAGACCGCATCATCAGTGGACCTGTTTGGCCTGTATGCAAATTGCATAGGGTCCATATCACTGGGGAGGGAGGCACAAATGTGATCCTTAACCAGCCTCTCAAAACATTTCATGGCCACAGAAGTGAGTGCCACCGGTCTGTAGTCATTGAGACCTGTTGGGGAGGATTTCTTTGGTACCGGGATAATAGTAGACACCTTGAAGCAGGCAGGTACCACAGATTCCGCCAGGGATAGATTACATATGGTGGTGAACACAGGGGCTAGCTGGTTAGCACAGGACTTAAGTATACGTCCCGTTATTCCATCTGGGCCAGCTGCCTTTCTGGTGTTTCTGGACTTCTACTTGACCTTACCCCTAGAACCCACCTCACCCCTGCCCACTTTGACTACCTAGGATGGCTTAGAGTAGACGACAGAGTACAGCAACTTGCAATGGGCCTGGTCTACAAGATACACTATACGACTAAGGTACCCATGTACATGTCAAAATACTTCCCAAAGATCAGTGAATACCACGACCACAACACCAGAGGAAGCTCAACAAATCATGTTAAACCCAGATTCGGCTCAAACAAGGGACTAAACACGTTTCGCAATTATGCCACATCAATGTGGAACGCCCTACCCAAAGCTGTAAAGGAATGTGAATCCCTACCCACATTCAAAACCGTTCTTAAAGAGCACCTACGGGAGGCTGCAATTCGAAACTGGCCACCGTAAATGTCCTAACTCAACCCCCTCCAATGTAAATGTCCTAACTCAACCCCCTCCAATGTAAATGTCCTAACCCAATAATACACGAGACCCTCTTCTTGGGACCAAGTAAGGTTTCGTCGATAATCCAATGTACAGTTACCCCCCCCCCCCACCCCACCTACCCACCCCCCCCACCCCACCCACCCAACCACCTCCTATGTACAGTCCCCCCACCCCCACCCCACCTACCCAACCCCCCCCCCACCCCACGTCATCCAATGTACAGTTTCTTCGTCAAATGTATATACTCTCTTTTTTAAACTCTTTTTGTATCACAAACAGTACTGTATTTGCAAATCTGATATGTCATAAATGTCTAGATGTAGCAGTACTGTCTATCTGTATGTCATGTATGTCATATATGTTATGATGAATTGAAAATGGGGAACCCTGATGTAAACAAGACGAAAGTCTTTCTCTGGTCTGCATCCCCTTAACAATTGTATGTATTGAGCTGTACTGTACTGTACCCATTCTGCAATCTGTTAATAAACTTTTCAATCAATCAATCAATCCTCGTCCTACGTCAGGCCATGCAAACAAGAGCCTCGCAGACTAGAGTCACTATATCTGGGCCCGCCGACAATTATTCATTGAGGAAAATGTCGTGTTGTGATTCCGTAGAGCAATGAACGCCAGCGGGCACAGCACACGTGTAGCTTTAAACGTGACAGCCTGACGACAGCAAAAGACGGTATGATGTGGTTTCAAGTGGGGAAAAAATAACATTTTAACATTTCAAGCTTGTGCCTCGGTGCAGAGATGCTATGGGGAAATTAATTAAAAGGTTGTGTTAACCGGAAAAATAAACAAAATGTTAGGCTTATAGGTTCAATATATTACCTCTTAAATTTACTTTACAATAAGGCACATGTTTATACAATGTATTCAATCAGTGGTTATTGCAAAGTTTATTTTATTTAAATGTTTTTTTACCAAACATCAAAATAAGGTTTAGGGAACAATATATACCCTCTTATTCTTGACAGATACTGTAGCAAAGATATCAAACAGCAGGCTATTTGAGGCACAGGCAGCAAAGCAACAGTAGCGTCTTGTTGCACTGCTGCCATCTATAGCTGAACTGAAGCCTACACACACACACACACACACACACACACACACACACACACACACACACACACACACACACACACACACACACACACACACACACACACACACACACACACACACACACACACACACACACACACACACACACACACACACACACACACACACCAGTGGCGTTGTTAGCCCTGGGCTTCCGATTATTATCATCCAGGCGGGAAAAGACACTTTGGATAGTAGGGACTGCATCTCTGCCTGTCCTGGCCAGGAAACACTTTGCAACTGTGATCTCCTCTGGCAGTAGTTGGATATTGTAATGTGTGGCGAGGGGTTGCAGCAATTCCACTGAGAGAAACTGGTCTGAGGCTGGATAACATGCCTGTATGCCTCTCATAAGTTGTTCTCCAACTCATGAGAACCTGCTCTCAAGCTCCTGCAGCATTCTGTCGAGGACTGGATAGAACAGTCTCTGTCTCAGCTGATCTCCTGAGCTGAGGTCTGAGCTTGTGCCACAAGATGACTCAACTACATACTCGTCCATCCTTTTCTGCTTCCTCCTTTGGCTGGTAGTATGTTCCTCAATCCCAAGGCCATTACATATGGCCTTTGTCCTGTCATACATGTCCACTGCCATCTCTGAGGTGCGATAACCTTTGAGTGTGTCCTGCACTGTGCTTTTAAATAGTACAGATAGATATTGAAGATGTGCACTTTAACGCAGCAGCACCTGGAGCCATCCATACCCATGTCCAGTGTCCACTGACAAAGTCATGCTCATGATACTGTGATAAACTATAATAAGCTTTAATCGAAGTTCATTTCCTCGGATAGTCCGGTTGGTTTGGGGTGGTGTGAAAGCTCATTCACTCTTGCAAGTGAACCCTGCTGCGGTTCATTTGAGATGTGAATGCAAAGCGGACCAAAGGCAGGAAAAGACCAAAAAATATAATCTTTTTTTTATGAGAAGACTGAGACATATGTATATAATGAAACACACAATACAGTTTTTTTCCCGATTGCTTAAGCACGATTTTCAAAACACTACACACAATTAGCACAACCACACACACAATTATCAGAACACCTCAGATCCTTTGCTAAATTAAACACTCTTGTCAAAACTATACACTAATTTATAAAAACGACATTTTGTTACCATATGAAACACACGTTTCATATGACTTAATTCTGTTTGAACCAGTTACACACTGCTGTGCTTAACCTAAAACACATTTAGCTATTCTACTTCTCAGTGATTAGAGTACTGTAAGTTAAGTACACAGAGAATGTGCAAATATACAATAAATTCACCAAACACTACACAAGACCAATGCTGTAGACTGATGAAAATATCATTTATTTATCTCCATATACCCAAATCAATGATGCAGACTGATGAAAATATAAATTTTCTCTCCATATACCCAAATCAGTCAACATTTCAACATGGAGAATCACAACAAAACATGTCCCAGTTTTTATGCTACTATGTGCATAACACTGTAAGCTCAGCAAATATCAGACAAACATAAATACTGTATCCAGTACAGGTTAAAATTACAGTAAAACAAAAACAATTTTGAAAAAATTTAAATAGAGTACAGAAAATACTAGACAGTATCTCTTTGCCTATAGCTGGATCTGGCGTTCCGCGTGTTCTCCAGGTAGATTGCTCTCCGCCGACACGTCCTCTCTCATCTGGGAATTTTGGCGAAGAGAAAGCTCCACCCGTGAGACTCCTCCTTGATCCCATCTTCTTCGTCACCTCCACCTGTTGCCAGATCAACTCCCACCAGCTCCCCCTGGCGATAGTCCTCTGCCAGGTCTCACTGCGTCCAGAGCAAAATGAGTCACAAAGCAAAATTACACAACAATAATTAACAAAACAGTTGGAATGACAGTCAGACACATTCACGTGTCTATATATGTATGTATGTATGTATGTATGTATGTATGTATGTATGTATGTATGTATGTATGTATGTATGTATGTATGTATGTATGTATGTATGTACATGTATATGTATATTTGTACTCCTGTTGGGGCCTCTTGGACCAGATCAATGTTTTATCTGGCTAAATAAAGGTTAAATAAATAAATAAGAAACTGATGATTTGGTCCTGTTAAATTTGCATAAATTAGGAACAGTAGCGGTCCTAGTATGCTTCCTTGTGGAACACCACAGCTCACTGTGAGGAGGTGGGGGGGGGGGGGGGGGGAACGTACCATTTACCTCCACCATCTGTTCTCTCCCCTCCAGGTAGGATTGCATCCAGCTCACTGATAGACTATCAAAACCAATTGCTTTTAGCTTGTCAATCAGAATGGAGTGATTGACAGTGTCGAAGGCCTTTTGTAGGTCCAGCATGACCTACAATGGTCTTTGCTAATGTCAATAGCTGACAGGCAGGGCTGAACAATACAAATATCACGTTGATTCATTTGACAGATTGTTGTCGGTTTTGTCTATTTGCGGTGGTTCTAACGGATATTGTGTTGGTCCACAAATAAATCTTTTTATGGGAAACCTTGAATGGCCAACAATGGGTGTCTTGTCTCTGTTGGACTTGTCTTGGATTCCGACCGTGCTCCGATCCTCTTTGAAAGAGGGGGATCCGTCGCAACAAATTATTTAGTTCTATTCAAATGTGGATTTATTTTATAGTTTAATTATTCTAAATTAATAAGAATAACAGAGCAGTTGATGCAGAAAAATAAAAGACAACAGAATATATTCTGGAGTCAGTGAGTCCCTTAGCTGTCCAGCAGTTCGCCTCAAGAAGCTCCCGTCTGTCCAGTGAGTCTGTCATATAGCTAAACGTAGGAGTTCCTGGCCCTCCCCCGACAGAGAGAGAGAGAACTCTCAAGGTCATGCCGGTTACCATGGAACCTCAACAGTAGATATGGCATATTGTAGACACTGTTTCATAGTCCTTTTACAATAGATATAATTATAGATAGATAGATATAAATAGATAGCTTTATAGATATATTTTACAAATGTCCCTTGGTCATAGTTTTATTATGACAGATATGATATTCATATCTATAAAACCACCACCACAATATGAAAACAGCTAATAATTAATCATACCAAAATAAAAACGTCATATACTCTCCAAACATGAATCAACATTTCTCATCCACTCAACTCTTCCTTCATTTGAGCAGCAGGGCTGCAGGCTTGAGAACTGGAGAGATGCTCCGCTGTTTATTGACCTCCCATCTGGATTCACATAATACACCACTCAATGCTGATTCATAACTGTTTTATGGAGCAATACACAAGGCCTATTATGATTGGTGGCTTGAGACCTATGAATTTGTGGAGGAGGTAAAGAATAAGCAATGGTTTGATGTTTGCCATGAAGAAAACCCAGAAAAAGCACTGGGAGAATTTATGAAGTATTTCATGGAGATAGCCGATCAGCATGCTCCAATGAGAAAATGGTCGGCACGGACAAATTGTGCACCGTGGTTGAATAATGAGATGAGAAATCTGATGGTCCAACGAGATGATGCAAAAAAAAAACGCAAATAGAACAGGCAATCCATGTGACAAACAACATTACTGTAAACTAAGAAACACGGTAACCAAATTGAATAAATGTAGAAAGAAGGAATACTACATGCAGAAAATCAGTGATTCTAAAAATGATGGGAAAAAATTATGGAGAACGTTAAATAACATAATGGGGAGGAACTCAAACATGCATCCTTCCTTTATAGAAACAGAGGGTAAATTCCTTACCAAGCCAGCAGATCTTGCAAATCATTTTAATGATTACTTTACTTTACAAATAAAGTAAACAAGCTGAGGAACGCCATGGGTGCAGTCGATGACACAGTGTCACATAACATCATTAAAGATTGTATCATGAAGGAGAGGCAGTGCATGTTTGAGTTCCACCATGTTACATGTTGAAAATATGCTTTTACACCTGTCTGATGATAAATCTCCTGGTATTGACAACTTGGATGGTAAACTGCTCAAAATGACTGCCAAATACATATCTAAGCCATTAAGTCACATCTTCAATAAATGTCTAGAGCAAGGTGTGTGCCCTGAGATCTGGAAGGAAGCCAAGGTTATCCCATTAACTAAGGACAAAAAAAAACCTTCGCTGGTTCCAATAGTCGACCCATAAGTCTCCTCCCAGTGTTAAGTAAAATAATAGAAAAAATTGTATACACCCAAATTCAAAACTACTTTTCAAGTAATAGTCTGATAACGAACTACCAACATGCATATAGAGATGGTCACTCTACATCTACAAGCACAGCACTTGCCCAAAATGACTGACGAATGGTTTAAGAGCATGGATGATAGGAGGCTTGTTGGAGCTGTGATGTTAGACTTTAGCGCAGCTTTCGATGTGATTGATCATAGTCTGCTGCTGAACAAACTCAAATGCTATGGCTTTGGCTCTGTTGCCATGTGTTGGATGGAGACCTACCTGACTAGGAGAACCCAGAAAGTATTTTTCAATGGGAGCTTTTCTGAAAGTAAGGTGTTGCAGTGTGGGGTCCCACAGGGAAGTTCGCTTGGGCCTTTGCTATACTCAATATTCACAAACGACCTCCCTTATGTATTAAATAAATCTAGTGTAATCATGTATGCTGACGATTCGACAATGTACAGTACAGCATCAACATGTAGTGAGTTAAACAATATACTTGGAATAGAGCTTAAAGCCATAACAGACTGGGTCAACAATAACAAACTGGTACTCAACATTGAAAAAACAAAAGCTATGGTGTTCGGATCCAGGCACATATTAAGCAGCGATCCACAATTAAGACTGACTCTGGCTGGTCAGCCAGTGGAACAGGTAAAAGAGGCTAAGTTGCTTGGCATGGTTCTTGATTCAGGTTTAAAGTGGACAAAGAAAATTGACAGTATAATAACAAAAATAGGAAGGAGCATAGCTGTGACAAGAAAATGCACAAAGTATTTAACACCAACCACTTTGAAAGAAGTCATCCAGGCTCTGGTTTTGTCACATCTTGAGTACTGTCCCGTCATATGGTCATCAGCAGCAAAAACACATATACAGAAACTACAAATAGCTCAAAATAAGGCTGCAAGGCTAGCTCTCCACTGTTCAAAGCGCACTAACATTGGAGTTATGCACAGACAATTATCATGGCTTACGGTTGAGAAACGTCTGCAATTCCGTCTCATTACTTTTCTCAGAAATGTTCAAGTTGTCAAAAAACCACAGTATTTTTATGATCATATAGTTTACATAAGAGAAGAACATGCACGTGCACACATAGAGGCCAAGGGGTGCCTGAGCACCTGCCTTTTTGAGCCTCATCAAAAAAGTGCCCCTTTTGAATTTTTTTTTTTTTTTTACTGTTACGCATATAGACTGCCCTTCCAACTGAAAAATGTCAGGATAGAATAGAAATATTAGGTAAAGAGAGAGAGATGCCCCATATTCCATTGCAGTTTGCACGGCCTCCTCAGCATGCCTCTCCGCGGACCTATATATTTTATGCATAGCGTGGGTGGTGATGATGATCATGATAGAAACCGCTGTTGAATGCTGTTATTACACTCATTGAGGGACACAAAGAAGTCAAGTCCGATGGGATTTGGGAATCTCAAATACAAATCGGGATTGGAATAAAAAATGCATTTATATTAAACAATACAGAATATACAGCACTTCTTGGGGTCTGTAGGGTAAGCACTTATTCCCTCCCCCCTGAACATTTATGGAGATGTATGGGCCTTTTAAGTCAGTGATAAAAGTGTCTTTCAAGGATAAGTGAGCTCCTGCACTGATTATTATAGTTCAATATTCAATATTTGATCACCAAAACCCCCCAAAAAGCATAAAAAGGGGGCCCCCCGCCCGAAAAGGGCCCTTAAAAATCGTGCTTGCGCGTTATGCGCGCTCGCTTAATATATACACACAAGTGTTGTGCCCTTTTCAGCCTTTGAGCACCTGCCCCTCTAAAGTCCTGTGCACGTCCCCGAACATGACCATATGACTAGACAAGCTACGTCAGGCCACCTAATGGCACCTAAACCGAGAACAAATCTACTAAAATCTTCTGTGACTTACAGAGCTATCATAGAATGGAACTCATTGCCAAGCTACTTAGCTGAAATAGAATCCAAGGCTACCTTTAAGAGGAAGTTAAAGTGCCATCTGCTGATGAGCATGCACTGAGCCATTATGGCAAAGAGGTGAAAACCAGTTGACTGTTGGTTGTGTTTAAGTTGATGGCGGTGAGTGCTGCTCAGGAAGCACTATTTGTTTGATTTTAGTTATTTTAGTTATTTTAGTTATTTTAATTGAATGCTTTTTGCTGGTGGATATCTTGTACTATATCATTCTAACTGATGTTGATAGTGATGTAATGTAATTGATGATGTGACTGATGTTGATGTTGATGTAATGTATTGATGTTGATGTTGATGATGATGTAATGTATGTATTGATGTAATGTAATGTATTGAATGTTGTTGTACATTTGTGCGTGCCGGACCCCAGGAAGAATAGCTTTTGCCTATAGTGCAAAAGCTAATGGGGATCCTAAATAAACATAAACATAAACATGACCTTGGTAGGACCACTTTTACTGTTTAGTGGGTGTAATTATGCTCTTTTGGGGCCAAATTGCTTGCCTTGTCCCTTTTTGGGAAGGCATGTTAAAAGAAAATATATATATATATTCATTGTCCTTCACCTTTGTGGCAAGGTCGGCGCATATTTCCCTTATGCCCTATCCCCTGGTGCTTTTGCCAATGAATAGTGTGAAATATGATGCCCAGGACTCGGAGCCACTCGTGAAGGGCTTTTAAAGCCAAGCCTTGCTCGTCTTCTGAAGAATCTCTAGGTGTGCAGCTGGTCCGTACACAATCAGTTGGCCTTGAGTATAATCCTCTGAAGAGCATAGCTCATAGGTCTTTTCACATGGCCTTAGTGCATTCTCTGTCTTTTGCTTTTATATATACATAAAAGAAAAAATATATATATAAACCTTCTAAACTGATTCAGAGTCAGCCACAGCAGGTAGATTCCTATACATTGACTTAAATACCACTGACCTGGGGGAGGCAAACGCTTTTATTGAGCACTAGCTGGCCTGCGTGCTACTTTTGGAAGGTGGTTTGATTTGCATGGTGGCCTAACTTTTTTTTGGCATTGTAATTTAGACTTTGACTTCTCTTGACTTTCAATGCACTTTCTTCTTCCTTTATTTTGTTGTACATTGCATTCATGTGCTTTGGCATGAACTGATGAACTGAAACCATGATGTTCTGTAGCATGATGCTTTTCCACTTAAGTCTTTGAGCTTTTCTACTAGCTTTATCAGTGGGTTGTCGCAGAGAGGATAACCTGAATTGTCGATCTTCATGTTTAGTGTCTTAATTGGCATTAAATGTTAGTAGCTATCCACACTAAGGGCGTGTTCACACCTCTACAAACTAAACGGACTAGTCATTTAAGTGGACCATGGTCAAACAGGGTAGGTGTGAACTTTTACTTGTAACTGGTTGTGCACAGCTCATGTTAACGTGACTAAAGATACACCTTTAAATAGTAGGCTAAGGTTACAGAGGGAAGAATAATGTACAGTTTCCACGCCTAATGTATATACTCTTTTCTTTCTGGACTCTTTTTGTATCACAAACAGTACTGTAATTGCAAATCTGGTATGTCATAAATGTATAGATGGAGCAGTACTGTCTATCTGTATGTCATGTATGTCATATATGTTACGATGAATTGAAAATGGGGGACCCTGATGTAAACAAGACGAAAGTCTTTCTCTGGTCTGCATCCCCTTAACAATTGTATGTATTGAGCTGTACTGTACTGTACCCATTCTGCAATCTGTTAATAAAGTTTTCATTCATTCATTCATTCATTCATTCATTCATTCATTCATTCATTCATTCAAGTGTTTCTATTTAAATAGCTATTTTCTAAGAACACCACTTTTTTATCCACTTTTTCTCCCCATTTTCTATTTTTCTCCCATCCCAATTTCGTGTATCCAATTCTTCCCTCCCCTGTCTTGAACGTTGCTAGACTATGCCTCCCACAGGCCGGTTGTAGTGAGGACAGAAGCTTTGCATCACGTGTCCCCTCCGGTACACGAGGAGGCAGCCTGTCGCATCTTTTCACCGGAGCAGCTCGATCTCTCAGTGGTGAGGAGTAACGCGTGGGAGGCTCACGCTGCCCCCGCTACATACTGCTTCCCCCGCACCGGCGTCACCAAACCGACCTGTAGGAGTCGCTGTCCACAACCCCAAATCCCCACCCACCTGCTTTCCCACCCTCTAACACTTGCCAATTGTGTTAGTATGAACGACCGGCCAGCCGGTAGCAACGCCGAGAGCTGGGCTCGAACCCAGCGTCTCCTGCGTTAGAGGCGAGCGCCTTGCCCACTGCGCCAATCAGCCGCCAGAACACCACTTGCTTCTATAGTGTTATAAATGTTCCTAGAGCTGTCGTTTATGATGGTCTATTGGCTACAGTTCATAGATTGAGCATTGTGTGGGAGGTTGCAAGGTGTTGGGCATAGGACATATGACAGGATTTTAGGATGTTCTAAATAGCTGGAGATAGATGTGTACATTGTACAACAAGTTGTTGGCCTTAAACATTTGTCCTACACTGACCCCTACAGGCCAATGTGATTTTTAGTCACATACCCACAGAATGATTTCATCAGAGGCAGGTTATGATTTGGCTTATTTTTCCTTTACATATGTTATTTTGCTTCCACAGGACCTTGATGTGCAGTGTAATTGCCTCTTTAGAGCGTTTCCTTTTTCAGCAGCCCTGAGTTGTCCCAAAGTTCAGAGTGTGTTTTATAAACATAGGGCCTACTGAACGAAGGGACACCCTGCTGTTGGTCTTCAGTGTCTCCTGTGCCTTTGATGTCATGTTGTTGGTGTCGTATATTCTGGGTCAGTACTCTGCTTCTTCTGTGACTAGTGGCTACGTGTCTGGTTCGACCACCGGTCTAGTGCAGGTGTGGTGCAGAAGAATTTGGGTCCACACAAGCCAATTGGAGTGGTATACTATAGAGCTTTTATTTAAAATAGTCCCTGAAGGTGGTAGTCTTTGAAGCTCTCTGAGATATCATAATACACACTCTCTCTGGATGGTTTCCAGTATTTACAAAATCATTATTTCAGCAGGTTTGGTCTTTGTTTGGCATTCTGCATAGTCGTAGTCATCATTGGCATGGCAGAGCAGAGAGGGCCTTCATCAGCGTTCAATTCTGGTCATTTCTCCTCGTCCTCTTCATCTTCATCATCTCCATCTGGCCTCATCTGCCTTGTGTCTGTTGTGTGTGTGTGTGTTCCCCCGGGCACAGACATTTAAACCTTTTCAGACCTGCGTCCCCCTGCATGAAGGACACCCACCCTCAACCAATCAAAACACTCCTGAGGCCGTCTCTGGCCTCTATCCGAAAGAAGATCCTCCCTCTAGTAATTTCTCTAATATTATAGTTTTCTAATTAAAGCCTTTTTGGTATCTTAAAAACTACATAATACTTTCTAGTTTATCAAAATCTCCTATTTCAGCCTTTACAAAATGTTCCTAGTACGTTTTAAACATGATTTATCCTAATTGAGTCCTTAATTTAATATAAGAATTATTTGAATATTCCAATCTATTGCTTACTTTATTTGTCCTTTTTCTAGTGTAGGCTAAACTACTTTTGCAGTCTGTTTTAAGTTCTAAACACACTATTTTGTTTAACTTGGTTTTCCCGCTAGTAATAGTCTTAATTATTAGTTCTAAATTAACTAGAATCTTATTTCTTTAACAATGATATGGTTCTCCTATTTTATTAATGTTGTTTAGTGGGTATGCCAGCATTTGATCCAATATCCAATATTCTCTTTGTCTCCCAAAAATGGAGGGAAATTCTACATGTGGCTTCTAGCAGTGTCTGTTTTCTTAGATTCTCGTTTGAGGCTGGTCATAAACCCCTCTTCCCAGTACGTTCCTATAGCAACCGAACTTATCCATCACACTCTATCGAGGTCAGGCCGACAGAACCAATCCAAAATGGTTCACAATCTGTTCCTAGCATCTACTCTAAGTTTCTAAAGTGAGTGTCCTGTTTACTTTACTGCCGTGTTGCTCCATTCAGTATTTAGCTTTTGCAGACAAACTGATCTGTCTTTCAGGGTCTTCCCAGCTTTCTACTCAAGGTCTGTATCTGACCAATGTATAAGTATAACATATTTACATGGAGTATTAGATTGTACGATTACGGCTACCAAATTGACTCTTCCAGGGTTTACAGTACTGAAACTGCTGCCTTCTGGGTTCAGGTTAAAATGGCTTATGTAAGCAAACACACACACACACACACACACACACACACACACACACTAGGCAGCTTTCTTCCTTGTATATTAGTGCCTGTGGTCTAGTGTGGATTGACCCATTGTTTCCTTAATACTTAATAAAAATAATAAATGTATTTTATCTTTTGTGTTCAGCGCTCTTTCAGATGCCTGCAATTTCTACCAGGTTACACCATTTGTAAATGACTCATATCTCTTCTTAATCACATTCAGAAAGTTTTCCTGAGCGGTTACGAGTTGAAAAAGAAAAACTCTCTGCTTCTCGTCTTTGGGCCAAATTAAACACATATTCCCTTTTTGCTTGTACAACCACAGTCGTATTCGATTTATATAGAATAATCTTCAGGACGAGGAGATTGCATTTAGATATTTATTCAAAGGTAAGTATCGTTAAGCATGAGTGTAACTCCATCCACGGCTGGCAGCCAACTGACTGTCAGGACCCCTGGTCAGGTATACATAATAGGAAGGTGCGCCTGGCGCGCCTGTCGTAAATGATATATTCAAAGCATGAATAATATAGTAATGATATATTCAAAGCATGAATATTACATCCTCCTTCTTTTAAAGAAAGCTTAATAAGCTATGAACAAAATTGAAATTAAGAAAGGTTGTGCAATACTCTGTAAGAGTTTCTTTGTAAACAATAACAAGTGCGTTACCTGTGTCAGGACCAGGCAATGTAAACAGGTAGGATTAATATGTTAAACATAAAGATTCATGTATCAAGGTATTACAGTTCGTATTGTGTGCCCTCTTATTCTGGAGAGTCTGCTTTAATATTTGAATACTTCAGCTGTGAATAAGGTATGTATTCATGGCTTATTTGGTCGTGTCTCAACACTCTTACCATATGCAGTTCTTATTTGTAGAAGTAGCTTGCTAACAAAATGGGAATATATCGACAATTAAGCAAGGTAAGTAGGTCATAGATTCAACACATATAGTAAGTCATCATTTCAGCATACATTAATATTTTGTTACATTTCACCACCCCTTTTTTTATTTTTTTTTTCAATGGGGTAAATGGTGTTATAATAGGGCAGCGATCCGCCTGCACCCTGTACATTTATAGGTCTAAAATGTCCCGAGGCTTCACTGCTCGGCCGGATCTGGTGTAGTATGAAGCTGAGTTCTCTTCTGAGTCCTCTGACAGTTCAGGGTCGTTGGTCTCCGGCGGTTGATCGACGCTCTCTGGACTTGGCATACCGTCGCTGTCCTGGAAGTGTTCCTCTTTTGTGTCCCTCAGGTGCCTGCGGTTGCGGCGGTATTCGCGTCCATCTTGGGTGCGAACATGGTATGACCGCGCAGTGTCGGCTGGTTGTATGACTACTGCTGGCCTCCAGCGTCCATGTTCTTGTAGCCTGACAGATTCACCACAATGTAGTGGGGGCAGCGGTCTAGCTGACCTGTCATAGTATTTCTTCTGGTGCTGTTGTCTCTGCACTCGCTTGTCATGTCCATCTTTGGGGCTTACTACCCCTGGCCGCAGCTGTTGGTTGGTGCTCGGGAGGGTTGAGCGTAGCCTGCGGCTCATCAACAGCTGTGCCGGCGATTTGAAGTTGTCGACTGGGGTGTTACGATATTCCAGGAGGCTTAGGTACGGGTCTCTTCCGTCTGCCTTAGCCTTGTCCATGAGTGATTTTGCCGTCTTCACAGTTCTCTCCGCTAGTCCGTTGCTTTGCGGATAGTGTGGGCTTGACGTGATGTGTGTAAACTCCCACGACTTGGCGAATGCCTCGAACTCTTTAGACTTGTATTGTGGTCCGTTGTCTGAGACTATGGTCTCTGGGACGCCATGCCTGGCACAGGCTGCCTTTAGCTTGTGGACAACAGCTGCCGATGTGGTGCTGTGAAGTCTGTCTAGTTCGAAGAATCTGCTGTAGTAGTCGACGGTCACAACATAGTCCTGGTTGTTCCAGTTAAAGAGATCTGTCCCTACAACCTGCCAGGGGCAGTCTGGGATACGATGAGGCATCATGGGCTCCTTGGTGTTTGATGGGCGGCGCTCTTGGCATATTGAGCACTTCTCCACGACTTGCTCTATATGTCTACCCATTCCAGGCCAGAACATGATGTCTCATGCTCTCAGTTTGCATTTTTCCATTCCCATGTGGCCTGCATGGATCTTGATCAGCATCTCTCCTCTGAGGCTGGTAGGGATGACTATTTTCTCCCCTTTGAAAATTATTCCATTCGTTTTGGATAGTTCCTCTCTGTGATTCCAGTATTCGGTGATGTTCTGGGGGCATTGTTTTCTTTCCTCAGGCCATCCCTCCAGGATAGCCTGGCTGAGCAGCTTTAGCTGTGTGTCATTGTCTGTTGTTTCTCTGATCTCCTGTAGCCTGTCGTCGTGTACAGGTAAGCTGTTGTATACCATGTGTACCTGAAGGTCCATCCCTTCACTGAGACCGTCGTCGTGAGAGGTGAGTGATTTCCTGGACAGCGTGTCGGCTACTGGGATGTCTTTCCCAGGGCGGTGCACGATCGTGAAGTTGTACTTGTGTAGTTGCAGTATCATCCTCTGTAACCGCGGTGGGGCTGCGGCGATCGGCTTCTTCATGATCGACTCCAGGGGCTTGTGGTCAGATTGCACCATAACATGGCGACCGTAGGCATATTGGTGGAAGCGTTTGAATCCATAAAGGACTGCGTACATCTCCTTTTCGATTTGTGCGTAGTTGACCTCGCTGTCCGTGAGTGATCTGGATGCGTAGCTAATGGGCCTTCCTTCCTGCATCAGCACAGCACCCAGACCATACTTTGATGCGTCCACTTGTAAGCTGAGCTCCTTATCTGGGTCAAATTAGATGAGGACTGGCCCAGGTTCACTGGTAAGTATGTCTTTCATCTTTTGGAATGCAGCGTCGTGCTGCGCGTCCCACAGGAACTCATTCGATTGTTTAAGCAGCTGTCTCATGGGTGCGTTGATCTCGGAGAGGCTCGGGGCGAACTTCGCCAGATAGTTGACCATACCTAGCACGGTCTCCAGTTCTGCACGGCTCTTTGGCGCCTCCATCTCCTTGATGGCAGCTATCTTGCCTGGGTCAGGCTTCATGCTGTCAGCTGAAAGGATGTGCCCGAAGTAGCTCACTTCGGTGGCTCCGATGGTGCACTTGTCTGCGTTGAGCCGAACGCCTCTCTCCCGTGATCTCACCAACATTGCATGTAGGTTCTTATCGTGTTCCTCTCTGGTCGCTCCATATACAAGGATGTCGTCTACTATAGCTGCTACTCCGTTCAGTCCCTCGTATGTCTCGTCGATTTTTCGCTGGAACTCGTCCTGGGCAGAAGCGAGCCCAAATGGTAATCGTAGGAATCTGTATCGTCCAAACGGTGTGTTGAACGTCGTCAGCTTCGATGATTCTGTGGAGAGCTTGATGGACCAGTATCCCGACCTTGCATCCAGTACGCTGAAATAGCGTGCGCCTGTTAGTCTGGGTGTGATGTCCTCTAGTGTCGGCAAAGGGTAGTGCGGGCGCTTGATAGCCTTGTTTAGCTCCTTAGGATCCAAACATAGTCTGAGCTTGCCTGTGCGTGGTTTCTCAACAATGACCAGTGCACTGACCCACTCCGTTGGTTCGATGACTCTAGCGATGATCTGTGTGTCTTCCATACTCTGTAGCTCCTTCTTTAGTCGGCCACGCAGGGCGATCGGTGTCCTTCTCAGTGGGCAGACTACTGGCGTGGCGTCTGGGTCTATATGGATGTGACACTCTCCTGGGAATAGTCCTATCCCTTTAAACACGTCGTGGTATTCTTCCATGATGGTCTGTTTATCTGTGTGTGCATTTACTGACAACACTAGTTTAATGAGGTCCATATTCAGGCATGCCTGTAAACCTAGAACTGGGGGTGCCTGAGTGTCTACTATGTAAAAGTCTAACAACATGCCACGCTCTTTGTATTTACACTTTAACGTGCATGTGCCCTTTACCACTAGCTTCTCTCCACCATATCCTGTCAGTCTGCGTGAAGTAGGCTGTATTTTGCGTTTATCTTGTAAACTGTGATACTCTCTCAAAGGAATTACATTTACTTGCATGAATATTACAACCACATAGCTAGAATTTACCGTGTCGCAATCATGCCGAACGTCAATGTAATAACTGGAGGAAGTACACCTGGGGACCACTATTCTGACTAATACAGATTTGAGCTCCGACTATAACATAATACGTGTTTTTCCTGAAGACACATGAAATCCAAGATGATTTCACTGACACATGCCTTCTCTATTTGAACGACCACATCAAACAAGAGGTGGACGCGGGCAAATACTGTTGAACATGTGCTGCTTCATTGTGCTCGGTATGAGAGGGAGAGGGGGGTCTTGTGGGGTCGGGTGAGGGAGAGGGGGGGGGGTGCAGATTCTACGTTGGGCGTATTGTTGAGGGATGAGGTGGGCAGTAAAGGGGTGCAGGATTTGGTTTTGGGTTTTGTGTTTTCAATTGGTTTGGGGGATAGGATTTTAATTTTATTTAATTTCTTTTGTTTGTGTTTAGGTTTTAGTTTTAATTATTAGGTTTGTGGTGATGTTAGGGATGGGTATTTTGCTTTGTTTGTGCTGGGTTTATTGGTTTTTCTTTATGTTTTATTTTCTTTGCCGGGTTCTTGCTTTATCTGCTCCAGTTGCTGGGTGTACAGTAGGTGGCGGTATGCGCCTTTCTGTGGTTGCGACCCGCCATTAATTCCAAAGAAGAAGAAGAAGTAGAAGAAGTGGACGACAACACCGCGCGTCCTTTCTGCAGTATCGTCGTTCACGTTCAGGTAAACAAAGGTACATTAGATTGGACGAATGAATGAATGAAAACTTTATTTAACAGATTGCAGAATGGGTACAATACAGTACGGCTCAATACACACAATTGTTAAGTAAACAAATCATGGGACGATAGCTAGTTAGCCCGCACCATCCAGGTACTACTATAACGTTAGCTCCCAGTCCCAGAACGGTAGCTAGTTAGCCCGCACCATCCAGGTACTACTATAACGTTAGCTCCCAGTCCCAGTCCGGTAGCTAGTTAGCCCGCACCATCCAGGTACTACTATAACGTTAGCTCCCAGTCCCAGAACGGTAGCTAGTTAGCCCGCACCATCCAGGTACTACTATAACGTTAGCTCCCAGTCCCAGAACGGTAGCTAGTTAGCCCGCACCATTCGGGTACTACTATAACGTTAGCTCCCAGTCCCAGAACGGTAGCTAGTTAGCCCGCACCATCCAGGTACTACTATAACGTTAGCTCCCAGTCCCAGAACGGTAGCTAGTTAGCCCGCACCATCCAGGTACTACTATAACGTTAGCTCCCAGTCCCAGCACGGTAGCTAGTTAGCCCGCACCATCCAGGTACTACTTAGCCCCTTTCGTGACCACGGTAAATAGTGGCGTTAAATTGGGCGCCGGTGTCGTGCCTAATTCGGACCCGCCGCCAAGTTATGACCTACCCCCCTCTGGTGAACGCGCATAGACCTCGCGTGGACGTGCATACACCTCGTGAACGCGCATACACTCTATCAGCCTATCAGCGCAGTTTAACAGCCTGCGCAGCGATCGTGGACGCGCATACACCTCGTGAACGCGCATACACTCTTTCAGCATATCAGCGCAGTTTATTAGCAGCCTGCGCAGCGATCAGGTTGCCAGCCTGCGCGGTCTATTTACAGATTTCATTCACGGTTTTTGTGATACTAAATCCAGTGGAATGATTAGATTTGTCCCGATCCATAGATATGCAACATGGCTATAATAAGGTCATTTATATATAGCCTGATATTCTATATTCTCTAATATAATGTGAACATGCAAATGTTTCAATAGCCATGTGTAAGCATACATGTGTGCGAATACACATTCCTTGTTGTTAAGGGGATGCAGACCAGAGAAAGACGTTTGTCTTGTTTACATCAGGATCCCCCATTTTCAATTCATAGTGACATTTATGACATGAGTATGACATACACAACATACATGACATCATGACATTTATGGCATAGGGACATACATGACATACAGGTATATAGTAGTGTGTGTGTGTGTGTGTGTGTGTGTGTGTGTGTGTGTGTGTGTGTGTGTGTGTGTGTGTGTGTGTGTGTGTGTGTGTGTGTGTGTGTGGATAAGAGGGACAAAGAGGTATGATGGCATTGATTGATTGATTGATTGAAAACTTTATTAACAGATTGCAGAATGGGTACAATACAGTACAGCTCAATACACACAATTGTTAAGGGGATGCAGACCAGAGAAAGACTTTCGTCTTGTTTACATCAGGGTCCCCCATTTTCAATTCATCAGGACATATATGACATACATGACATACAGATAGTCAGTACTGCTACATCTATACATTTATGACATACCAGATTTGCAAATACAGTACTGTTTGTGATACAGAAGGAGTCAAGAAAAGGGAGTATATACATTTGACGTAGAAACTGTACATTGATGTGCAATAAGGTGTCTTGTCTGAAGTATGTATTCTGCGGTTTCACCACCCCTGAGTCCTCTGTTTCTAGCTGAGTGTTGTAAAAAGCATTTGCTGAAATTCATAACGGTGCCCTAGTTGGGGGGGGCGGGTCATTTCTTGGCAAGGCTTGCCGAGAATAGACCCCCTCCCTTATCTTGGGAGAACATTTTTTCACAGACACCAGAATGAGTGTGCTGACACTTGTAGGCCTCTGTATGATCATGTAAAAAGCATTTGCTGAAATTCATAACGGTGCCCTAGTTGGGGGGGGCGGGTCATTTCTTGGCAAGGCTTGCCGAGAATAGACCCCCTCCCTTATCTTGGGAGACATTTTTTTCACAGACACCAGAATGAGTGTGCTGACACTTGTAGGCCTCTGTATGATCATGTAAAAAGCATTTGCTGAAATTCATAACGGTGCCCTAGTTGGGGGGGCGGGGCATTTCTTGGCAAGGCTTGCCGAGAATAGACCCCCTCCCTTATCTTGGGAGAACATTTTTTCACAGACACCAGAATGAGTGTGCTGACACTTGTAGGCCTCTGTATGATCATGTAAAAAGCATTTGCTGAAATTCATAACGGTGCCCTAGTTGGGGGGGGCGGGTCATTTCTTGGCAAGGCTTGCCGAGAATAGACCCCCTCCCTTATCTTGGGAGAATTTTTTTTCACAGACACCAGAATGAGTGTGCTGACACTTGTAGGCCTCTGTATGATCATGTAAAAAGCATTTGCTGAAATTCATAACGGTGCCCTAGTTGGGGGGGGCGGGTCATTTCTTGGCAAGGCTTGCCGAGAATAGACCCCCTCCCTTATCTTGGGAGAACATT
The DNA here is from genome assembly GCF_963971535.1 of Notolepis coatsorum. Classification (NCBI taxonomy): domain Eukaryota; kingdom Metazoa; phylum Chordata; class Actinopteri; order Aulopiformes; family Paralepididae; genus Notolepis; species Notolepis coatsorum. The sequence continues at coordinate 93,060,684 of NC_140179.1, read as the reverse complement.
TTTTCACAGACACCAGAATGAGTGTGCTGACACTTGTAGGCCTCTGTATGATCATGTAAAAAGCATTTGCTGAAATTCATAACGGTGCCCTAGTTGGGGGGGGCGGGTCATTTCTTGGCAAGGCTTGCCGAGAATAGACCCCCTCCCTTATCTTGGGAGAAAATTTTTTCACAGACACCAGAATGAGTGTGCTGACACTTGTAGGCCTCTGTATGATCATGTAAAAAGCATTTGCTGAAATTCATAACGGTGCCCTAGTTGGGGGGGCGGGGCATTTCTTGGCAAGGCTTGCCGAGAATTGACCCCCTCCCTTATCTAGCGAAAAGGGAAGTGCTTTGTAAAAACCTGGGGAGTCTGTCATCCTATGTAAAGACTGAGGTTACAAGCCTAGGTGTCATCTTGGACTCAGACCTGACCTTTAAGTCTCATATAAATAAGGCCATGAAAACGTCATTCTTCCACCTAAGAAACATAGCGAAAGTAAGACCTTTCGTAAATAAAAAGGATGCAGAGAAACTTATTCATGCTTTTGTATCAAGTCGGCTTGACTATTGTAATGCACTGTTCACTGGTCTTCCCAAAGCAACCATTGGGAAGCTTCAGCTTATCCAAAACTCTGCAGCTCGATTACTAACTCATACAAGGAGAAGAGAACATATCACTCCAGTCCTGGCCACTCTGCACTGGCTTCCAATAACTCATAGAATTGATTTTAAGGTCCTTTTCCTAACATATAAAGCTCTTAATGAGCAAGGCCCAAAATACATAGCAAATTCCCTAATTAGTTATCTGCCCTCAAGAACGCTACGGTCATCCACTACAGGTTTACTAGACACGCCCAGAAACCAAAAAAGGATAGGAAGTATGGCATTTGCCAACTATGCCCCAAAACTATGGAACACACTACCAACACACATCAGAAACGCCAGCTCTATACACATTTTTAAAGGAAAATTAAAAACGTACCTATACAGTCTAGCTTACAAATAGTTATGGCTTGGAAAAACCTGATGGATCCATGAGGCTAGGATAAGCCTTGTGGACCCAACTTTTTAGATAAAGGAACGGGTACATAGGAGACACGCCTCCAGTTTTTCAAAAGTTTTTGACACGCCTCAGCTTCTGAGCTGAAGGCGTGTTTTTGCGGACCTCCCAAACTTTCAAACTTTTTAGATGAAGGAATGGGTACAATAGGAGACACGCCTCCAGTTTTTCAAACGTTTTTGACACGCCTCAGCTTCTGAGCTGAAGGCGTGTTTTTGCGGACCTCCCAAACTTTCAAACTTTTTAGATGAAGGAATGGGTACAATAGGAGACACGCCTCCAGTTTTTCAAAAGTTTTTGACACGCCTCAGCTTCTGAGCTGAAGGCGTGTTTTTGCGGACCTCCCAAACTTTCAAACTTCTTAGATGAAGGAATGGGTACAATAGGAGACACGCCTCCAGTTTTTCAAAAGTTTTTGACACGCCTCAGCTTCTGAGCTGAAGGCGTGTTTTTGCGGACCTCCCAAACTTTCAAACTTTCTTTATACGTTTTTCTTTTTCTTTCTTTCTACCACAAGACGCGGCCACTGATGGGTCCATGGGACTTGGATAAGTCCTGTGGACCCAACTCTGGCCACTGACCACATGAGCGAACGGGTACATACGCACACAATACACGGCCACTGATGGATCCGTGGGACTTGGTAAAGCACTATGGACCCAACTATGACCACTGATAAAAACGTAACTACACTAGCATTATAAGACCTAAACATTGCTACCTACCATACAAGTGCATTGGTTTAGTGCACTTCCGGTTGCCACTGAGCGGAAATGTTTGTGCGGACCTGTTCTCCCAAACTGGTAAGCAAATGACTGTTTTTACGTTATTTTCATTTTTACGTTACTATTATTATTATTATTTTTATTTATTTTTTTAACATTGATCTTAACTGATCACTATGACTTTATTGCTTTTATCGTTATATATGCCTATACTTGTGTACAGCACTTTGAGCTACATGACATGTATGAAAGGTGCTTTATAAATACTTACTTACTTACTTATCTTGAGAGAAAATTGGTTTACAGACACCAGAATGAGTGTGCTGACACTTGTTCATCAAAGTGTTGCGTGTTACAGTGTAGGTTAGTATATTAGGACAAGTGCATGACAGTAAGGTTAGTTAGGGTTAGATATACCGGTATATATTTTTTTTCATTTCCAATGATGTAACGCAGTAGAGATTCCACCAATACACAGTTCACACATGTTTATACATGTGCCATTCTAAACACCGGCGTCTGGAAGGACATTCCAGGGTTCCATCCTAGAGGCAAATCTTTCCTGTGACAAAATGGCATCCAATGTAATAAAAAAAGTCAACCAACGAACTCGTTTCTTGTACCGGATCTCCTCACTGGTAAACAAGAATACCCTGAAGACTCTAGCAGGAGCACTCATTCAAGGGTACTACGACTATGCTTGCACCTCATGGTACCAAAGCACCTCAAAGGCGCTAAAAACAAAATTACAAACATCTCAAAACAAACTGGTCAGACTACTGCTTGACCTTACTCCTAGAACCCACCTCACCCCTGCCCACTTTGACAACCTAGGATGGCTTAGAGTAGACGACAGAGTACAGCAACTTGCAATGGGCCTGGTCTACAAGATACACTACACGACCAAGGTACCCATGTACATGACTAAATACTTCCCAAAGGTCAGTGAATACCACGATCACAACACCAGAGGGAGCTCCACAAATCATGTTAAACCCAGATTCGGCTCAAACAAGGGACTAAACACGTTTCGCAATTATGCCACATCAATGTGGAACGCCCTACCCAAAGCTGTAAAGGAATGTGAATCACTACCCACTTTCAAAAACACTCTCAAAAAACACCTAAGGGAGACTGCAACTCGAAACTGGCCCCTGTAAATGTCCGAACACAACCCCCGCCAATGTACAGTAAATTACCAAGTATGGTCTTGTCAATAATCCAATGTACAGTGTTGTTTGTACAGTTGTACAGTGTCCCCCCCCCACCCCTCCTACCCACCCCCCCCCCCCACCCACCCAACCACCTCCAATGTACAGTCCCCACCCACCCCTCCTACCCAACCCCCCCCCCCCCCCCCCCCCCCACTCCCCCCCCCCCCCCCCCCCCCCAACCACCTCCAATGTACAGTCCCACCCCCACCTACCCAATCCAATGTACAGTTTCTACGCCTAATGTATATACTCTTTTCTTTCTGGACTCTTTTTGTATCACAAATACAGTACTGTAATTGCAAATCTGGTATGTCATAAATGTATAGATGTAGCAGTACTGTCTATCTGTATGTCATGTATGTCATATATGTTACGATGAATTGGAAATGGGGGACCCTGGTGGAAACAAGACGAAAGTCTTTCTCTGGTCTGCATCCCCTTAACAATTGTATGTATTGAGCTGTACTGCACTGTACCCATTCTGCAATCTGTTAATAAAGTTTTCATTCATTCATTCATTCCCGGGAAAACCATCCCGTGCACAGGAAGTGAAGTGTCTTACTCTTAAGTCACCAGCAGCAACAGCAGTTTGTTTGGAATAAACAGCAGACAAAGTCAATAGTTGCCATGCCTTTTCAAGATGGAAAGCAAGTAAGTGTAGTGCAAAATAAACTACACTTTTAAACAAAAACAAACTCAAGGATTCTTGGGAATTACCACTTTACTGTAAATCCAGATTTGACAAAAGAGTCTCCCCGAGTTAGAAACAAACAAGTAATATGGGATGCCACCAGATGGCGGTGCCTCATTGACAATGAATATGAGGGAGAAAGAATTTGTGGATACAGTGACAGCAGACACACACCATATATATATATTATACAGTGCACTAGAGAATTCTTGGCATCCTTTTTTATATAAATCAGCTTGATCTCACACTCAAAATATGAGCTTTTAATTAAGATCAAATACGTTGCGTTTCTTTTATTAAGAAATAATAGTTTTAATAAGTCACAATTCTTAGCAGCCCAATAAATGATCACTGAAACAATGATCTCATCACACAACCATGGAAAAGTCCCTGAAATTGCAATTGAAAGTTGAAACCACACCATCCCACAAGCGGTTGAACTGCGATATGAAAGTGCAACAGCACAAGTTGCCAGCTAACAGATGCGACCGGATACATAACTCAGTTCCTGTACTGTACCCATCATAGCGCTTCCCGTTTTATGTTGTGGCCAAAAAGATTATTAACGCGCGCCAACCCAACACCGGCAGCCAGCAGCCTGTCAGCGCCGGCAGTCTACATCTACTCTGCACCGGCGGTCGGCAGCCTAGCACGGGAGTTCGTCCCGTCCAGCAGAGGTCGCCATCACCCAGCACGCGCCTCCAGCCCGCTACTGCCCCCTCTGCCTAACACAGCTTGCTAGCTCCTGGGACGAGAGCGTTCGACGCCATCTTACCACCCGGACAGTGGTGGTGCAGCGAGGCCGCCATCTTGGTTGAGTACACTGGTGCTTCGGTGCTCAGGATCCTATTGCACAGTACACAGTGTGGCGCGGCCTACTGGCGAAGCTAATGTTGCTAACTACAGTTCATAGGGGTACCCCATAAACATTACATGCCGGCCTTAGTATAGGACTTTTGTTTGGTAAAGTGGGCCCACCTTTTTCATTTTCTTTGAGTGTAATAACGTGTTTGTTCTTTAATAATATTTTCCCATCTACTTAACCATTTCCCTCTTGGAGGTAACCGACCTGTTATTATATAAGTAAAGCCTTAGAGAGGTATTATCACTACTATATAAGTAAAGCCTGAGAGAGGTATTATCCCTGGTACTAACCCAGACGTGGGTGATGAGTCAAGCACATTGAAGTGTATTATATTTCGATCGGTAATACCTGGTTCTATACGGAGTGGGTGTATTTTACAAGTGTTACAAGAGATGGAATTACAACTGAAGTAGACATAGCACCACCCTTTACTATTGACTATTTGTAACTGAACAGTACAAATAAGAGTAAAGAATGTAGATGGGAGTCTTGTGTGCGTGTCCATTCCTGAGCCTATTATTAACCCTTTTGGTGTGGGTAACGTTAACACAATTAACCCCTTCCTACCCAACTTCCCCCTTTCCACTATTAAGGTTTCTAATGTCACGAAGGGAGGGTACTGCTTGCGGGAGGAACTAAGTTATCTATTTACAATTCAGTCACTAGGTGTGGGAGGGTTAAAGGAGGTATTGGGGGAAGTGAGAGCGAGTTGGGGAGTACTGCTGACCGCCCCGGAAAGGCGAGGAAGACCAGAGTACCAGACCAGGTTGGTAAATCCCGGTCCCCATCCACTCCCACTGCGGGCCTCCAGTTGACGCTCCAGGCCCAAGACGAAGGTGCAGTCAGACAGAGCTCTACTGTGTCTCGCTACCCAGTGGCTGTGCACACCCGTTCCCACGAAGCAGGGATAATCCACCCTGTTACATATACAAAAACAAAGGAGTTGCCATTTTTTGTCCTCCGCACTTCCCAAACTATGGGGTGCTCACCCCTTCAAAAACAAAGTCCACTGGCGGCTGGGTGGCGCAGCGGACATTGCACTCGTCACCAACTCATTCGCAGGCAGGACAGACGTAGCTCCCCTCCGCGTCTTTTCTTTTTGTACAAGCCAGGTGATACCAGCGCAAGCACTCGTCACAGCCAATCTGGGTTTTATTAAAAAGAGATTCAAAGAAATTAACAACAATGAATCTAATGAAAAACAATTCATTAATAAACAAAGAATTACTACTGCTAATAATAGTACTACTAGTAGTAATTCCGGAAAATTAAACATTCAAAATGTATAAAGTTATAGAAATTACCCAGGTTTGGTCCTCACTCTCTCCAAATCCACAATTGTGACACCGATTGGCAAGGTCCTCTAGCAAAGCAACAAAACACAAATTACCTTTATCCTCCACTCATTTTTCAGAATACTACAGTACAATACTAACTGTAAAAAAACTGTACAATATGACTCCTTGCTTCGGTACATAGTACAGTTCATTTTCTGTGACATATTAAAAAATAGAATACGTGAAGTGGGATGGTGAATTCAATATGTCAATGTAACATAACATTTGTACATTTTATTGAATCAATTTCCGAGAATTAGCGATAGGGCCCTAGGCGCCTAGGCCTATATTATGCCACTTACCTTCGATTTCGAAAGTATTCGCTTTCTTCCTAAACGTGCGTTTTTGGGTAGAATCAAACCCAGACGGGTATTGACCCCTTTCTTTATAAAGAATGATGTTTTTATAAACTTCAGGATCCATGATGCAATTTTCCGTAATTGAACTAATTGACTCTTCAGCAATGCGTGCACATGCTCGGTCGATGTAAGATGTGATAAACACCTCACCACGTGTATTTACCTGCCTTCTTATTGATTGATTGAAAACTTTATTAACAGATTATTGCAGAATGGGCAGTACAGTACAGCTCAATACACACAATTGTTAAGGGGATGCAGACCAGATAAAGACTTTCGTCTTGTTTACATCAGGGTCTCCCATTTTCTATTTATCATAACATTTATGACATAAGATATACACGTACTGTTTATTTACATACAAGTCAAGTCAAGTCAAGAGTTTTTATTTGCCAAGCATACAGTGAAATGCGGGGGTCATGCCCGAAGCGATTGTGCAATAATACAAGAATATAGAATATTCTTAATAAGAATAGGAATGAGAATAAGACATTTGTGCAATAATACAAGTAATAAGAATACAACGTTATGCTCCGTTTTGTGACAGCGTCGCTGTCCATGGTGCTGAAGCTGTTTGATTGAAAACTTTATTAACAGATTGCAGAATGGGTACAATACAGTACAGCTCAATAGACACAATTGTTAAGGGGATGCAGACCAGAGAAAGACTTTCGTCTTGTTTACTTCAGGGTCCCCCATTTTCAATTCATCAGGACATATATGACATACACTACAGATACAGTACTCATCTTGGCTAGGTCTCCCTTGCAAAAGAGATCTTGTATCTCAATGGGACTTCCTGGTTAAATAAAGGTTAAATAAAAAAAAGGAGATACAAAACGCAGGGGGGGGGGGGGGGGTATAGCCTGGCCTGCCTGAGTCAAATTCTGGTCCCAGTCCTCGACTGACCCATACGCTCGGCTGAGCGCACCACTCTCTGTAGGGCCTTCTTGTCCTGTGCCGTGCTGTTTCCATACCAGGCAGTGATGTTTCCAGTCAAGATGCTCTCTACAGCTCCGGAGTAGAAGGACTGGAGTATCTTCTGAAAAAATGTTCTCCCAAGATAAGGGAGGGGGTCTATTCTCGGCAAGCCTTGCCAAGAAATGCCCCGCCCCCCCCAACTAGGGCACCGTTATGAATTTCAGCAAATGCTTTTTACATGATCATACAGAGGCCTACAAGTGTCAGCACACTCATTCTGGTGTCTGTGAAAAAATGTTCTCCCAAGATAAGGGAGGGGGTCTATTCTCGGCAAGCCTTGCCAAGAAATGACCCGCCCCCCCCAACTAGGGCACCGTTATGAATTTCAGCAAATGCTTTTTACATGATCATACAGAGGCCTACAAGTGTCAGCACACTCATTCTGGTGTCTGTGAAAAAATGTTCTCCCAAGATAAGGGAGGGGGTCTATTCTCGGCAAGCCTTGCCAAGAAATGACCCGCCCCCCCCAACTAGGGCACCGTTATGAATTTCAGCAAATGCTTTTTACATGATCATACAGAGGCCTACAAGTGTCAGCACACTCATTCTGGTGTCTGTGAAAAAAAATTCTCCCAAGATAAGGGAGGGGGTCTATTCTCGGCAAGCCTTGCCAAGAAATGACCCGCCCCCCCCAACTAGGGCACCGTTATGAATTTCAGCAAATGCTTTTTACATGATCATACAGAGGCCTACAAGTGTCAGCACACTCATTCTGGTGTCTGTGAAAAAATGTTCTCCCAAGATAAGGGAGGGGGTCTATTCTCGGCAAGCCTTGCCAAGAAATGCCCCGCCCCCCCCAACTAGGGCACCGTTATGAATTTCAGCAAATGCTTTTTACATGATCATACAGAGGCCTACAAGTGTCAGCACACTCATTCTGGTGTCTGTGAAAAAAATGTCTCCCAAGATAAGGGAGGGGGTCTATTCTCGGCAAGCCTTGCCAAGAAATGACCCGCCCCCCCCAACTAGGGCACCGTTATGAATTTCAGCAAATGCTTTTTACATGATCATACAGAGGCCTACAAGTGTCAGCACACTCATTCTGGTGTCTGTGAAAAAATGTTCTCCCAAGATAAGGGAGGGGGTCTATTCTCGGCAAGCCTTGCCAAGAAATGACCCGCCCCCCCCAACTAGGGCACCGTTATGAATTTCAGCAAATGCTTTTTACAACACTCAGCTAGAAACAGAGGACTCAGGGGTGGTGAAACCGCAGAATACATACTTCAGACAAGACACCTTATTGCACATCAATGTACAGTTTCTACGTCAAATGTATATACTCCCTTTTCTTGACTCCTTCTGTATCACAAACAGTACTGTATTTGCAAATCTGGTATGTCATAAATGTATAGATGTAGCAGTACTGACTATCTGTATGTCATGTATGTCATATATGTCCTGATGAATTGAAAATGGGGGACCCTGATGTAAACAAGACGAAAGTCTTTCTCTGGTCTGCATCCCCTTAACAATTGTGTGTATTGAGCTGTACTGTATTGTACCCATTCTGCAATCTGTTAATAAAGTTTTCAATCAATCAATCAATCAATGCCATCATACCTCTTTGTCCCTCTTATCCACACACACACACACACACACACACACACACACACACACACACACACACACACACACACACACTACTATATACCTGTATGTCATGTATGTCCCTATGCCATAAATGTCATGATGTCATGTATGTTGTGTATGTCATGTAAACAAGACAAACGTCTTTCTCTGGTCTGCATCCCCTTAACAACAAGGAATGTGTATTCGCACACATGTATGCTTACACATGGCTATTGAAACATTTGCATGTTCACATTATATTAGAGAATATAGAATATCAGGCTATATATAAATGACCTTATTATAGCCATGTTGCATATCTATGGATCGGGACAAATCTAATCATTCCACTGGATTTAGTATCACAAAAACCGTGAATGAAATCTGTAAATAGACCGCGCAGGCTGGCAACCTGATCGCTGCGCAGGCTGCTAATAAACTGCGCTGATATGCTGAAAGAGTGTATGCGCGTTCACGAGGTGTATGCGCGTCCACGATCGCTGCGCAGGCTGTTAAACTGCGCTGATAGGCTGATAGAGTGTATGCGCGTTCACGAGGTGTATGCACGTCCACGCGAGGTCTATGCGCGTTCACCAGAGGGGGGTAGGTCATAACTTGGCGGCGGGTCCGAATTAGGCACGACACCGGGAGCTGCGAGACAAAGCAAAGCTATATCCGAGCCATTTGTCATAATACCGTTTGTATACTTTATGATCGTTATCCTGAATTATACGTACAGATGCAGTCTGAAACGGTTCATCTTCACCTAGGCCCGATTATTGACCGCAAAATGGTTGGTGCGTAAAGAACGCCGGGATAGTGTGCAGCGCTGTGCGGCCTTCTGCAACCTACCCTGCAACCTATCCTGCTGCAACCTATCCTGCACACTATCCTGCACCCTACCCTGCACACTATTCTGCACACTATCCTGCACACTATCCTGCAACCTACCCTGCACACTATCCTGCACCCTATCCTGCACACTATCCTGCACACTACCCTGCACCCTACCCTCTTGACAACCTACCCTGCACCCTACCCTCTTTACAACCTACCCTGCACCCTACCCTCTTTACAACCTACCCTGCACCCTACCCTCTTTACAACCTACCCTGCACCCTACCCTCTTTACAACCTACCCTGCACCCTACCCTCTTTACAACCTACCCTGCACCCTACCCTCTTTACAACCTACCCTGCACCCTACCCTCTTTACAACCTACCCTGCACCCTACCCGCTTTACAACCTACCCTGCACCCTACCCTCTTTACAACCTACCCTGCACCCTACCCTCTTTACATCCTACCCTGCACCCTACCCTCTTTACAACCTACCCTGCACCCTACCCTCTTTACAACCTACCCTGCACCCTACCCTCTTTACAACCTACCCTGCACCCTACCCTCTTTACAACCTACCCTGCACCCTACCCTCTTTACAACCTACCCTGCACCCTACCCTCTTTACAACCTACCCTGCACCCTACCCTCTTTACAACCTACCCTGCACCCTACCCTCTTTACAACCTACCCTGCACCCTACCCTCTTTACAACCTACCCTCAGGCATTAAAGCGTTCCGTCTTGGGACGGATATCCGTCCATTTGATTTGGAGATTCCGTCATTTGATTCGGAGTCGTGACGGATTTTAACCTGAGCCAATCAGAGGCGTCAAATATCCTTTTTTCCCCTACCGCGGCCGCACCAAACAGTCATTTGCGAGCAATCGGCAAATTCTCAGGCAAATGCAACCAACCAGAAGGCGAGATTGTTCTGAGTTTACAGCCCTTTCACCCGCCTCCGCTGTGCTCAGCACCAATGGGAAGCGCCCATTTTGAGACTCTCTAGCGTCTAGCTCTACTCGCGAGTAAACTTGACTCATCAACAACATGCGGCAACTTTTACGAGACCGTAAGTTCATTTGACTTATTCTAGTCTAAAGAAACATATATATTACTATTGCTATTGATAAATCTAGGTAACGTGAATGCCACAAAACGAATGCCTTTTGTTAATCAGAACGTTATTTACGCGACAAGCAGTGTGTTGTTGTCGTTGTTGTTGTTGTTGGTGGTGTTTCGTGTGTGTGCTTGCGCCGCTCGCTTTCTGATAAATGTATGAATGTTGATAAATCTAGATAACGTTAATGCCACAACACGAATGACTTTGTTAATCAGAACGTTATTTGCGTTATCAATTGTTTTTAAGCTCAATAAACGTCTTTCTCCCATTTGTCCGGGAGATCTCTGGGTAACAGTACTGTATATTTGCATATCATATATGTCACAAATGTAACATTACTATATACCTGTCCTGTATGTCATGTATGTCACTATGAATTGAAAACGGGGGACCCTGATGTAAACAAGACGAACGTCTTTCTCTGGTCTGCATCCCCTTAACAATTGTGTGTATTGAGCTGTACTGTATTGTACCCATTCTGCAATCTGTTAAATATTGATTGATTGTTATTAACAGATTGCAGAATGGGTACAGTACAGCTCAATACACACAATTGTTAAGGGGATGCAGACCAGAGAAAGACTTTCGTCTTGTTTACATCAGGGTCCCCCATTTTCAGTTCATCATAACATATATGACACACATGACATACAGATAGACAATACTGCTACATCTATACATTTATGACATACCAGATTTACAAATACAGTAGCCTATTGTTTGTGATACAAAAATAGTCTAAAAAGAGTATATACATTTGACGAAGAAACTGTACATTGGATGTGGTTGGGTGGGATGGGGGGGGGTTGTAACTATACATTGGATTATCGACAACCTTACTTGGTCCCAATAAGAGGGTCTCGTGTATTAAATAAAGTTTTCATTCATTCATTCACTCTGGATCTTGTAAATCCAGTAGCAATACACACAATTGTTAAGGGGATGTAGACCAGAGAAAGGCGTTTGTCTTGTTTACATCATCAGGGTCCCCCATTTTCAATTCATAGTGACATTTATGACATACACAACATACATGACATTTATGACATAGGGACATACATGCCTTACAGGTATATAGTAATAGTACTGTTACATTTTGTCACATATACGATATGCAAATATACAGTACTGTTACCCAGAGATCCTAACAGTAAATATATACATATGATGAGGAGGAGACTGTACATTAGGAGGGGGTGAGTGAGTGGGTGGTAAATAAATATATACAAACGGTGGGGAGGAGACTGTCCATTGTTGTTGTGGCATAATTGCGAAACGTGTTTAGTCCCTTGTTTGTATGATAACAAGCCGTTTAGTTCATGGTTCAAAGTGGGGAGGGGTGCTAGCTCGCCATCAATCAGAAGCTAGCCACAAGACTTGCATTCACGCTCTCCAGCACACAACAGTAGGGTCTATAGTCACAGTCAGGACAGTAGGCTCGCTCTACAAGTAGGCTCCCTTAAAACGCTAACACTATTAAAAAAAAATACAGTAGAGGTTAAAATAAGAATATGACTTGGCCAGAAAAAAAGTTCAGTCAGGAGATTTTTTTTTGCTTTAATCCCTGAGCCTACCCTGCACACTACCCTCTTTACAACCTACCCTGCACCCTACCCTCTTTACAACCTACCCTGCACCCTACCCTCTTTACAACCTACCCTGCACCCTACCCTGCACCCTACCCTCTTTACAACCTACCCTGCACCCTACCCTCTTTACAACCTACCCTGCACCCTACCCTCTTTACAACCTACCCTGCACCCTCTCTGTGTGTGATGTCAATCCCCTCGGCTAGTCCTCCCCCACTGGCCATGTAACCAGGAGCAGCCGGCGGGACATAAATAGTACTGGATATACGCACGGATTAATTAAGTAAAAAAATTTGGTATCTATCTATCAACCATATCAGTGTCGTTGCTTTTTAGGCTCTGGTTGGTTGGGTGATTTTATATTGCTCATTTCGTTTTCGAATTGAATGTGTTTTGCATGTGTTTTGTCACAATGTAGTTATTTAGCATGCGTGTTTTTGTTTCTTAGGTTCAGTCTAAGTAAATATGAGTGACGAAGGGACCGTGTCGCCCAAAGAGGAGGTAGCGGAGAAGAGGGGGCGTGGAAGACCCCACAAGACGCCGCAGGTGGAAAGTACTGACGTAAGTAACGCTAATTCTTATATATAATATATATATCTGTATTATATATGGTTCATAGCTTAGCCCACGTGTTTCCCTACTTTGCACGTGCTCAGGTCAGTTCATTACAGGCTATTGAGTGGCAGGGGGGGGGGGGGGGAGACAAAAAGGTCTCATCAGATTGGTAGCCTGTCAAAATGGACAATATCTGACCCTATACAAAGACCTGTGATTCCACTCATTGACACTAAGATTAAAGAGAAATCGGAGATGGTCACCTTTTTATTCTTTTTACCATTTCGAAGTGAGGACATCCATAACCACCTTCCTGTGGTCTAGCAGGTTCGTCGGTGGTGTGAATCCGAACTCCTTAAACCTAGTCTTAAAGCCCCCATACCCCACCTCTGCTAGAGCCATATGGAATCCGTTTTATTATTTTACAGATTCCATTAAATCTTTTCCCAAATTCCGTTTTTTCCGTTTTAATATTTCAGAATTCTGTATTTTGCTTTTTATGCTCATTTTACCATCAGAAATAGTGTCTAATAAGTGGGAATGAATAAATGTCCACAATTGAATATGATATAACAGTCCATTTAATGTGTTTAAGTGCTGCAACTCAGAAATACAGTTTAATTTTACACAATACTTTTCAAATAATATTATGACAAAATAAAAATACACATTTCAAGTGTAAACAATAGATACAGCTAGCTACTACTGACATTATCACAATGACAATGTCAGTAGCCTAGCTATATCTATTATATTGTGATGAAATATAGTAATGCATAATTTAGGCACCTTTAGTTTAGTTTATTTCGTTTATAAAGGACAGTGTATAATGACAATCGTTTGCATAAAACAAATGGATGAGTGCACCAGATTTAGCAAGAAGCTATCATTTCCATCTATAGTCCTATGTACTGTAACGTTTCATAGCTATTTAAGTTTATTTAGATTATAAAGGGCAGTGTATAATGACAATCGTTTGCATTAAACAAATGGATGAGTGCACTAGATTTAGCAAGAAGCTATCATGTCCTAACGTTATAGCTATTTAATCACAATAGTATCGCAAGTGTTTTTGTGGCTCCAGTCCACGGAACGTTGACAGAATTAGCAAAACACCTTATCGCCGGAGGCATAAAAGTCATTAGGATACTGCTCTGCTCTGAATTGAGGGCTTATTGGGGAATTTCTTAGCTTCTTGACGATGTTAACACCGAAGCAGCGAGACGCTTGGAGACTGCTGTGTTGTGTGTAACCCGCTCTAGCGTCCGCCTCCCCGGTCGCGTGTGCACCAAACGTTCCACCCAAAAACGGAATTTCAGTCCAGATTAGGCCAAATTCTGCAATATTCCACATTTTGCAGTTGATTCCATTTTTATTGGTTAATTCCGCGATTCCGTGAACACTGATTTCATATGGCTCTAACCTCTGCTCCTCCTTGAATGGATGATATAGCGGGAGCCGACGCAAAGACTGGCTCATCGGAATCGGAGCTAGTATTGCACAGGGCGTTTTTAGCTCCTATTATCAACGACTCATCATCCAATCTAGGCAGCTAACGCTATATCCATAGAGCTTGTTATAGTTAATGGAACTTGGCAACCGGTCGGCTCCGGCCACCTTAAAGTAGCCGTGGGTGTCAGTTTGCTGGCTGTGACCTTGAGAGAGCGAGATCTAGAGCGGTTCAGGCTTTGTGTCATAACAAAGTCTTTGATGTCCAGAGCTGCTTGCCGCCGGTGCAGGCCGTAGCCTATCTGTGACCCGTAGGCGCCGGGACGGTGTTGGCGGCAGTGACTCGATCTCGTAGCCTGCGACCCCTACTAATAGGGGTGTAACGGTACACAAAAACCTCGGTACGGGTTTTCGGTACAGTGGGGAAAGTTTGGCTTTCCATGTTCCACTCGGGGGTGATGTAGTGTGCAGTAACTAATTGTACTTGTAGGGCTGTCAATGAATATTAATATATTATATATTGAATTAATAATTGACTTGTAAAAATATATATATATATATATTCTATTAATTTGTGGGGAAAAAACAGCCCCCGGTGTGGATCCTTAAAAAGTCTTACATTTGTTTATCAATAATTAAGGCCTTAGTACTTAGACTTAAAAATGCCATAGAAAGGAAAGATAAAATGCCATGTCATCTTATGTTTTATTATGAAATCTGGGGGGAAACTGTTAACGGGAGATAAAGTTTGACTTTTTGTTGTAGCATCACGCAGACCGGAATGGGGGGAACCAACACGGGTGCTTGTGTTGGTCGGGAACCATTTCAGCAACGGAGTCTAGCTAACGTTAGCAAGGCGAAGCGATAACGCTAACGTTACGTTTAGTTTAGTTTAACATTTGCACTTGTTAATATGGGTAAAGTTCCAATTTAACGAGAACTGGCTCGACAATCCACTGTTGGTCCCAGTCAAAGACCATTACGACCCCCGTTGCAACAAAAAAAAGAGCAGTCGCGTCGCACATGCTGAGCGCTAAGCTTGTTACCTCTGCAAAAACCGCCTGCAAACTACTATTTCGCATTTATTTTCGGCCCCTGCCTCCACATCAGCTGCGCCATCAGGTAGGACTATAACATCTGCACCAACAGAAGTCCGGATAACATTCGGCTCCACGCCAACGCTTGAAGCTGAGGTCTTAACTTGAAAATAATCTATTCGCGCATGTAAACAAGGACACGTTTGTGTTTATGTTCGATGAGAGCTTCACCCACTATGTATTTTTTCCTCCCACCCACCCCCTCCTAATGACGTACAGTATCCTCCCATCATATGTATGTTAGGATCTATGGGTAACAATACAATTCGGTACTCTTAGTTACGCTGCTGGCTAGTATGACTTGAATGAATGAGAACTTTATTAACAGATTGCAGAATGGGTACAATACAGTACGGCTCAATACACAATTGTTAAGGGGATGCAGACCAGAGAAAGACGTTTGTCTTGTTTACATCCCCCAGGGTCCCCCATTTTCAATTCATAGTGACATTTATGACATGCACAACTGAACATACTGTACGTGACATCATGACATAGGGACATACATGACATACAGGTATATATTGTACTGTTACATTTGTGACATATACGATATGCAAATATACAGTACTGTTACCCAGAGATCCTAACAGAAAATATATACATATGATGGGGAGGAGACTGTACATTAGGAGAGGGTGGGTGGGTGTCTTAGTGTCTTTATACCTGTATCACTGTACACATTAATTAATACTACTCTAATACAGCTCAGTACATCTGATTAGCACTATTACTCAATAGTAGTACTAATGAATATATGCTATATATATACCCAGTTTAATCACCTGTACATTGTATATTACTTTTGCACTTTACTGTTACAGTTGCACTCTGGTTGAAGGCCAAACTTCTTTTTGTTGTACTGTACACCAGCTTTTCCGTTAGAACATATTCGTGCCGGTCTGGGTGTCCTGCAAGATTTTTTTTTTTTTTTTTAATTATTGCAAAACAAAAATTATTAAAAGTCAGTACTCAACACATAATCATAATGAAACTAACAGACAAGGTGGCTAAAATGACATGCAAGTACAGAACAGAAAACAAAAAAAAAAAGTCTATAATAATATTTTAACGTATATAGTGTATATCCAACGAAATTACCAATTATACAAATGCCTTATACAGGATATACCCCTAATACCTATTTTCTAAAACCCTACACACATATGCTCCAGCTCGAACCCCCCCCTCCCGGACCCCTCCTTGGATAGTACCTCCATTATCCCTCACTCTAACCAGACACTACCATTATAAGCTAGCTTTTATTCTCTCCACCACTTCTAACCACATTGACATTTTGGATTCGTTGAGACCCAGAATTCTTGCTGTAGATATTTCTTGATAAATCACATCGAGATATGTAAGAGACCAAACCTTCCTGCAAATTTTTTCCGGTTGAAACCAGCGTGATGCGATCAGTTTTTTAGCTACTGTGATACCCGATAAAACCAATCTCCAGGGGTGTACTGGTACGGTGCGGCACGGTGGTGTAGTGGTTAACACTGTCGCCTCACAGCAAGAAGGTCCAGGGTTCGATTCCCGCTTGGGGACCAGGTTTCCATGATGCCAGTTACCCAGGTGGGGTATCTCCCAGGCCTTTCTGTGTGGAGTTTGCATGTTCTCCCCATGCTCGCAAGGGTCCCCCCCCCCGATAAGATAAACCCAATGGAAAAAAAACATGCACAACAACAAGATCGCTAACGCTGTGGCGTCCTTGACGAAGACGGACAGGAGCACTTGGATTGGTCCCCTGGCGCGGCTCACGTTGACGCCTGTCTGCTCCCGGCTGCCCTTGGGGGGGAAGGACGACGGGATGGGTTAATCGCAGATACGAATTGCATGCATGCATCGCATGTGTGCCAATTGATGACCTCGGAGCAGGTCCTAAATTATTAAATTATAAATTATTATGGTATATTCCAAGATACGAGTTTTGATAATTGATGGGTCACATCTTTCCAGAATGCCTTAACTGGTGGGCAGTCCCAATACATGTGCATAAATGTCCCTTCGTCTCCATTTGTACATTGGGAGCATTTTGAGTCTTGTTTAAGGCCCATTCTGTTCAGTCTTACAGGAGTCAAGTATGTCCTGTGAATATAGTTAAGATTGATTTGTTGATGGTCCGGGTTCCTTGATGTAAGACGGACATTTGCCCATGCTTCTTGCCAATCAAAGTCACTTTCCAGGTCTGGTATATCCCTCCTCCAGACAGAGTCTAGTTGGAGGGTTTCATACGAGGACGTTAGTAATTGATAATAAAAACCTGATACAAAACCTCTCAATGTATCTCTTTCATAGAAGAATTTGTGGTATCTGTGGTGTTCAACTGGTATGTCTAATGGAACACCGTGAGACCTCAAACATAGGCGTAACTGTATGTAAAAAAGCCATGTGGACTCGGTGAGGTTAAACTTTGTGCATATTTCTCCATAACTACAAAAACCCTGGTTATTAAAAATATCCCCTAATGAGTGTATGCCTTGCTCTTCCCATATAGGGAATCTTATAGGACGTTTTTCCATTAAGAGTGCATTGTTATTGAATATGGGAGTATGATTATGCCATTTTTGAGGGTTAGGATATTTTTTTTGTGTTTCACGCCATATCCGGATTGCATGGGTAATTATGGGGCCAAATTTCCGCTCACAGTGCTTGATTGGTAGTTTAGTGTGTGCTATGTCCTTCAGTCTATGTGGGGCTACTATGTTTTCTTCCAATTTTCTCCAGGATGCCAATGCCTGGGGATCAAACCATATTGTCAATGGTCTTAATGTGTATGCCTTAAAATATTGGAAAAAATCTGGAATTGCCAAGCCACCTTCTGCTTTATTTCTCTGTGCGGTGGATCTTTTTATGCAAGGTGGTTTGTTATTCCAAATAAATTTGTATGTGGAGGAGTGTAATCTTTTCCAGTAACCCTCTGGAGGGGGTAACGGTAGCATTGAACTGATGAAGTTGATTCTTGGTAGTACATCCATCTTAACTATTGATACCCTTGCCTGTACTGAGTTTTTAAGTTTTGCCCACCTGTCCAGGTCGTCTTTGATTTTGTTCTGTATTTTTGTGTAATTGTGCTTCACCGTTTGTCTTATGGTGGGAAATATTTCTACACCCAAGCATCTAAAATGTTTTACCATGGGTATCTCACCTGGGAGGGTTGTGTCTTTTTTTGCATGGGTGTTAAGTGGAAGGAAAGCCGACTTCGGCCAATTTATTTTAAATCCCGATAAATCACCAAAGTTCTCTATCAACTTGAGTAGATGAGGCAATGTGGTGTTGGGGCTTTGCATGAACAATATTACGTCGTCCGCATATAAACTAATTTTATGTTGTGTGCCCTTGATTACGATTGGTTCTATGTATTGGGATGGTCTTATATATTGTGCTAAAGGCTCTAATGATAGATCGAATAGTCCGGGACTAAGAGGGCAACCCTGTCTGGCTGAGCGTGATACCGGAAAGATTTTGGAGATGAATGTACCTGTTGTAATCATGGCCGATGGGTCTTTGTATAATACTTTAATCATATCAATGAATCCTTTTCCTAACGCCATCCTTTCTAATACTGCCCATAGAAACGACCATTCCAGCCTGTCAAATGCTTTCATAGCATCCAGGGACAGCATCGCCTTAGGTATGGTGTCCTCTTTGTCTGCATCTAGTACGTGCAGTATTCGTCTTATGTTATCATTGATCAGGCGACCTCTTATGAAGCCAGTTTGGTCCGGATGAACTAAAGACATCATATGCTTTTGTAATCTGATGGCTAATACCTTAGAGTACAGTTTGACATCGGTTCCGAGGAGGCTTAAGGGTCTGTAATTACCGCACTCGGTGGGGTCTTTGTCTTTTTTGAGAAGGACTGAAATGAGTGCAATATTGTCGTGTTTATGGAAGCTCCCCTCCTTGACTGAGTATAAGATCATATTTAGTAATAAGGGTCCAAATATGTCCCAACAAGAAAGGTACATTTCTGATGGGATACCGTCTCTTCCAGGAGCCTTACCATTTTTCATTTCGGATATGGCCTTCTTGAGTTCCTCTAATGTGATCGGTGCTTCTAACTGTTTAGCGTCGTCCTCCGAAAGTTTAGGGAGAATAATTTGATTAAGATATGTGTCCAATTTGTTTTGATCAAAGGTCGTTTCTGATTTATATAAGTCGGAGTAGAATTCTTTGAATGTATCGTTTATTATTTTGGGGTCTGTTACAAGTACTTGTTGTTTTCTAATGGCAGTTATATCTGCAAATTTTGCATTAATTCTTAATCGCATGGCTAATAGGTGACTAGGTTTAGAACCTTGGGAGTACTGCTGTTGTCTTGTGCTGCGTATTTGCATTTCCGATTTTTGTCTGTATATGGCATTGATCTCTGTTTTTAGTACATTAACTTGATTTTCTAGTCTAGTTGAGTTGTTGTATTTTAAAGAATTAAATAACGTTGAGTAAAGCGTTTCCAGTTCAGACAGTTTTGTGCATTGATTCTTGCGCAATATGGAGGAAAATCTATCCGTGAAATCCTTGATCAAACCCTTTACCGACATCCATATTATTCTGGGGTCTTGCACCGCGTTTGCATTCTCCCGTAGGAATACTGTGAGAGCTTCTTTGAGTTGTGTAATGAATTCCTTGTTGTTAAGCAGCATCGTATTAAAACGCCATCTTGGGGCCCGGGAAGATAGTATACCAAATGTTGCTTTTAGGAGTAAATAACAGTGATCTGAAAGCGCATTGGGTATCATTTCCACTTCATATTTATCAAATAGTCTCGGGGATGCAAAGACATAATCAATTCTGGATAATGTGTTATGTCTCGCCGATCGACAGGACTACTTTCGGGTCGTGGGATTAAGTGAACGCCATAAATCATTTACCCCTGTAGTCTTTGACCAATCTTTTAATGCTTTAGATGAATTTTTTTGTTCGCTGGAAAAGGCGAGGTAAGATTTGTCCATCCTTGGATTCCAAATGGCATTAAAATCCGCACCTATTATAAATGAGTACTCGGGATGGTTTAACATTTCATCGGTTAGTGAAGTGAAGAAACCCTCTTCGTACAAATTTGGAGCATATACCGCTGCCAACGCTATTTTCCTGTTATTGTGTACAATCCTAGCTATAGTTATACGCCCCTCAGCATCCGACCATACCCCCTTTAATTCGATATTTAATTTACGTCTGACGACTATGGCTACACCTCGAGTTCTCGTACCAAAAGAAGAGTGACTAATATTATGGTATGTGTTATCCGCTAACGTATCTATGTCTTCCTCTAAAATGTGCGTTTCGCTTAGTAGAGCCACGTCCACATGTACTTTTTTCATCAGTGTGAGCACGCTTTTGCGTTTGTGTTTGTTTATCCCACCAGTGTTCCATATCATTATATTCAAACTAGCCATAATCTATGCATGTTTTTGTGTAGTTTTTGGTAATGCTTCTGGAGTGCGAAGCTACAATAGATGTACATCCAATTATTGAGGTCCCGTTGAGAGCCGAGCTTAAAAACATATATATACAAATAAAAATCCCCTATTTTCCCCTCACCCAGAGAGTCGTACAGGCCTGTGTTCCAAAAACACATCCTCCGCGTATGACTCTCTCCCTTAGGCCACCGGATTGCCCAAACTGAGTTTTGTAATCCTAATCTTCCTATGCTAATTGCCATAGGATCTAACATTTTCATTCTAATACAATAGAATGTCGCTTTTGGTCTTGCACCTTCCCTTACTGTAATGAAATATTATGAAAAATGAAAAAAAAGAGAATAAACTTTCATCGACATATTCATTTGAACCCTCTACTAACTTATGTAGGAAACATCAGGAAAAAGGAAAAGATTGTAGAGAAATATTAACACCTTAATATGAAGAACAATGGAAAAGAACAATGTAAGATAAAAGAGAGAGAAAAAAAAAATAAAAATAAAAAAAAGAGAAAAATAAGGAGTGAGAGATAGAATAATACTCAACGTGGAGAAGCCACTAGAACAGAATTGAGTAATTAGATAAAATAGAAAAACAGAGCCTTTTAGAGCTACAATGTGCCAATCTCTTCATCAGTGGAGTGATTACTTAAATTGTTAGAATAACCTTGTTGTGCTCATACGTTTAGGTGTGGTTGATTTTTTTTAAGTTTTATTAAGGCCTGATTAAACTTCAGTCAATTGATCATATGCTATGTTTATACACACCGGATGTTAACACTTTGAGTGCCACTCACGAGATTTCTCGTTTTTTTTTTATAGGTGGTTGCATGCCACTCACGAGATTTCTCTGATATTTTTTATTATAATTTTTTTTTTAATCTGAAAAATTATTGCATCACCCAAGCCTACCCGAGTATAGCCGAGGGGCGCCGGCGATCACTGTGGAAAAAAGCGCCCCCTGTCGTCTCCCAGATGACATAAGTGATTTTGGAATGGACTCAATGAAAATGAATGGGGAAAAAAATCCGGTACTCCACATTTTCCAGTTCACTGATCCAGCCGGGGTTACCAGAGTTCATTCTGGAGCCTCAGAGCCCCGCGGATCATGGAGTTCTACTGTATCGCGTTGGATCCATACACGTATCGATTTTTTCGAATGGTGATCAGGAATTGGAATATACCAGTTGGATACCATCTGATGTCAGGTAAGGACTCTATGTTATCAGTGGTAGGATAATCAGCGTAAGTTTGATGAAGTTATAAGCTGTTTTGTGAAATGTCTTCTTTCGGTTTCACTGTAAAACTCTGTGAGGAAATCAACGGAGCGATTATCAGTGCGCGGCCGTAATGTGCTTGCGTGCACGTATAATATTGATCATCTAGCGTTTATTTGAAAACGATTCATAAAAAGGCCGATGAATATCAACGTTGTGGAATATTCCACTAAAAGACGATTTTCATAGAATGCTCCAGAATGAGCTGTTTTTTATATCAAAACGGGGGCTTTTCTAACTGCTCTGAAACGGAAACGACGCGATAAAAAAACAATCTGCCTTCACAGCACTGACTGGAAAATAGTATTTGATAATGCGATGGGCAGATTAGACACATAGCCATAATTTAAAACATAGATTAGGCGATATTAACGTTAACATTGGCGCCGATGGTGGCATTCAAGCGGTAAAATGGAAAACCAGGCGTGGCGCTCAAAGTGTTAATGTTAGAGTTGCAAGCCTTCGTTGTTATGGTGCATTATATTCTAGAAGGTTGTAGAATACACTAGTACTAATAGACTGTTGTTGTGTTCCAGAATGATCTAAGTGACCCAGAGCAGTCGAGCGATAAGCCCAGAATCTTCCAGATTGTTCTTATTGTCAATGATATGTTCTTGTCTCCACGGAGACCAGAGGTCTGAAATTATAATGCATTACGAATCGTATTATACACAATACGCATTGGTGTAGACGGCCTGCATATCATCTGCTACTTTTGATGAACACAAATAAAGTCATTCTAATACTGATATACACAGAGAAAGAGAGAGATGAAACGGCTTATCTGTTTTCAGACAGTGTTTCGTTCTGCCTTGGGGGTTCTGCTCCATGTCGATTCCAGTATTCCTCAGCTTCTTTAGGTGTGTGTAATCCAATCCTACGGCTGTCCCTGCCCACGATCAATAACAGCGCCGGGTATGTTAGCCTTGGTCTGAGGCCAGACATGAACAATTTCTGCATCACCTCCTTGTAGGGTAGACGTCGAGCGATGGCCTCTTTGCTTAGATCCTCATAGATAAATATTGAGTGTTCACCATGTTTCAGCTTCCCCCGTTGGATGCGAGCAATTTTGATGATGTCATCTCTTATTGCCGTCTTCCGCAGAGTAACAATGATGACTCTTGGCCCGTTGCTTCTTTGCTCCCGAGAACCGATTCTGTAAGCTTGGTCCACTTTCGGCACTGTGTTTAGAAAGTTGTTACCCAAAATCACTGATAGCACTGTTGGAAAGTTGTCGTCTGCGCAATTGACTGCTTCATCAAGTCCTACAATGCGGATGTTATTTCGCCTGTGGTAGCGTTGGGTTTCGAGTAGCCTCTCCATCGCTTCATCTTTAACCTCTTGTATTTTCCTCCGGCATGCCTCTTCCACCCTTTCTATCTCTTTTGTCACCTCTGTCATGCCAATGCTGATGGTGTTCTCGTTCACTTTGACTGCCTGTCTAATATCTGTCACCGTATTCTCCACTGTCGTGATTCGCTCGGACTGTACAGCGACCGCTCTCATAACCTCTTCGAGTTTAGCATCGACGTGTGCTTTGAATTCATCTTTGAGTTCCTCGATGTGTAATTTGAAAGCGACCATCTGTTCTTTCATCAGGGTAGTCAATGAGTTGAAATCGGGTGGTGTAATTGTACTGCTTGTGTCAGTTGGTGGTATGGGTGCAGTGACGATACCGATGGATTTGTCTGCTATTATCTTCTCAAAATCAACTGCTTTATCTCTCACGGAGCTTGTTCCTGTCGCTCCTGTTATGTTGACAACTATTGTCTCCCTGTCGGGGCCAATAGTCGATGGTCTCGGTGTAATCTCTATATTCCCCTCGTCGGGGCTTGTCGCCAACGGATCTGTAGCAGCGTCGCCTTGAACGTTTCTTTTTGAACGTGTTTCAATCTGCGCCGCTGAAGTTGCCGTTTCTTGTTTCTTTCCCGTCTTTTCCCTATCCTTAACCATGTTGTCTTTTGATATAGTTAGTAGAAGGTCTTATCAATACATACGATGTGGTCTAATCTCTTTTGGTATTGTCCAAATAAGGTTTTTAAACTAAATTAACGTTAACGGGAGCGGAGCTATTACCAAATGCGTGCGCTACATATTGCAGCTAAACCGGAAGTCCTGCAAGATTTCTATCCCCGGACATATTAGAGAAATTCCGGTCAGAGTTTTAAACAGCAGTCTGTTAAAATCACATTTTTATGAGCTAACAAATTCCGTTATATTGGACATTTGTATTAATTACATCAAGCGAAGAATGAGAAATTGATTTGCAGAATCAAATTACTATCGCCTCCCAAGTTAGTGCGATACGCTAATCCAGCATCAAGCTCCCGCCCCGCAGGCTCGCGGCTGCAGCAGCTGTCACACGCACCCCCAAATGAATCTCGAGTCGACATCGCTTCACCTCGTTGTATCAAACGTCACACATATCATAATGTTCAACTTCACACACAGCAAACTGTAGTTGATCATCACATTGCCTCGTTTGCTAGCTCGTCGCCACATGCAGAGAGGACGACTCACATGCTCGTAACGCATTTGTTGATTTCATTACATTTAGTTATAATCAATAATATGCATTACTATGCGACACGGCAGTCAACCAACAGTTGCATATGATTAAAAAATGTCAACACTCACTCACCCCGTCTCTCGTTGTGCGAGAACAGCGGGTCGTCTGGTTGGTTCGACTTTGATATCCCCATTGGAACAGGTGGACGTCTGCGAGGCTCGCAACGGTAGCAGCAGACTGGGGATGCTCTTTGTGGTTCAATCAATAAAGTGTACTTTGTGTACGTTCAATCAATGTTATCTCTCGTACATCATAGAGGCTAGACTACTAGACTATAATGTCGTACCTCAGCCAGGAGAATTTAACTTTCCACTCGGGCCGCCGCCTGAACGCTCGACATTTCTGTTTATTTTCCGCGGGAGCATCGGCGGTCTCTGTGACTTCAGAAGACTCATCTTCGTTGTCAATGTCATTATTATTAGACCTGCTTGTGCTTGGTTTCATGAAATATTTGTTAAGTTTAGCTTGTTTGGCCATCTCTCTCTCTCGCTCGTATACCTGTTTGTCGTTATGGTGGCTGGCCAGACAGGCTAAAAAAAAGAGAGAAAAAAAAAGATTCACATCTGAGCGGCGCCATCCGCGCTTTATCAGAGTGAAGCAACAATGAAACAAATGTAATGATTGTTTCGTTCATCGCATAGGCTATTTAATTTTAGCCTATTTTAATACAATTCAAATAATAAAATTGTGCTTAGAGGAATTATTTTCACCGGACATTATGACCGGAGAGATTTAAATATTCGGACTTCAACATATTTTGCCGGTCAAATACCGGTAATTACCGGCTAACTGAAACGCTGCTGTACACGCAGTCTCATGCACTAGACCAGTGGTGCCCAACCCGTTGATCGCGGGGTGATTTCAAGTAGATCTTGATTAATAAAATTTGATTATAATCTTTTTTTATTTTTTTATTTTTTTGCTAAATCAACTCTGCCTCTCCTTGTTAACTACAACAAGCAATGCTGTTTGTTATTTAAGATGAGGTCGGACTCGGCACTGACAGATTTTGTTCATTATGCTGCTTTTATAAAGCCTCAAATGACGGCTTACAATTATACAATTTTGGCTGGTAGCTCTCGGCTAGGTGGTAAATAAAAAAGTAGATCTTGGTTCAAAAAAGGTTAGGCACCCCTGCACTAGACCAGTGTTTCTCAACTGGTGGGTCGCGACCCAAAAGTGGGTCGCGGGGCCATTTTGAGTGGGTCGTAACGTAATTTTTATTTTATTTTTTAACTACCTATCTTTGTGAAAGTGGCTTCTCAGCTCTGGTCCAGCTGAAGACAAAGCGGGGGAACAGATTGGACATTGAGCATGACCTCAGAGTTGCTTTGTCTACCATCACCCCAGACTTTGAGACTCTTGTCAGGAGCAAACATCATCCCCAGTTATCCCATTAGTTCCCTGCATGTTAAGCTAAGAAGTCTGCTAAGAAGGATATATTATTTATTATTATTTTATTTCATTGTGTTTTTAGCCCTTAGTTGCACTTTTGTTGCAACCCCAGTTATGCCATTAGTTCCCCCAAACGTAGGTCTGTTATGTTAAGCTAAGAAATCTGCTAAGAAGCATATTATTTATTATTATTTTATTTCATTGGGTTTTTAGCCCTAGTTGCACTTTTATTGCAATCCCAGTTATCCCATTAGTTCCCCCAAACTTAGGTCTGTTATGTTAAGCTAAGAAGTCTGCTAAGAAGCATAATTATTTATTATTATTATTTAATTTCATTGGGTTTTTAGCCCTAGTTGCACTTTTGTTGCAACCCCAGTTATCCCATTAGGGGCGACAGTGGCTCAGGAGGTAGAGCAGTCGTCTGGCAATCCGGAGGTTCCCGGTTCGATTCCTGCTCCTCCCAGGCAGCGTGTCGATGTGTCCTTGAGCAAGACACTTAACCCCTAATTGCTCCCGATGAGCAGGTTGGCACTAGGGATGCCCCGATCGATCGGCCACCGATCGTTATCGGCCGATAATTAGTATAAATATGCGATCGGGGAATTCCGATAATTAGTCATATTCGCCGATCGCGGAAACTGATCAAGTGGATATCTCACTCGCTTGTCTCAGACGCACAGGACCTGCAAACTGCTCCTCCTCCCTAGCCCCGCCCGTACCCGTGTAGAGTTTGTAAACACAGAGGAGGCGGACCTCCTCTGCTGAGTCTAGATAGTGCATTCGACCTGAGCTAACGTTAGCTACCTAGCTATCGTTACTGTTTAAACAAAATTACCCAGTCAACTATTCACTTTTAGTAGGCATTGTCCAACGGTATTTAGCCGGCTAGCTACCGATAGCTCCTGATATCAACAAATGCTCCAGCAAGTCTTGTAGTGCATGTTGATACCTCCGTTAGCTCGTGTTAGCTGACGTTAATTCACTGTTCAAAACGAAATGTCCGATTGAACTAAATAGTTGTCTTAACGTCATCTAGCCGGCTAGCAGTAGCTACAGATAGCTCCTGATATCAATGTCTTATAACATTGATTGAATGCGTATTCGAGCTGAGGGCTTGCTGAATGTTAAATGACCAAAGCATAACGTTACCAATAGGGTCCCGCTGCAGCGCCGGAGAATCCTTTTTGGTAGCTGGAGGCTACTAGAGTACACACAGACAGTGGATCTGTTTGCAGATAGCGAGCATTTTGACTTGTTGCGTGGTGGCGATGTCTCGCAGATAATACAAGTACAAGTCTAATTGTAACTGAGGGGTACAATTCCCTGACTGTATTACTAGATATGATACTTACTACCACTACCTTTGTACTTAATATTCGGCCACCCAGTACTCGGCATAAATATATTATGATGAACACTATCACGTAGATGAAACGGATCCAACACAAATGTACGGAATAGAAATAGGTATTTATTGCTACACAGCGATGGTGTGTAGAGCAAGCACTTAATCAATCAATAACATTTATGAATGGGAATTAGTATGCACTTTTATGGCAAAGAGTATTCGTCGGTATATCAATAGAGAATGTCCAATCTCTGAAGGCGCAGGTGGTAAATATACGACCTGGAATAGTTAAGGAATAACAGCAATGATACTTTAATGATTATAAGACTGGATACACTAGGGGGGTTAATCCGGTCGCTTGTAAGCCGACAGGAGTAGGAGGGGGGGGGGGGTAGAGTCCGGCTGCCTCGTCTGGCCAAGGGTATCCCAGGTGAACCCACTGTAGTGCCGTTCAATGCGCCGGCGATCCTTGGACCACAGATGAAAGCAGATGGACTCTTTGTGGGCCGGCTCTCTCCGGTCCACGGAGGAGAGACGTGAAGCGGCCTCGTCTTGCAGAGCGCCTCCTCACCTTGCGTCCTCTCCAGGGGGGGGGTTCCCAACACACGGCAGTGTCGGGGGTCTTTATCCATGGAATAATCACTGTACACAAAGCATAATCCGTGCCTGGGAAGGCGGGCTGTCGTCGGTAGAATAATCCGGTATACAGGTCCACTCGCTCGTCGGCTCTGGGGCTCCTCAGATGCAATCTCACATGGGGGCGACCATCCTGGATAAGCAGCCAGTTCTCTGCCCGAAACGATGGGGTGCTGACTACGGTAGTATTCTCACCGTACGAAGCACTATATATTAACAGACTATTATTAGCTTAATAGACTACGTCCAACTCGACGATATAGTGCCAAATATGACTATTCAAATATTAATATACACGATGTCTCAATACCGATGGTAGGCCGAACTTGGCCTTACTCCCACACGTGGCGTCGCGGGGAGGCTTTACGTCTGTGACTCTATTGGAGGGTAAGAAACTGGACTAAAAGAAAGTCCTACTTTTAGAGCGCAGTATATATACGCTCTATGAACAAATAGTACCATTAGTGGTGCGGTAGCTAGATACCTACGCCGAACTAGGACTTGTTCGTACATGTCGAGCGGTACCTTTGAACTGGGTCTGAGAGGTATGGCAGCCTGGCGCCAAGGTCTTGACCAATAGTAGAATGGAGACTATTATGGGATGTTCAGTAGGCTAGAATGGATATTCAATGCATATTGCTCAAGGAATATACAAGGGATATCAGGGAATATTAGAAATATACAAATACAATTAAATATATATAAATAAATATATATATTTGGCTTAATCTGGCCCTTCAGAACAGCCACCCCCTGAATAGGTGTGGACCTAATCAGTTAAGCAGAGACAGATTAATCGCGTTGCCTATTTACATATAAGGGGTTCGCTGTAGGGGTCAGTCAACTTCAAAAGTCATAGGGTTATTGGGTCATGGTCATCATCGATTGTGTCTGGGAGTCGAGGTAGTTCGATGAGCCTCGCCGCTGGACGGGTGTAGGTGCGCCCCTGGACGAGCACTTCAGCTGCTCGAACCTTGCCATCGGCACCGGTGATCACTTTGCTTACGCGGCCGGCCGGCCACATAGCTCTGGGTAGTGATTGATCAATAATCATGACGACTGTTCCTTCTGTCAAATTGTCTCTCTCTTTTACCCACTTCTGGCGGGTCTGTAGAGAGGGCAGGTTGGGGGCTCTGCGTAGACGACCACCCACTCTGATGAGGGCATGAGCGTCGCTCTCGGGGGCCAAATGAATTAATCTGCTGTCGGATGGGACGGGCTTTCCTCCCTGTAGACAGTCCAATTCATCGGGGAACGAGTCTCTCTGGGCTCGCTGCAGTAGGAGCAGTTCCGCTTCCTCGTAGTTAGCTGCTGACATATCAGCGGGGGACTTGCACTCCGGGTGGTACCGCAGGAATGTTCTTTGTTGTGCACTCTCTATGGACGTGCAATCGTCTATGTTAGGGTCGGTGGAGGCTACGGTGCTCAATCCACAGAACACAGACTTCTTATTTTCAACCTCCTCTTGACTTGCTTCCCTCGGGATAGGCATGGGCCACTGTCCTTCCGGGAGTCTTAGGAATGCGGGGCCGTCACTGTAAACATTGTGACGGGTGAGGTCATCTAGGGGCATCCCCCGAGTGATGACGTCGGCTGGGTTCTGTTTTGTATCCACGTAGCGCCACTCTGCTGCTCCGGTTAACTCTTCGGTTAAGTCCTGAATCTCGGTGACTCGGACTCCCACGAATACTTTGTACTTGCATGAGTCTGATTTGATCCAGGCGAGTACTGTCGTGGAATCTGACCACAGGATTGTTCTAGACACCGGTATGGTGAGCTCACGGTGGATGAGCGTGGCTAGGTGCGCTCCGGCTAAGGCTGCGCAGAGCTCTAGGCGTGGGATAGATTGTTGCTTGCGCGGGGCTATTCTCGAGCGGGCGAGGACAAACGCTGTGTGGATCTCTCCCCCCTCTTCTTGGGCCCGCAAATAGGCTACGGATCCGTATGCAACCTCTGAGGCGTCACTGAAGACGTGTAAATCCATTTTACATGTCTCTGGTCTCACAGTGGGTGGGAAGTAACTTCGGCGCATATTAACGCCTGAGAGTGAGTGGAGCTCCAGCTCCCACTCTCTCCAAGTGGAGGCAAGGTGTGCGGGGATTGGATCGTCCCAGCCCTGGACCTTGTCCCACAGTGCTCGTACAATCATTTTTGCCCTGGTTGTGTACGGTAGAATACATCCTAGCGGGTCATATTGTCGGGCGAGTGTTGTGTACACACTCCTTCTGGTGGTCGGCGCCGTCGCCGGCCTGCCCTGCTCGTTAGTCAGGGGCTTGTGTCTGTAATGAAGCGAATCCGTTTTAAATCGCCACACTAGTCCCAGTGTCATCTCCTGGGCTTCTCCCGGGATTGTAGCCATCCAGGTCTCGCTGCTAGCTGCCTTGTCCTCGGCGGAGAGGCTGCGTAGTACTTGCGGATCGCTGCTGGCCCACTGCCTCAGATCAAAGCCACCTTTGATCAATGAGGCGCGGAGTTGAATCAGGAGAGCCTCGGCTTCTTCCTGGGTTGAAAGGCTTTGTAGACAGTTGTCTACATAGAAGCTGTTCTTTACGCTTTGTTGGACCTCTTCGTCCGCTGCGGGGTCCTCTGCTACATGCTTCTGTAGTGCGAATGTAGCGCAGCAGGGGCTGCACGTCGTTCCGAAGGGGAGGACTTCCCATTGGTAGATGGCTGGGTGCTCATCTCCTGGCTTCTCTCTCCATAAGAACCGTAACAGGGGCTTGTCCTCTTCTACTAATCTCACCTGTAGGAACATTCCTTTAATGTCCCCACTGATGGCCACCTTTTCTTGGCGGAAGCGGAGTAGAACGCCGAGTAGAGAGGGGCCGAGGGTGGGACCAGGCAGTAACTCTTTATTCAGATTTTGGGATCCGATCTGGTAGCTGCAGTTAAAGACTATGCGGTCTTTACCGTTGTGATGGACCTTGTGGTGAGGGACGTACCACGATTCAGGGGTCTGGTCAGCCTCTTTAATGTCCATCTTTGTGACGTGTCCTGCTGTGATGAGCTTCTCAATCTCAGCGCGGTAGACACTCTCTTGGGCGGGGTTCTTGGCGAGGCGCCGCTCCGTATTCAACAGGTACCGTTCTATAGCATCTGTCTTGGCGTGGAAAGGAGGCATTCCTTCTCGCCGCAGGAGTGGCGTGGCGTATCTCAAAACGCCGTTGACCGGAACTCTCTTAGTTCCTGTCTCGAGTAGGTGAATGGCGTAAATGTCATCTTTAGAGCGAATGTCTTTCTTTCCATTCTTAAAGGGCATTTGTTCCAGGGTCCATAGCCGCTCTACGTGTTGCATTAGTGCGGTTTCTCCTTCTGTGACTCGGGAGTGGAAACATCTGGTGTCTGTAACTCGGTTGAGAGATTTGGCGAGCGGGCCTTGGAGTGTCCATCCGAGACGGGTCTCGACTGCTGCAGGACATCCTCGAGGTCCGGTATGGACTCGGTCCATCGGGACAATGAGGTCTGCATGGTCGGATCCTATCAACAGTGTCGGCATAGCATTGTCTATGAGCGGGATCGGTAACTGGCGCAGATGTGCATACTTTTCCATCAACTTGGCGACGGGATATGTGTACCGCGACAGGCCTATTTCTTGGCTGGTGAAGGCGTCTGTGATCTGGTACCGTCGCTCAGGCTGGCCGCTTGCTGCGATAGAGAATGAAACATTCTCGCCCTTTATGGTCTTCAAATCTCGTCTTATTGTCCGAATTGTCATTTGGTTCTCGCTTCCCCGCAGTCCTAGCTGGGACGCGGCGGAGGCGAGCAGAAGGGTCTTCTCTGACCCGTCATCGAGGACGGCGTAGGTGTCCAAGACTTTATTCTGGTAGCTTAGTGTCACACGCACTACTTTTAGGAGTACTCGGGCTCCACTGCTGCTGGCGGGATCAATGTACATGACGCTCGCTTTGGTGCTAGATGGTGCGGGTGAAGGGCGCCGTCTGTTACTGTCGTGAAGTATATCCAGGTGGGCTCCATCGCACTTAGTACACTTTCTCTTTAAGCGGCAGTCTGCGGCCATGTGTGAGCGCGCACAGCGAAAACAGCGCTTGTTGGACTTTATCCATAGACTTGCTTCCTCTGCATTCAGCTTGGGGAAGGAATCACATTGCGCTAGCCAGTGTTCTTTCTCACAGTAGGGACACACTATCTTCCACTTCTCCGTCCTGGAGGGGGTGCTGTGGCTCCTGCTGCTCGGTACTGACTCCGATTGGTGCATTACAGTCACCGATCTTCTTCCATCATGGAGTCGTCTGGTTCCTTCTCTGGAGCCAGGGGTGCTCCGTCCGAATGTCTCTAGCCGCAGGCTGCTGACTTCTCTCGCCAGGAAGTCTGCTAGGTCAAGGAGGTTCGGTTCGGGGCCATTCGGGTCTCTGTGGTCCCTCTGCCGCCTAAAACGCTCCTGACGAGCGGGCGGCAGCTTCTCCAGAATCCTTTCCACATTTGAGTTGGCGTAAAGTTCATGCCTCCCCTTCTCTCTCTGCGCTCCCAACATCCCTACCAGGGACTGCACTCTGATGGACAGGTCGTCCAGTGCTCGATTGTCTATGGCGGGTGGTAAGCGGTCAATGTGTCGGATCTCCTGGATCACGTAGTCCCAGATGCGCCCATACCTCTGGTCCAATGCTACCAGTGCTGCTGTGTATGGGGTTGGGGAAGATGCATAGGCGAGCGCTATATTATGAGCGCGGGGTACTTTCAAGTGCTTCAGCAGGATGGCGTATTTATGGCGTTCATCAAATACATCCATCAACATGGTCTCCAGACACATGCGGAGTTCGGTATACTGGGCCCGGTTCTCCTGGGTGAAGTCTGGTACCATCGGTGTGCCAATGTACGACGCTGAGTGTGGATACATCGGCGAGTGTTGGGGGAGAGGCCTCCTCGGCGAGTCTCCTCCCGCTGCTTGATATGGACTGGTACCGGCAGTGTACCAAGGTCCGCTTGTCCAGGTACTGTTCCTCGGTGCGGGTCGTGCGTCGTGCTCACCCGTGTATAGCGTCGGGGGTCTGTAGCGCAGCTCCGCGGGGGTTTCGCCTGGGCTGTACCGGACCTCCTGGTCCGGTAGAGTACTGTGCTGTCTTCGGGCGTGGTTCTCCTCCTCTTCCCTTTCGTCTTCAGCTAGGTCATCCAGCGCTTGTAGTCTCTGGTTTAGCCTCTCCACAGGATATGCTGCTCCGTCCCGGTTGCTAGGTCTCGCTTGGACCGGTGGGGGGAGGTGGTCTGTGGGGGGTATAGACTTCGTCTGTAGCTCAAGTTCAGGGTTGTTTACTCGGCTGGGAGATGCCGCCCTGGAGGCGTGTCTAGACGAGTTCCTGGAGCCTCTGGCGGAGGGAGAGGGTGTTGTCCGTTTGATCAGCTGTTCGATTAGTTGCGACTGCTGTCTGTCGCGCGCTGCGTCCCGTTGAGCACCGGCTCGTTCTCGGGCCACATTCTCTTCCATCTGAATGCGTCTTATTTCTAGACGTATCTGCTCGTGTTCGCTTCGCTGCTGGATCTGCATTCGGTCGCGTTCAGCAGCGGCGTTGAGACTGATGAGGAAAGCCTGCTGTAGGGTCCTCTCTGCCTCGTTGGGGGAAGGCGGTTGTATCGGGGAGCCTTCCCTCGGGGTACTCCTTGCGGAGCCTGGGAGCTCTATCTCCACGGTGCTTTCCCCGTCTTCTTCCGTGCCGAGTTCTCTCTCGGTGGCGTTGTATTCCTCCCGGGACTCATCGGGGATTACTTCTTCAGTATTGGCGGGGTGTGAAGTCATGTCTGGGTCCCACTGGTCCCCACCGTGAGCTTCGTCAGTTACATTAGAACCCGTAGTAGGGGCCTCTATGGTCGGGGTAGTCAGGGCGTTGGGGTTAGACATACTTTTACTTTCTAGTTTTACCGCGGTTACTGTTAGTAGAAGACTAGGTTGTTGACTGACAGCGTAAGCCTCTAAGTACTGAGGGAGCCGTCGTTCGCGC
The DNA here is from genome assembly GCF_963971535.1 of Notolepis coatsorum. Lineage (NCBI taxonomy): Eukaryota > Metazoa > Chordata > Actinopteri > Aulopiformes > Paralepididae > Notolepis > Notolepis coatsorum. The sequence continues at coordinate 93,026,646 of NC_140179.1, read as the reverse complement.
TGCGGGCGTTGTTTAGGAGGATCGTTTCGTGGAGTGTTCATCATAGGCCATTTCGATATTAATAACACTATATTAATATTACACTAATTACCATCCGGCTCGAAGGACCAATTGTAACTGAGGGGTACAATTCCCTGACTGTATTACTAGATATGATACTTACTACCACTACCTTTGTACTTAATATTCGGCCACCCAGTACTCGGCATAAATATATTATGATGAACACTATCACGTAGATGAAACGGATCCAACACAAATGTACGGAATAGAAATAGGTATTTATTGCTACACAGCGATGGTGTGTAGAGCAAGCACTTAATCAATCAATAACATTTATGAATGGGAATTAGTATGCACTTTTATGGCAAAGAGTATTCGTCGGTATATCAATAGAGAATGTCCAATCTCTGAAGGCGCAGGTGGTAAATATACGACCTGGAATAGTTAAGGAATAACAGCAATGATACTTTAATGATTATAAGACTGGATACACTAGGGGGGTTAATCCGGTCGCTTGTAAGCCGACAGGAGTAGGAGGGGGGGGGGGGTAGAGTCCGGCTGCCTCGTCCGGCCAAGGGTATCCCAGGTGAACCCACTGTAGTGCCGTTCAATGCGCCGGCGATCCTTGGACCACAGATGAAAGCAGATGGACTCTTTGTGGGCCGGCTCTCTCCGGTCCACGGAGGAGAGACGTGAAGCGGCCTCGTCTTGCAGAGCGCCTCCTCACCTTGCGTCCTCTCCAGGGGGGGGGGTTCCCAACACACGGCAGTGTCGGGGGTCTTTATCCATGGAATAATCACTGTACACAAAGCATAATCCGTGCCTGGGAAGGCGGGCTGTCGTCGGTAGAATAATCCGGTATACAGGTCCACTCGCTCGTCGGCTCTGGGGCTCCTCAGATGCAATCTCACATGGGGGCGACCATCCTGGATAAGCAGCCAGTTCTCTGCCCGAAACGATGGGGTGCTGACTACGGTAGTATTCTCACCGTACGAAGCACTATATATTAACAGACTATTATTAGCTTAATAGACTACGTCCAACTCGACGATATAGTGCCAAATATGACTATTCAAATATTAATATACACGATGTCTCAATACCGATGGTAGGCCGAACTTGGCCTTACTCCCACACGTGGCGTCGCGGGGAGGCTTTACGTCTGTGACTCTATTGGAGGGTAAGAAACTGGACTAAAAGAAAGTCCTACTTTTAGAGCGCAGTATATATACGCTCTATGAACAAATAGTACCATTAGTGGTGCGGTAGCTAGATACCTACGCCGAACTAGGACTTGTTCGTACATGTCGAGCGGTACCTTTGAACTGGGTCTGAGAGGTATGGCAGCCTGGCGCCAAGGTCTTGACCAATAGTAGAATGGAGACTATTATGGGATGTTCAGTAGGCTAGAATGGATATTCAATGCATATTGCTCAAGGAATATACAAGGGATATCAGGGAATATTAGAAATATACAAATACAATTAAATATATATATATAAATAAATATATATATTTGGCTTAATCTGGCCCTTCAGAACACTAATTATATAATATATATATTTTATTAAAAAAAAAAAATTATATAAAATAATTTTTAATTTCTTTTTAATCAAAAACGATCGGTATCGGATCGGTATCGGCCGATATGGCTCACGACGATCGGTGGCAAAAAACGTGATCGGGGCATCCCTAGTTGGCACCTTGCATGGTTGCCTCCGCCATCGGTGTGTGAATGGGTAAAATGTGAGTAACAAATTGTAAAGCGCTTTGGATAAAAGCGCTATATAAAAAAGCAGCCATTTACCATTAGTTCCCCCAAACTTAGGTCTGTTATGATAAGCTAAGAAATCTGCTAAGAAGCATATTATTTATTATTATTTTATTTCATTGGGTTTTAGCCCTAGTTGCACTTTTGTTGCAAACTCAGTTATCCCATTAGTTCCCCCAAATTTAGGTCTGTTATGTTAAGCTAAGAAATCTGCTAAGAAGCATATATTATTTATTATTCTTTTATTTCATTGGGTTTTTAGCAATAGTTGCACTTTTGTTGCACTTTTTTGTGTTTATTTCATGTTTTGAAAGATTGCGTATTACTGCAATTTTTTTTTTACATAAATCATAGTGGTTCAACATTTTGGGTCGCGACTTAATGACTAAGGAAAATGTTGGGTCCCGAGGCTAGACCAGTTGAGAACCACTGCACTAGACTATTGCCGGAGCTTGTTGACATGACAGGTCTGGGAGGGGGAGGGGCAGTGCGCTGCAGCAGCAGCAGCTGTGTGCCTGAGATAGAAGTCAGCGAGTGAGAACTCCGCTGAGAATTGGATCATGTTTTTCGCGTGTCTTCGATCAGTTTTCACGATCGGTGAAAATAAAGCATTATCGGAATTTACCAATCTCATATTTATACTGAATATCGGCCGATACCGATCGCTGGCCGATCGATCGGGGCATCCCTAGTTCCAACGTGTGGCCACGTCTTGTTGGAGTCGTGATTTTGTTATTTTCAGGGCCACCATTAACTCTTCCAGGCGGGTGGTCGCTACTTGGGAGTGCTTAAAGTGTCCAACAATCTTCCGACCGATGGCAACACAGTCAATCACAGCTCTTTGGCTCAGCACAGCCTCATTCACAGCCAGCTGTAGGGTGTGGGCCATGCAGCCCAGGCTATCAACATTGTAATCCTCCATAGCCTTTGCCATGTTACGTGCTCGTCTCTTAGGACAACATGGACCATCTCTTTCGTTATGTTCCATTTCTGAAGCATAGCTACAAAAGCCAAACGGATCATATCGGCAGTGTGTGAACCTGGTAGTTCCTGAGAATCCAACACCGCTCTGTACAGTTTGAAATCTTTGTCCAGCCACTGCACCGTCAGACCTAGCACGCTGACAGGGTTAACATCACAGGTCCATATGTCCGTGGTGAAACTTACGTGCCGTGCATCGTTGTCTATCAGAGTATGAAGGAGTAAGGTGATCTCATCATACTTGGCTTGTAAACACTCCTCTGCAAAGTGACGGCGGCTTGGAATTATAAACCTGGGCCCTCATTTATCAAAGTTGCGTACGCACAGATATGTGCTTAACCCGTGCGTACGACCATTTCTAAGCAAAGTGTGGGATTTATCAATTTGAACGTGAACTTGACTTTGTGCTTATATTTACGCACAGCTCGGAGCACACTTAGCTGACGCCCCGTGGTAGAAGATCGTTACTGCAGACGGACGGCATATGAGCTCCTCAGTTCATGCATTAGTTTCAACGCGGAAATACGCTTTTGTGCATTACGCGTGTTCTGTATGACCCGTAATTCATTATAGTTCATTGTAAAATAGCGACAGTAGTGTAATTATAATGGGCTCATGCGGGAACAAGAGGTTGGCCTGCTTGTTTGGCACGGGGGGCAGACGCAGAACACCCACCTCCAAACGCCATTAAATATTGTTTCAAATAAAAAGCGACATACTATTATTTTGTGTCATGTTTCCAAATAAGATTGGCCACAACGGAATGCTTTCTACTTCAATTTGTTGGTTAGAATAGATTACCTCGCTCCGTTGAAACTTCACTGAGCTCCGCTCACAGACATGATAATAATAATAACAACAACAATAATAATAATAATAATAGCTTCATTTTATATAGCGCCTTTCAAGAGACCCATGCAAGGTCGCTTTACATAGATGGGGGGGGGGGAATAACAGTAATAAACATAGTGGACAGACTATGTAAATATGATGATGGGATTCAAGTTCGCGTTTTTATTGATCACATAGGCATGCTGTCAGAGTATGATGTCATAATCAAACATTCTAGAACATTTGTCGTCACAGATCATGTCATAATAGAACATAGGCTACATGGCATGGTCCATCATGATATTGTAGACTGTTATTACTGTACCACCCATTGCAGGGACCGAAACTAAAGCCCGCCGCCCGTCAGGGGCGGGCTGTTTTTACCTTTGGCGCATGACACTTAGAGGGCTGCCCGCCGTGTGGCGTGTAGACGTGTAGTTCATAACGATACTCTTGTGCGAGTACAGATTATAGCCGCTCGTCTTTTTTTTCTCCGCCGCGAGATCGTTAAAAAACTACAAGTCCCACATCGCACTCAAGTCAACGGTCCAATCACAGTAGAGTGACGTAACTGGTTTCATGAGAAAAAAAGCAAATGACCAATCGGAAGCTATCATTTGGCTTGTTTACTTCCATCTGCTCTAGTCTATATCGGACCTCCAAGAGCTAACGTTACTGTTTAAACAGTCAACTATTCACTTTTAGTTTAATACATGACGAGGCATTGTCTAACGGTATCTAGCTGGCTAGCTACTGATAGCTGCTGATATCAACAAATGCTCCAGCAATAGTCTCCTCGAGTGCATAATACCTCCGGTCCCTCGTTAGCTAGCTTAGCTAGCTCACGTTGATCCATCTGTCCCAGTAAACTAAATTGTCTTAACGTTATCTACCGGGCTAGCAGTAGCTACAGATAGCTCCTGATATCAATGTCTTATAACATTGATTGAATGCGTATTCTAGCTGAGGGCATGTTGAATGTGATTTGACAAAAGAACGGTAACGTTATAAATAGGTCCAGCTGCATCGCCGGAGAATCCTTGCATGCTGAATGTAGGGTCTAGCTGAATATAGGGTCTAGCTGCAGGGCCGGAGAATCCTTGCTGGAGCTGGAGGCTACTCAAGTATACACACAGACAGTGGAGCTGTTTGCAGATAGCAAGCATTTTGACTTATTGCGTGGTGGCGATGTCTCGCAGATAATACAACTACAAGTATGATTATATAATATATATTTTATTTAAAAAAAAAATTTTATATAAAATATATATATATATTTTTCTAATCAAAAAAATTGGCAGGTAAGAAATATGCTTGGCGGGTAGACTCTTCCCATCTACCCGCCACTGGCCGGTGAGTCAAAAAGTTAATTTCGCTCCCTGACCCATTGTGACAACAGCCTTGTGAGCTCCCGCACACAAACATGATGGGATCCAAGTTCATGTTTGTATTGATCCAATCCAATCCAATTGATCACATAGGCAGGCTACACATGGCGTATAGGCTACAATCAGTGTTTCTCAACTGGTGGGTCGCGACCCAAAAGTGGGTCGCGGGGCCATTTTGAGTGGGATAACTGGGGATGTTGTTTACTCCTGACAAGAGTCTCAAAGTCTGGGGTGATGGTAGACAAAGCAACTCTGAGGTCATGCTCAATGTCCAATCTGCTCCTCCGCTTTGTCTTCAGCTGGACCAGAGCTGAGAAGCCACTTTCACAAAGATAGGTAGTGCAAAAAAAATATTATTAAAAATAATTTTTTTTTTTTTTTTACTTTTCTTTTTTTTACACACACATCCACATCGCGGATGTGTGTGTAAAAAAAAAAAAGTAAAAAAAAAAAAAATTTACATTTTTTTATTTTATTTTTAATAATATTTTTTTTGCACTACCTATCTTTGTGAAAGTGGCTTCTCAGCTCTGGTCCAGCTGAAGACAAAGCGGAGGAGCAGATTGGACATTGAGCATGACCTCAGAGTTGCTTTGTCTACCATCACCCCAGACTTTGAGACTCTTGTCAGGAGTAAACAACATCCCCAGTTATCCCATTAGTTCCCTGGGATGTTAAGCTAAGAAGTCTGTTAAGAAGGATATATTATTTATTATTATTATTATTTTATTTCATTGTCTTTAGCCCTTAGTTGCACTTTTGTTGCAACCCCAGTTATCCCATTAGTTCCCCCAAACTTAGGTCTGTTATGTTAAGCTAAGAAATCTGCTAAGAAGCATATTATTTATTATTATTTAATTTCATTGGGTTTTTAGCCCTAGTTGCACTTTTGTTGCAACCCCAGTTATCCCATTAGTTCCCCCAAATTTAGGTCTGTTATGTTAAGCTAAGAAATCTGCTAAGAAGCATATATTATTTATTATTATTTTATTTCATTGTTTTTTTAGTTTTTTTACATAAATCATAGTGGTAAAACATTTTGGGTTGCGACTTAATGACTAAGGGAAATGTTGGGTCCCGAGGCTAGACCAGTTGAGAACCACTGGGCTACATCATACATGGCAGTGAGATTAATTGTTCTTGTATATGCTCTCGTATTATTGTTTATATAGGCTACCCAATACTGACATCAAAATAGATTGTATGCCTCTACAAATCATATGCAGCAGGTAGAAAATTGACGGAAAATCCGTCGCGATTTGGAATAAAATTGAGGAGAACTTTAATCCCTGGGTATTAATCGAACAAAACGGAAAAAGGCAGTCATATTCCAGCACGGTCTTTATTAGTGTTTGCGCTGCCCAGGCAGCAATGGTTAATAGATATCATATCCGACATCACCGTACGTGTACACGTCTGTCAGTGTCAGCCTGTCACATATTTCTCCATAACACGCTTCCCTCGGCTTAGTCCATTTTTCCACATTTCATGGGGGTGTTCCATTACCGTATATGGTTCTGTATCATAATGGCTTCGCTCGGCATCACTTCTGCACTGTACCTCGCACGTGCATGCGCACTGAATAAAGACCACAATGTACCTTTATATCCCAATATTCGTCTGACCACTCCCCTATCAGCTTACCTACATAAGCAGGGGTGGGGCCACATACTCGCCTCCTTCTCGCTTTCACCACAAGGAAGTGCCTTCGGTAGATCCCCACTTGACGATTAGTAGGAGAGAGTTGGAAAACAAGAGATACGTTGACATCATATCTTTATTTTCTCTCTCACTATTTTCGAGAAAATATGGCGATATTGTCTTCGTTAGGGATGGGTATCGTTAGGATTTTATCGATACTACTACTCTTATCGATACTGCTTAACGGTTCGGTACTTTATCGATACTCTTATCGGTTCTTTTTGGTTCTTTTTTTGCAAGAAAAAAAGACAATTAATTAAGAACAGAATCAACATTGCTTTATTATTTATAAATACAACTTTATAAATAAGTATTATAAATAAATATAATTTCTTCAGCAACAGCAGCAGCAATGTTCTTTTATATAACTTTATAAATAAATATAATAAATGAATATAATTTCTTCAGCAACAGCAGCAACAATGTTTTAAATGTGTCTGACTCTGAATTATAGACTTTTTATAATAAACAACAAATGCAAAAGGCTAACAGAACTGTGACACTCGTTCACCCTATCCTCTGTCATCCTTCCTCTAGCTGCTAGGGTGAAAGGACTTTGGGTGGTGGAGGGAGGTAGAGGGAAGGATGTGTGGTGGCCCTGGGCTCACTGGCCTGGGACACATTGGTGGCTGACGCCTCAGCTTGACGATCTATAAAAAGTTTAGATTGTAGTATTTGTAGCTAAACAATTATTTTGTTTATTAGCCTATTTGTAATAATTCGTTATTAGCCTAGGAAACTCCGTATCTTGGCTTACCGGCGGCAGTGGACGTGGATGCAGATGGAACACTGCGCGCAAGGCAGTCGAATACGCGCATTTCTGCACACTAATATCATGTTTTGCCAACAGATGTTTTGATAAATTGCTCGTATTGCCACCCTTACTGGCAAATGTTTTGTTGCACTTGTGGCAACGTGCGTTGTATATCCATACTTTCTTTAGAACGCTTCGCTCTATCCGCCATCACGAGTCACGGTGCATGCAGACTCAGAGCTGTCTGTGTCTGTGTGCAGCGCGCGTCAGCACGGAGAACTTTCATTAAGGAGTACCCGTATGTAGCACTACTAGCGAGCGACTCGCGAGGAGTGTGTGTAATAATGACTCGCTGTGGCTCGCTTCTCGTGCAGAGACAGAGAGAGGATAGATCGTTTGCAACTTTTAAATAATAATAATAATAATAATAATAATAATTTCTCTAGAGTATCGATAGCAGTACCGAGGACGTCGGAGCTTATAAATACTCCGGTATTTTCTAATATAGTACCGGTTCCCGTTTAAAACCGGGGTCCGGGGGGCATCCCTAGTCTTCGTACTGGAGTGTCTGGAAGATGGTGATCATTCTACACCTCCACTGTTTTTTTCATATTGGGGGTTCACACCGCTACATGCCTCCCAACTGCAGTCCTCCTTGCTGCGCCTGGATGGGGTGAAACCCTCCAACGGTGCAGCTGGACTGTAGGACGCACCGACTGTTGTGAGAAGCGGTGGGTTCCAGGTTGGTGAGTAATGTTTGCTTGCGAGCGCCACTTGTCTGTTAGTGCTATGGGGACTAGCTGACAATGTTTACGAAAACCGGCCCCAGATTAGGGTCCTTTGTTCAGCCTCTTAGGCGACGGCGGAGGATCTTGGTCTGAAGCCCATTATAGTCAACTAGTGGGCCATGACCAGTAACACTGGTGATCCCTGTGTTCTCTGGACGAGTGGATGTTTTTCTGTCACCGTGTAGGCCCCGTCTTTCATATACAAATGAGAGTATACCCTCACGAGGAAATGTGGGCATGGATGTTCGTTATCGGAAAATCCGTGTTCAAGTCGGCTACAGCCCAGATGGGACTTGTGCTGGCTCCGCCGGATGTATGGTAAAATCACCGTTGTAAACTGTGTTACATCTCGTTTCTCTTCTCTCTTAAACGGTGAGGAGGGTTTCAGAACGGCGGCCTGTCTGAGAGTGGCTTGTTATATCGTTGTGTACAAGTTCAGGTGATAGCTGCTTAGCTTGCGTGCTAGTTGTGGCCTACCTGTTAGCCAGTCAGCTGTTAGCTGCGGCATTAGCCTGTTGTGTCACTAGGCTAGGAAACGTTAGCTTGCTGCTATCGGCCGAGAGCGGCCGTTAGCTTAATGCTACACTGTTGAACGTGCTGTGACTAACATGCTTTAAACACTCTTGACTACGACGTCATCTTTTGACAGAGGATGTTAGTCGAACCTACCCGGGAGGACTGCGTCAACAAGGAGCACCGTAGCGGCGGGATGGAGCAGTGAGCTGCCCGTGTCGTCAAACACAGGAGGCTGTGTTTACTTCGGTGCCATGTTAAGAGACTGCAGTTCGCGTGATCTGCGCTTCCGGTAGGAAAGGTCTTGACCAGACCTTGAACACTTCTTTCTTTCCCTTCTAAATGTTTTGTAAATAACGATGTTTTCCAAAACGTGTGTTGCTGCACTACATTTAGGATACGACGCAAGTTATGTGTGAATTGTCTTGTCACTGGTATTTAGCTTCTCCATGCAAATCGGGTTGTTGTTACAGATGTGAAAATGATCTGGGTTGTTGTGTTGAGAAACATCATGTGTGTTCATGTACCGTGTACTCACAACTAAGGGGGTTAAACTAACCTATAAAGCTATGCTTAGTGACATATGAGTGAAGAATGAATTCTTTTCTCAGCCTGTAATGACAATGAACAGTGTGTTCACATATTAAACAGGTTTACCTGTTCAACTGGCCGTATTTAGGGTAAAGTAGGAGGGGTGTTTTCCCCCCGGTTCCCTGGGGACTTCCTCACCCTCCTCAGACATGTTGTTACAATATATGGTGTCACTGTGTGGTGGGATACGATGTAACCCTTAGCTTGATTACTGGGGTTGTGCTAAAACTGCTTGAGGAACTGTATTTTCCTAAAAGAAAAGATTGTTTGGTCACTTTTCGTGTGTGCTTAGCAAGGCCTGTGGCCGATACTAATCGAGAATTGTGTATTCTCTCACTATGGAAAAACGGCGTTCCTCTTTAGAGTGTATTGCCATTTTTTGTGGTGATAAAGGGTTGTGTGTATCTGGTGATCTACAACTGGGTTAGATTGGCCACAGAAGCGCATGTGTAATTCTGGTACCGGGGCTCTTAAGGGGGCCCTCTCTATTCTGTGTTTTTTCCTTAGAAAAAATCAGATAGCAGGTTAGCACATGAGCTGTGTGAAGCTGTTGAACGCTTCATTTAGCTGACTATGACTGTGTCATACTATTTTTTGTCATTACATCGTATCATGGGTGTGGGGTCGTAAAGGGGTGAACTGGTAACCTTTCCTCCCCCTTTTTTCTGTTGGTCAGGGGTAAACCCACCTGTCCTTCGAGATTCCTGTCACGTTGCTGTTCGGCACGTTACGGGGGGGGGGGGGGGGGGGGGGGTCGTTTCCTGGTCCCACGCCCTGGAATATTGGGCGTGTGCACCGCAGAAATTCCCCCGCCATAGAGTATGTCACTGGCGCGTCTCTGTTGGTAAGACTTCCGTGTGCTGTTCAGGTCCATATGATGGATCTGTTTCAGGGAGTGGTCAGGGCTCCTCCTCGCGAAGCTCCTACTCGGGCCTTCTGTGAGTTGGGACTCTCCTTCCCTGTGAGGGAGCCTCCGCAGAGTTCAGAGCCTCCTCCTCAGATTGTCAAGGTGAGTAGAACTTCAAAAAGGAGTTCTGCTCTATTGTGTGTGTATTCGAGTATTGAGTGTGTATTGGTTCAGTGCCTCCTCCTCGGAGAGCCCTAACCCAAATATTACATAGCTCACTGTGGCAATATATTCTTTTCAATCTATACAGCTCGCGTGGGAAGTCTCTCTGGGGATTTCCGTCTCCTCCCTATGGGAGGGTGGTGGGATGTAAAAATGTAAAAAAAATTTACCCTCAGCCTGCGTCACGAGGGATTCATGTCAGTCTGTGTTCTTTCTTTTTTGAATAAAAAGAGGAAGGTACATGAAGCACGACGGCTCCGTGTTGTTCTCCCAGGCGACTTGGAGGAACAATGTTTGGTGTCTTGATAGACTATCCATTGATGTGTTTGGGTCTCGACGCATACATAGTGCTGGCTCGGTGTGTTTCTGTTACAGGATCACACAGGGGCTACGTGCGCTAGGGATGGGTACCGAATTCGGTACTTTTGAGGTACCGAACCGAAACACGTCGGTACTACCGAGTATCGAATCAAGTGAGAAACAGAAAAAAAAATTAATTTTTATTTTTTATTTTTTTTATTTATTTTTTTTAACTTTTTTTTTCGTGTCAACGTTCACACGCACAATATATGCTTACCTAGGATTTGACTTGATTCAACAACAAAGCAGTCGGAGCAATGACAAGCCGAAAACTGTCGAAATTGTAGTTATTTGAAGTTTGGATTTTTTTTTACGACTGAGGTAGGTAAATTAAATTTCGACAGTTTTCGGCTTGTCATTGCTCCGACTGCTTTGTTGTTGAATCAAGTCAAATCCTAGGTAAGCATATATTGTGCGTGTGAACGTTGACATGAAAAGAAAAAAGTAAAAAAAAAAAAAAAAAAAAAAAGTAAAAAAAAAAATTAATACAAAACATTTTTTTTTCTTTTTTTTTTTCTTTTTTTTTTAAGTACCGAAAAAAGGTACCGTTGGGTACCGGTATCGATTCACAGGTATCGGTACCGGTATCGGTTCAAATGTGAAAGGTACCCATCCCTAACGTGCGCCTTGGTTGCTTGTTAAAACAGAGTTTTTATAGGGCAACTGGGATGGAGTTTTGTCTCTTCCGAGCGCCAGTTTACTAGGTTGTCTCGACGAATTCTCGTTCATATCTGGGGGGTGTAAACGGAATAGATCAGAACATATGTAGAGAGGTCTCACGCCCTTGGGGTGGGCCACTGAGCACGGTCTAAATGGGGACCGTCTGGGTGGCGCCCTCTTTTTCATGTTTTAGATCGACACGCATGTCTGCCCCCTCTTCTGGAGTGGGCATGTCGGCGTGGTGAGGACACGGGACTGGTCTGGTCACGCTGGTCCAGGTCAGTTAACCCGTTGTCCGCCAGGGATGCAGATCTGCTGTTCTGGTACCCTGAGGGACTTGTGCTTTTTTCGGGGGGGGAAATGCCACGTCGGTCCGGGTGTTACAGGGTTAGGGGCTATGGATACCCTTGTTGTGTACATATTGTACTCTGCACTATTGTAATGGCTAACGGCCATGCCAACCTGTACACGCCCGATCTCGTCAGATCTCGGCCGCTACGCAGGTTCGGTCCTGGTTAGTACTTGGTTGGGAGACCGCCTGGGAATACCAAGTGCGGTGTGCTTAGGGCTGGTTCTCCATTATTTTCGCTCCTCTCTCACGCGTGGCGAAGAGGGGCCTGTTGGGGTGGTCTTGGACCTCCTCTGGTAACCCTGTGCTTCCCGTGCCGCCGGGCCCGGTCCGAAGTAATGTTCGTCGACCCGTAGGCCTGGAATAACCCTTTTTTTGAAAACTGAAACACTTGTACTGCGGTATAGCCAGTGTGTACCCGCAGGTGTGTTTGAGTTTTTTTCTTGAGGGGTTATAGGAACAACCACCGCATTGGGTAACGACAAGGTGGTTGATTCCCTGGTGTGTTGGAGCAGTGTCAACTCCCGGGTTACCCGGTTGAGGGTGCCCCTGCACGTTCATGACGTCTGCCAATCATGTCAGCCTTCTCTGCCTCAACCCCTCTGGGTGGGTTTTTTTTAAATGGAGGCTTGGTCATGCAACAACGCCAGCATACGCCCCTTCCGCCGGGGGGGCTGTTCTCAGCTAACTCCTTTGGCGCCTGTCTCGTCCGCAGTGCTCCAGGCTCAGGTTACAGCCTGTTGCCTGGTTTTTCCCGGTGCGCTGCCTGCTTCCGTTGGTTAACCTTTTTTGTGTGCTTACGGCCATGCTGACTGCCTGTGTTGCAGGGTCAGTGTGCCAGGCGGTGTGCTATTGGGGGGAGAGGGCCCGCTCTTGGAGGGGCCTTATCCGAATACGCTGGCGATGTGGGGGGCGGTGTCACTAAGTGACCGCCTGGTGGGGTCTTGATGCCTGGCGTCATTGACCTCTCCGGGCCCCCGTTTTCCAGGGGATCCAGTCCCTTCGGTGGGTCTGGGTCTTCCTTCGCGCTCCGCTGCTACGGCCTTGCCACAGGGTTGGGTTGCTCTTGACCCTGTGATTTCTGGGGGCAGTAACGAGGTTGTTCCCTCCGTTCGTTCCCGGGTGGCATGCGGGTTGTGCATGTGTGTAGTCGTGGGGTCAGGCCACGGTCTGCTCACCCTGTGCGTTGAGTTGCTTGAGTGCCTCTTCGCATGGTCGGGTCCGTCGCCCTCCCGGGAACCTCCAATAGGGGGGGTGCCCTCCATTAGGGGGGGTCGGGGGGGCTCGGTCCTCCCTGGTCTGATGGTTGTGGGGGGCCTCAACGGGGTATATTTGTCGGCCGATGGCTCTCGCTCGGCCTCCCTTGTGCTGAAGTGATGCCGAGCGAAGCCATTATGATACAGAATGATAGGTTATGACTATAACCAAGTTCTGTTAATAATGGTGACGCTCGGCATCAGACGCCGCTGCTGCCCTTGATCTCACCTTGTGGTGAAAGCTTGGGAAGGAGGCGAGTATGTGGCCCCACCCCTGCTTATGTAGGTAAGCTGATAGGGGTGTGGTCAGACGAATATTGGGATATAAAGGTACATTGTGGTCTTTATTCAGTGCGCGTGCGAGGTACAGTGCAGAAGTGATGCCGAGCGTCACCATTATTAACAGAACTTGGTTATAGTCATAACCTATCGTTAATCGGGGCGGTTTTGGTATGCAAATACGTGAAAGTGTGCACGAGCCTCAGTGTAGGAGCAAGGTGATATTTATCATGACAGGTGTGCGTAGGACCTGTGTACGCACGTGTGATAAATCCAGTTTTTTTTGTGCGTGCACACATTCTAAATTCTGTGCTTACGTGTGGAAATAGAACATTTTCTAAGAACTTGATAAATGAGGGCCCTGGCCTCTAAATGACGAAGTAGCAGACAGAATCCTTTGTCTTCAACGAGGGAAAAGCGCTGGTCGTCAAGTGCCATCATTTCTGTGATCAAGTTAGAGATCGCTTGAGCCCTTGGGTCATTTCTGTCAAACTTCTTTAATTTTGCAAACGCCTCGTTAATGGGTACAAGCCCCGCCGGTTCCTTTGCAGCTGGCTTTGGATTCGCAGCAGCTTTAGCTGCTCGCGCGTCGTCGTAGGCTTTTAACACACCATCGTAGCGGTGGTGATGTTGCAGGTGAATTATTATTTTGGATGTGTTATAGCCTGTTGCCCCTTTCCCTCCTCGTGGAACTTCTGCATTTGTTACAAATAGCAAGCAAACTGTTTTCCTCAAACTTTGAAAAAGTCCCACACTACTGACGCCATGTTTGTTTCCTATCCGTGCTGCTTCTGAAAGTTACGTGACTACGTCACAGCCAGGCATGAGAAAGCGAGTGCTGGATTTGTGAAAAACTCCCTCTTCCTAAACCACACGCTATCAGTCGTACCACAGTACTGTCAAAACGGGAGGAGCCTATAGTAAAAACAAACACCCTTCATCCCAATCCACCTACACCGCATTTAAAAAATGTATATATATTATCGGAGCTATCAATAATTTTATCGGGATGACGTCATAATTGCTGATATCGACCTGATAATTATCGTGCATCCCTAGTTATTATTAGCCGCGGCAGCCTCAGATATTAGCCCTTCATTAGCAAAATCCAGAACTAACGTTAGCTTAGCAGTGTGTCTCACCTGTTTATCTGATATACATTATCCTAGTTTAGCTTGGTTTAGGAGTCCATGGTAAAGTTGTATTATTTACAGTTTACTAAACAATTATTTTTCAATCTTCTGTAGATGGCCACGGTATTGCATTTAGTTGTATTTTCATTTAATTTAGTGTACTTTCTGACGAGGACGTGGTCTTAGTTTTTCCAATGTGACCCTGGAAATCACTTGGAAGACAAAAACAACAGCTGCCTGCATCAATAACCAATCAGATGTTTTGGCCATCAAATTAAATGCAATATCATAGGCTTATATTCATAGATCAGAACTATAGCAGTGCATCTGTCTATATATACACCCATGTGTTTTTCAGTTCTTAGGAAGATTTTCATGTCAGGATTTTCCTTCCTTTCCAATTTGTTAGCCTAGGAAAATAGAGCTACTTGTATAGCTGGTTATGGTCTGATGGTTCTTGCTTGGCTTTCTGTGTTCCTGATGAATTTCAACTGAAAAGTTAGACCTTTTGTTTGTTAGGATGAATGTACAATGTACTGATATTTCTTTCCTTACTTTCCCCCCAAGACCAAGACTGGTCTGAATATGACCACCCCTAGCCTCTCACACCTTGGTTTGAGAGAACTGTCTGTCTGTTTGGTGGACTGCATGAAACCGCCACAGCTGGACCAGGAGCAGAGCGGTTTGGATTGCATGGAAATAAGTATGGAAATGTTGACTTTAATCTGTAAACATTATGACTTTATAAGTGTTGACTTTAACCTCTTAAGCCAGACTCTCTAAATTTGCCTAAAAGTACATACCCAAGTAAAAGGAAGATTGCTCCACTTCTACAAGCTTGGTGGTACTAAATCCAGATTGAACTCTGCCATTGGAAAGATTTGGCCCGATCCATAGATGTATGACTTGGCCATAATAAGGTAATTTATAGGCCTGATATTCTATATTCATATTCCAAATTTCATATTCCAAATTGCATGCACAATCAGTACTGTATCTACAAAAAACCCTGTAAATCATCTTCCTTTCATTAATTTACCTTTTTTATTTATTGTACACTTGATCTCAAGAAGGTGCTGAATGAGCACCTGCACTTTTCACGTCTGGTGAGGTCAATGTTGTTATTGAGCATGGTGTTATTCACCTTCAAAATTAATTAAACATTTTTAGAAAATAATGTATATTCTCCTTTGGTTCATTACAATTTACTCGAGCATAGTAACAGACACAATATTTCTGCCACTGGGAATACATTCCCTGAGGTCCATCTATGTCCCTAGATACCAGGAACATGCAAATGGACATTGTAGAAGTGGAGCAATCTTCCATTTACTTGGGTATGTACTTTTTGGCAGATTTTCTGAAAATATGGCTACGGCTTAAGAGGTTAATTCATACGGATTGTATTAATTGGAAATGAATGAAAAATGTATATTGAATATCAGATTAATAATCAGAATAATCAGAAAAAAAATGTTTACTCTGGTTTAAAGATTCAAGAACAGACAGTTTGCTGTACAATGCAAATCTTACTTTGCTAGTCCGCCCTTCACACAAAATCACACAATACTTAAATGTATTTAACTTATTAAAATTAAATAAATATGGAGGTGACAATGGGTCACAGCAGCAGTTAAAAGTGTCTTTAGTGATTGACAGTTCGGGGGAAGGGTGACAGTGAGGTCACAGCAGCAGTCAGGTCAGAGTGTCTGCCTGGCACAAAATAGAAAGTGTGGGGGGGGGGGGATCACAGTTTCGTAGTCCTGGATTTCAGATGGCAGGAGGTTGAAGAGTCTGTGCTGGGGGTGTGTACTGTCCTTAATTATGTTATGTGCTCTCCTGGTGGCCCTGGTAGAGTAAATGTCCTGTAGTGAGGGGAAGGCTGCTCCTGAGATGTATTGAGCAGTTTTAATCACTCGCTGGAGTGCCTTCCTCTCCTTAGCAGTGCAGTTTCCATACCAGACCGTGATTGAGCTGACACTCTCAACCGTACTTCTATAGAAGTTGCTGAGAATTTTGGGCGGCATTTTCTCAGCCTTCGATGCTGGGATTCTTTGTGTGTGTGTGCGTGTCTCTCTCTCTCTCTCTCTCTCTCTCTCTCTCTCTCTCTCTCTCTCTCTCCCCCCCCCCCCCCCATATCTGGTCCGGTATCAATTCCCAGGTAGAAAGAAACATTTTGGGCTGCTTTAAATCATTTCTTTTTTAATCGCAATCACAATATCTGTCCGAAAAATCGCAATTAGATTGTTTCCCAAAATCGTGCAGCCCTAATCCTCAGTGGACCGGTTCTGATGGTACACAAACTGCAGAGGGTCCAGTGTGTCTGGGATGGTCTCCTTGATGTGCGACATGACTATCCTCTCGAAACACTTGATCACTATTGGGGTGAGTGCAACGGGACGATAGTCATTGAGACAGGTTACAGTGTTTTTCTTTGGCAGGGGCACGAGGGTGGTGGTCTTGAAGCAGGTAGGCACAATAGCTTGTGCTAGTGACAAGTTGTAAATGTCAGCAAGTACGTCAGCCAGCTCTGAGGAACAGACCCTGAGGGCACGGCCGGCTGCCTTCCGTGGGTTTGTTCTCAGAACCGTACGTACCTCTGCCGTTGTCACAGTGAGTGGTGAGTCCTGCGTGCTCTCCGTGGTCAGAACCCCTCTCTGTTGGTTGGTGTTGGGGACTTCAAAGTGGGCGTTGAGTCTAGAACTGTAGACGACTCTGGACTAGGCATGTGCCGGTATGACATTTTGAAGGTATGATAACCTTGGGCAAAAATACCCCGGTTCACGGTATATCACGGTATTCGGTAAAAAAAAAAAAAAATCCGATTGAACAAAACTTCTTTTATTACAGTGCACAAATCAGCTTTTCTGTAAGTGTTATTTATGAATGTGTGAAGACTGTCTGTATTACACACAGAGGGAACTGTATGACCACTTTCAAACTAAGTACAGAATAAAAAATACTTCCAAATAAACTTTAATGATTATGAATAGGCCTATGTACTTCAAACTTCAACTTCAAACTTCAAATTACTTTATTTTCCTTTCGGAACTTTATTTGTTCAGTGGTTAAAAGACAAACATACAGTCACAATACATAGATACTCACCACTATAAAAAAAAAACACCACCTATGTTAAAACTACAGTAAAAAGACCACTATATAAAAAAAACACCAACTACATTAAAACTACAGTACTTAAAGCACGATATATTAAAATCCATGTGGAGTAGTTCTATATGTATATAAATAATAAATAATAGTAGTACAGGTGATCTATATCCATTAGGGATGCCCCGATCGATCGGCCACCGATCGTTATCGGCCGATAATCAGTATAAATAGGTCCAGCTGCAGCTCCGGAGAATCCTGGCCGTATCTCGAGGCTACTCGAGTATAGGTCCAGCTGCAGCTCCGGAGAATCCTGGCCGTAGCTGGAGGCTACTAGAGTACACACAGACAGTGGAGCTTGTTGCGTGGTGGCGATGTCTCGCAGATAATACAAGTACAAGTCTAATTATATAATATATATATTTTATAAAAAAAAAAAAAATTATATAAAATAACGTTTAATTTTTTTTAATCAAAAACGATCGGTATCGGTATCGGCCGATATGGCTCACGACGATCGGTGATCAGTATCGGTGGCAAAAAACGTGATCGGGGCATCCCTAAAATCCATCAGGTGGAAGGGGGAGTCTATTTTAAGTAGTCCAAAGTCCTTGGGGGGGGGGGGCAGGCAGTCCGGCTTCCACCAGACCTAGGTGTTCAGCAGTATGATGGAGGTTTTTGTTAATGTAATGTAATCTACTTGCACAGATGTATGTTATATAGCCTAGTACTATTCTTACTGGATTAAACATACATTTAAACAATTAATCTTTTGTGGAAGATCAACAACCACCCACGGAACTATGTGTTGGGGATAATGGTTCCGCACGGACCATATTGTTTGTTACTTTCCTGTCAGCACACTAGCTTAACGTCAACAGAGTTTAACATTAAATAAATGTTTAGCGTCGTCTTTCGACATCCCCACCTCAGACTCTTATCCTTCTCATGATTATGAATATGTAACGGAACGTAGGCCAATCTCACTAACGTTAGTCGACCTAAATCAATTAGCAACATGATTCACCGGTACTACTAGCTAGCTGGCTAACTAGCTAACGTTAACTAGCTTCCGTCAAAACGTTAGCTGTAATGGATCATACATGATGTGGTGTGCTGTTAGTTATCTGAAAATAATGCTCTATACACGGGGGATAATTAACGTGAGCTAGTTAGCCAGCTACTGACAGTTTGTAAACAGACAGGCAGATTCGCAACATACCGTCGGCGCCTACCGTCTGAACGTAATTTGAAAGGTTTTGACACCGCGACATTTTCAAACCGCGGTAAACCGGTTACCGGCACATGCCTACTCTGGACTACACTGTGTTCTTAAACTATAAAACCCAGCTACATACCATTATAAACCTCTTACATGGAAATTAAGCTGAATAAAATCACCAAATCTCCTTCCTCTGACACTCTTCTCCATCCAGATAGCTCTCCTGTCAGGCCTGGGACGAAACCAAGAGGCTTGGATGGAAGAAAAGGTCTCTGCTGTGACCAGTGTGGAAAAAACTTCAGTTCAAAGACGAATCTCAATAAACACCAACGCATTCACACAGGAAAGAAACTCTATTCCTGTGACCCGTGTGGGAAGAGCTTTAGCCAGCTGTCTCATCTAAAAAGACACCAGATGAGTCACACGGGAGAGAAGCCCTACTCCTGTGACCAGTGTGGGACGAGCTTTAGCCAGCTGTATCATCTAAAAATACACCAGATGATTCACACAGGAGAGAAACCCTACTGCTGTGACCAGTGTGGGACGAGCTTTAGTGGACTGTCTAGTCTGAAAACACACCAGAGAATTCACACAGGAGAGAAGCCGTACGCCTGTGATCAGTGTGGGACAAGCTTTAGTCAACTGTCTAGTCTGAAAACACACCAGAGAATTCACACAGGAGAGAAGCCGTACTCCTGTGACCAGTGTGAGACGAGCTTTAGTCAACTGTCTAGTCTGAAAACACACCAGAGAATTCACACAGGAGAGAAGCCGTACTCCTGTGACCAGTGTGAGACAAGCTTTAGTCAACTGTCTAGTCTGCAAACACACCAGAGAATTCACACAGGAGAGAAGCCGTACTCCTGTGACCAGTGTGGGAAGAGCTTTATTAAACTGTCTAGTCTGAAAATACACCAGATGATTCACACAGGAGAGAAGCCCTACTCCTGTGACCAGTGTGAGAAGAGCTTTAGTCGACTGGATAGTCTGAAAAACCACCAGATGATTCACACAGGAGAGAAGCCCTACTCCTGTGACGAGTGTGAGAAGAGCTTTATTAAACTGTCTAGTCTGAAAACACACCAGAGAATTCACACAGGAGAGAAGCCCTACTCCTGTGACCAGTGTGGACAGAGCTTTAGTGAACTGTTTCATCTGAAAAGACACCAGATTATTCACACAGGATGGAAGCCCTACTTCTGTGACCAGTGTGAGAAGAGCTTTATTAAACTGTCTAATCTGAAAACACACCAGATGATTCACACAGGAGAAAAGCCCTACTTCTGTGACCAGTGTGGGAAGAGCTTTAGTCGTCAAGATCGGCTGAAATCACACCAGATGATTCACACAGGACAAAAGCCCTACTTCTGTCACCTGTGTGAGACTAGCTTTAGACAACTGGGTAATCTGAAATCACACCAGATGATTCACACAGAACAGAAGCCACATCATTGTAGTTTGTGTGATAAGAGATTCAGAACATCAGCATATTTGCGTAAACATGAGAAAATTCACCTGAGAGAGAAGATTCAGGGAAATGTCAAACCTGTCAATTCACTTGCACATTCCTAGGAGATAAACTACTGCTGTGACCAATATTAGAAGGGTTACACTCATAATGATGCTCCTGAAATGATATCAACGTCATTCACACAGGAGAGAAACTTCACATGAAAAATAGGCACCATTTTAACTAATGTAGCAGGAATTTAAAACCATCCAAACTGATAATACACAACACCAGTGTCTACTATTGTGACCACTGGAAAACGCTTCAGTACGCCATTACAGCTGTCAGTCCATCAACAATCATAACAATAATAGTGGTAGTAATATTTGGCCGTTCTTTTGAAATAAAAAACGACTACAAAGAGCTTTTGAGAGAGAAGCAGTACTAGCATAGACACGGTTTTCATTGACGACAACAGTTGTGTTTCTGTCGCTCTGAGGAGTGAGACAGACGGTGTGGATGTTCCTGGGACAATATGTCATGGTATAAGAGTGAACACATTTATTTAACCTTTATTTTACCAGGTAGTCACTTGAGATCAATGATCTCTTTTTCGAGCAAGACCTGGCCAAAATGGCAGCAAAACAAAAACAAACATACAATACACAAACACAGACAGAGACATAAAAGGCAAAGTGGGGCAAGGGGATACATTTGAGCAAACAAGATTGTCAATATATTGCTTGCTCCGCGGTTGCAGCTGGAGGCTATTGGGAGAGTGACATTTGCGAGGTCTGAGAGGTCTGTCCGCCACATGGCGGGTAACAGAATAGTCATGTAAAATAATTAAAACTGCAGTGTGTTTTGGTTTTACGAGTCGACGGTCGCTATTTTTGCAGCCTTGCGCGTCAACTCTCCTTGTTTACCGACGTCACATCCACTACCTGCTTGCACTGTAACGCTGCTATACCGATTAGCTAACGTTAGCTTAATAGCGTCGGTTAAATGGAAGGAGTAAGCCGGCCACTAAAATGAAAAAACACAGCGGTTTTCTCAGACGAAAAGGATAAGCGGGGCCACCCAACAAAAGAAAGTTTCGAGAGGAATGGAAGTTTGAAGATTAGCGGTGTTTCAAGAGACTGGCTAGGCTACTGGGGGCTGTAGTGGTGAGTTGTTAACTTGTTCCGTGTTCCGCAACTACTGTATGTCAAAAAGAAAAACAGAAACAACACATTTGTCATTGTCATGTTACTTCACAGTACAAATACGTGAGTCCTCTGTTGTGGTTGTGAGTATCCTTTATTAGCTTAACTCCGTAGATCACACAGGTCTCCTCCCCACCGTATATTCTCTCCCCACCGTATGTATCTTTTTTTCTCCCGCCCACCCACCCCCTCCTAATGTACAGTCTCCTCCCCACCGTATGTATATTTCTCTCCCACCCCCTCCTAATGTACAGTCTCCTCTCCACCGTATGTATATTTCTCTCCCACCCACCCACCCCCTCCTAATGTACAGTCTCCTCCCCATCATATGTATATACTCTGTCAGAATCTATGGGTAACATTACTGTATATTTGCATATCATATATGTCACAAATGTAACAGTACTATATACCTGTATGTCCGTCCCTATGCCATACATGTCATGATGTCATGTATGTCATAAATGTCACTATGAATTGAAAATGGGGGACCCTGATGTAAACAAGACAAACGTCTTTTTCTGGTCTGCATCCCCTTAACAATTGTGTGTATTGAGCCGTACTGTATTGTACCCATTCTGCAATCTGTTAAATATTGATTGATTGATTGAACATTTTATTAACAGATTGCAGAATGGGTACAATACAGTACAGCTCAATACACACAATTGTTAAGGGGATGCAGACCAGAGAAAGACTTTCGTCTTGTTTACATCAGGGTTCCCCATTTTCAATTCATCATAACATATATGACACACATGACATACAGATAGACAATACTGCTACATCTATACATTTATGACATACCAGATTTACAAATACAGTACTGTTTGTGATACAAACATTTTCTAAAAAAGAGAGTATATACATTTGACAAAGAAACTACACAAGACTTGCATTCACGCTCTCCAGCACACAGCCTCCCTGCCTGGCACAACAACCACAACAGTAGGGTCTATAGTCACAGTCAGGACAGTAGGCTCTACAAGTAGGCTCCCTTAAAACGCTAACACTATAAAAATAAAAAAATAAACAGTGGAGGTTAAAATAAGAATATGACTTGGCCTGAAAAAAAGTTCAGTCAGGAGAATTTCTTTTGCTTTAATCCCCGAGTACTGCACAAGAAGAAGTGTTTATTTTAGAGTAATGTTCCATGTATTGTCTTCATTGGTATTCTTTTAAAGGAATGGATGTTCCTTTATATGAATTTATCATCTTTAGTGGTTTTTCTATCAAAACGGTATAGGGTTGGAATCAATTAAAAATCAAAACAAGTTGTTTACTTTATGATGATAGAACATCCATTCACATTTACTTGTCATTAGGTTGGATAGCAAAACCTTTTCATGATGGAACTTGTACAATATTTGAAATAAAATCTACATCTTAAATAAAAAAAATTATTAGAATGTATGATATGCTAATAATATGGGGCGACATTGGCTCGGTAGAGCAGTCGTCTGGTAATCCGGAGGTTCCAGGTTCGATTCCCGCTCCTCCCAGGCAGTGTGTCGAAATGTCCTTGAGCAAGACACTTAACCCCTAATTGCTCCCGATGAGCAGGTCGGCACCTTGCATGGTTGCCTCCGCCGTCGGTGTGTGAATGTGTGAGTGAATGGGTAAAAATGTGAGGAACAAATTGTAAAGCGATTTGGATAAAAGCACTATATAAATGCAACCATTTACCATTGGCCATTTAATAATATGGATGAATTGTAAGCGTCAAGATAAGTGGGATGGTGTGAATTGATCTCTTAGAAGTAACTAACTCAGAAGTATTAAAATTAAATATTACATTTTAACCTACTTTGTATGAAAGGCTTCATCTAAGTGCAACAATGATAATTTTTAGAAAATCTGTTGCAGCGTATCTTGGAACTGTTCAACTGTACAAGCACACCCTTCCCATTATGTCTTTTTTCCTTTTTCTTTTTAAACGCACATGTGAATGCATTTTCTAAAAATGTTTAATGTTCTGGCACCATATTTTGGCTAAATAGGCCTCGTTTTATAAATGTGTATACAGAAACAATTCTGTTGCTTTTGTTGATTCATTCATTGATAACATAGTGCTGTAATTTCATTTTCTAATAAATATGCATGATCAAGTTCAACAACGTGTGCTTTTATTTTGATATTCCACGTTGAAATTACGTGATACATTAAGTGTGGGGTTGCCAAAAAAAATCCTAATTAAAATGGGATCGTGGTATAATTTTTTTTGAGAACCCCTGGATTACATGCATTCCTGGGGGGAGGGGATCTCTAACTTGTGATTGGTGGAGACAGGCCTCTGTTGGCTCCCACCAACTCGGTTCCCTTTGTCCGTACCAAAGAGCCGCTCAAAAGAACCGGATGGTTCTTGAACGTCACATCAGTCTCAGCCGGTTCCTCCGACTGAGTCTTGGCTGCTGCTGCTGCAGTCCTCTGTCCTGCTCATGTCCTCTAGTGGGACTGACATCTGAGCCCCGTCCTCCTGGTGATGGAGGCTCGTCAGGTAGTGACTGAAATGTGTTTTCTAGCTTCAGTGGACATGAAAAAGAGAGAAATGCGAAAAGATACATTTCATGCGTGTAACATGTTATATTATGTATACAATTGAAGTAAACAAAGGCTTGTGAAAATGTACAAGAAGATATATATATTTTATTTATTATTATCTATTATTATTTAATGTGTAAGAAGTATATTATTTTCAAATGATTTATTGCCATTCATGCTGTTTTCTATTACTTGGGTCTGAGAAGTGATCAATGATAGGTGCTTGATTATACTTGCCTTGCTAGGAACTACCTATAGGGGGAGCGTGCTGCCTGCTTCTCATTCATTACACAGACGTGAACGAGAGCAACAGCGTGTCAGATTCACATTTGTTTATTGTCACATTTTCTGTACCTTACAGCAAAGAAAGTGAAATTCTATTTGTTGTGGTCCCTTGACCATAGCAGCTTCCAATAAAATGTGCATAGAATAATAATAAAATAAAGATGAGAGCGTCAATGGGCTCTGTTGACGAGTCTGATGGCTTGGGGGAAGAAGCTGTTCTTCAGCCGGTTGGTTCTGGTTGTGTGGCTGCGGTAGCGCTTTCCAGACCGCATCAGCTGGAACAGTCCATGGTTGGGGTGATTAAGGTCCTTGATCATTTTCCGGGCTTTTTTAATGCACCGGCTCTCATATATTTCCTGGACGGGGGGAAGCTCACATCCACAGATCTTTTGTGCTGTCCTCACGACTCTGCTCAGCGCTCTGAAGTTGAGGTCGGTGCAGTTCCCCCTCCAGGCGGTGATGCACCCCGTCAGGGCGCTCTCTGTTGTCCCCCTGTAGAACGCCTTCAAGATCTTGGGTGTCATGCTGAACTTCTTCAGCCTCCTGCGGTGGTAGAGGCGTTGTTAGGCCTTCTTTACCACGTGATTATGTGGACGTCCCAGGTGAGTTTGTCGGTGATGTGGACACAGAGAAACTTAAAGCTGCTGACTCTCTCCACTGCAGCCCTGTCGATGGTGATGGGGTCCAGCTTCTCTCCCCCTCTCCTGTAGTCTATGACCAGCTTCTCTCCCCTCTCCTGTAGTCTGAAATTACATACCTAGGTTCCATCCTAGAGGCAAATCTTTCCTGTGACAAAATGGCATTCAAGGTAATAA
This sequence comes from Notolepis coatsorum, assembly GCF_963971535.1. NCBI lineage: Eukaryota > Metazoa > Chordata > Actinopteri > Aulopiformes > Paralepididae > Notolepis > Notolepis coatsorum. The sequence goes on along the minus strand of NC_140179.1, from coordinate 93,001,590 downwards.
AAAAAGTCAACCAACAAACTAGATTCTTGTACCGGATCTCCTCTCTGGTAAACAAGAATACCCTGAAGACTCTGGCAGGAGCACTCATTCAAGGGTACTACGACTATGCTTGCACCTCATGGTACCAAATCACCTCAAAGGCACTAAAAACAAGATTACAAACATCACAAAACAAACTGGTCAGACTTTTTCAAGTCAAGTCAAGAGTTTTATTTGTCACGGCATACAAGTATACAGTGAAATGCGGGGGGTCTTGCCCGCAACGATTGTGCATAATACAATAATAATATAATAAGAATCCAATAGGATGAGAACGACATTTGTGCAATAATACAAGTAATCAATGTAGGGCATAGTGCTGTGCATTGATGGGTATCGGTCAAGTGTTTATAGAATTGAGCGTTGAGGAAAGAAAGACTAATGTTAGAGAACTATGAAGAGACAAAAGCCATCCAGGTCGCAGTATAAAAAGAGAAGAAAAGAAGAAGAGAAACATGCCAAGGTGAAAGGTATGCAATTTTGTACAACTTCCGAAGCAAGCAGAGGCACTTGTACACACCTTAAACCATGGAGGGCAATCTGATTTGGATGGGAAGGAGCTGGCTCCGGAGTTGGAAAATGTACCTGACTTGCCATCAAAGAGCATGACAACTCTTGAGTTGTTGAAATTCATACACACAAAGCAGCTCACAGAAATATATCCCAACTTGTGTATTGCTCTGCGGATGAGTGCAACGCTACCAGTAACAGTAGCTTCAGCCGAGAGTTTTTCCAAATTAAAACTATTTTTTTTATCCACTTTTTCTCCTCCTATTTTTCTTGTATTTTCCTCCCATCCCAATTTAGTCGTTATGCCAATTCCCCCTCCCCTTCCTGGTCGTTGTGCGCATTTCCCCCCTACTTGCCGGTCTAGGGAGCCCTAAAGTATATCACATGCTTCCTCCGATACATAGGAGACAGCCAGCAGCCTTTTCACCTGACAGCGAGGACTCTCATTGGGTGAGTGTAACGCGTGGGAGGGCACACTACCTCACCCAGATCCCTTCCTCGCTGTGCAGGCGCCCTGACCGACCTGTAGGAGTCGCTGTTTACAACGACCAGATTACCACCCACCGGCTTCCCTCCCGCTGACACTGCCAATTGTGTCAGTATGACGACCGGCCAAGCCGGAGGCATCGCTGACAGCTGGATTCGATATCAGTGTCTCTGCGGTGGTAGACAGAAGCTTAGTCCGCTGCGCTACCCGGCCACAAATTAAAACTCCTGAAAACATACCTGAGGTCAACCATGGCTCAAGAACGCCTCAGTGGTCTGGCTGTAATCAGTATTAACCATGAGGTTGGTGGTCAGATTTCATATGATGATGTGATTGATGACTTTGCAGCGAGGAAGGCCAGAAGGATTGCACTGTAAATGGAAACCAGTAGGAGCTACAGGCTAACCTTGAAGTGTGATGATAGGGAGTGGAATGTAAATAGTTCTTTAGACAAAGTGAATTTGTAATTTGTATTTATTTGTTTGTTTATTTAGCATATTATATTTTGATTATATATGTGTAACATATTTTACAATACATCATTTTCTTTTAAAGCAAATGTGCATTGTTTGTTATTGTTATTATTATTATTGATTGTTAGCTAAGTTGTTTGTTTTAATTCTTTAGTGTGCACTTTACATTTCTTCTTAATTTTCTTTGAAAGCAAATTTGCACATTCTTTTATTGTTTGTTATTGTTATTATTGTGTGTTAGCTAAGTTGTTTATTTGTTTTAATTCTTTAGTGTGCACTTTACATTTATTCTTAGCTTTTGTTCTTGCTTGTAAAAAATAAAGGTGCATTACTTTACTGTATAACTCTTAACCCTTTCACTGCCACATGACAGAGGGTTAACCCTTTACTATCACACAACCGACGGTCATGAAAACAGTTATATATGCAGTTAGACAGTTACTAGTGGAAACAGTTATATATGCAGTTAGACAGTTACTAACAATCCTACACAGAACCTCTGACTTCAACAATCCCTATGCCATAAATGTCATGTATGTTGTGTATGTCATAAATGTCACTATGAATTGAAAATGGGGGACCCTGATGTAAACAAGACAAATGTCTTTCTCTGGTCTGCATCCCCTTAACAATTGTGTGTATTGAGCCATACTGTATTGTACCCATTCTGCAATCTGTTAAATAAAGTTTTCATTCATTCATTCATCCAAGATGATTTCACTGACACATGCCTTCTCTATTTGAACGACCACATCAAACAAGAGGTGGACGCGGGCAAATACTGTTGAACATGTGCTGCTTCATTGTGCTCGGTATGAGAGGGAGAGGGGGGTCTTGTGGGGTCGGGTGAGGGAGGGGGGGGGTGCAGATTCTACGTTGGGCGTATTGTTGAGGGATGAGGTGGGCAGTAAAGGGGTGCAGGATTTGGTTTTGAGTTTTGTGTTTTCAATTGGTTTGGGGGATAGGATTTAAATTTTATTTAATTTCTTTTGTTTGTGTTTAGGTTTTAGTTTTAATTATTAGGTTTGTATAGGGTGGTGATGTTAGGGATGGGTATTTTGCTTTGTTTGTGCTGGGTTTATTGGTTTTTCTTTATGTTTTATTTTCTTTGCCGGGTTCTTGCTTTATCTGCTCCAGTTGCTGGGTGTACAGTAGGTGGCGGTATGCGCCTTTCTGTGGTTGCGACCCGCCATTAATTCCAAAGAAGAAGAAGAAGTAGACGACAACACCGCGCGTCCTTTCTGCAGTCTCGTCGTTCAGGTAAACAAATGTACATTAGATTGGACGAATGAATGAATGAAAACTTTATTTAACAGATTGCAGAATGGGTACAATACAGTACGGCTCAATACACACAATTGTTAAGTAAACAAATCACGGAACGATAGCTAGTTAGCCCGCACCATCCACCATCCACCATCGACGATTCTGTAAAAGATCCAGAGATAGAGATTGAGAACTACTCAATAATCAGGAATGATAGGAACAAACATGGAGGTGGTGTCTGTATGTACATACACAAGGACACCAAATTCATCAACAGAAATGACCTGAATCATAAATCAATTGAAACTGTATGGGTGGAAATCCTATTCGAAAGGGCGAAATCCCTACTGGTTGGCACAGTCTACAGGCCGCCAGATCATAGTGGCTTTTATGATACAATGGATGGGTGTTTAGCTGGAGTTGAGGATGTAGACAAAATTCTTATTGGAGACTGGAACACGGATATGCAACGAAAAGATGCACCCGTCTTCAAGGCCTTCAGTAGGTTTTGTGATCTGCATGGCCTCAGCCAGCTAATCACCCAACCCACACGTGTATGTGAATCAACTCAGACTACCATTGACCTCATTCTGACCTCCGACAAGTCCAAGATCTCAAATAAAGGGGTTATAGCATGTGGGTTAAGTGATCATTATATGATATTCTGTACCCGAAAAAAACTAAAACAAAAGGCTGGCTGCCACAAAACAGTCACATCTAGAGACCTCAAAACCTACTCTAGCGAGGCCTTCAACCTTGAACTGGAGAGTCTGGACTGGTCAGATGAACTCAATGGTACACTGGTTGACGAAACATGGCTTGGTTTCAAAACCAAATTCTCAGCAATACTAAACGACATGGCCCCCCTAAGAACCACCAGGGTAAAAAATCGCGCTGAGCCGTGGATGCACTCCGAAATACTGGCCGCTATGAAAACCAGAGACAAAAAATGCTCTGAGTCTCGTAAAAGTCAGTCAAAGCTTACTAAAAGCACGAGCAGTGAACTCCAAGCCCACGTGACTGAACTCAAACTAGAAAGAAACAGACTAAGAAACGACGTAAACTCCATGATCAAAACTGCAAAAAAGAATTTCATCAATGACAAAACTGAGGAAAACAAAAACAAACCACGTGAACTTTGGAAATTACTCAATAATCAACTAGGATGCAGTAAAAAACTTAAAACCAGATTCTCAAACATAAACATAAAAACTGACAACACGCTCATCACAGACAAGCTGGATGTAGCCAATTACTTAAACATTTTCTTCACAAACATAGCCACAACACTGGTAAACAAACTACCCTCCCACTCAGGGCTTTATGGGGTAGAACACATAGTAGCTTTCTACAAAAACCTAGGGGTCCGCAAGGACGACTTCAAGCTGGAAACGGTAACAACAGATGAGGTACTCAATAAACTGAGCGCCCTCCAACCTAACAAGGCCACTGGCCATGACAACATCCCCTCCAAATTCCTCAGAGACTCAGCAGCCGCCATCACACCAATCATCACACACATAATAAACCTCTCCATAAAACAGGGACACGTCCCCAAGGACTTCAAAATTGCGAGGGTGACCCCTCTGCACAAAAAGGGCAGCAAATTAGACCCAGGCAACTACCGCCCTGTTTCTATTCTCACCTCCATCTCGAAAGTCATGGAAAAAATAGTCTACGAACAGGTCGAAAAGTACCTAGCGGAAAAAAATCTAATCTACGAATTCCAATCTGGCTTCAGAACATCCCACTCCACTGACACATGCCTTCTCTATTTGAATGACCACATCAAACAAGAGGTGGACGCAGGCAAATACTGCGGCATGGTCATGCTGGACCTACAAAAGGCCTTTGACACGGTCAATCACTCCATTCTGATTGACAAGCTAAAAGCAATTGGTTTTGATAGTCTATCAGTGAGCTGGATGCAATCCTACCTTGAGGGGAGGGAACAGATGGTGGAGGTAAACGGTACCCTATCCCCCCCCCTCACAGTGAGCTGTGGTGTTCCACAAGGAAGCATACTAGGACCGCTACTGTTCCTAATTTATGCAAATGACATGTCGTCAGCTTGTGACTGCAACTTGTTCCTGTTTGCGGACGACTCAGCCCTGCTGGTCTCTGACAAGAACAAGTTACAGGTTGAAAAAACCCTCAGCTCGGAACTAGGCAGAATCTGCATATGGCTCGCTGATAACAAACTATCATTACACATGGGCAAAACAGAGTCCATTCTCTTCGGTTCAAATAACAAACTCAGCAAGACCGACGGCTTCTCAGTTACAGTGGGTGACAATATTGTCACAAGGAAAGATGAAATTACCTACCTGGGGTCCATCCTAGAGGCTAATCTCTCCTGTGACAAAATGGCATCCAATGTAATAAAAAAAGTCAACCAACGAACTCGATTCTTGTACCGGATCTCCTCTCTGGTAAACAAGAACACCCTGAAGACTCTGGCAGGAGCACTCATTCAGGGGTACTACGACTATGCTTGCACCTCATGGTACCAAAGCACCTCAAAGGCGCTAAAAACAAAATTACAAACATCTCAAAACAAACTGGTCAGACTACTGCTTGACCTTACTCCTAGAACCCACCTCACCCCTGCCCACTTCGACAACCTAGGATGGCTTAGAGTAGACGACAGAGTACAACAACTTGCAATGGGCCTGGTCTACAAGATACACTACACGACCAAGGTACCCATGTACATGTCAAAATACTTCCCAAAGGTCAGTGAATACCACGATCACAACACCAGAGGGAGCTCCACAAATCATGTCAAACCCAGATTCGGCTCAAATAAGGGACTAAACACGTTTCGCAATTATGCCACATCAATGTGGAACGCCCTACCCAAAGCTGTAAAGGAATGTGGATCACTACCCACTTTCAAAACCTCTCTCAAGGGACACCTACGGGAGACTGCAATTCAACACTGGCCCCTGTAAATATCCTAACCCAATCATTCCAACCCCCTCCAATGTACAGTCATTTACCTAGTATGGTTTTGTCAATAGTTCAATGTACAATTGTGTTTGTTTGTACAGTGTCTCCTCCCCCCCCCCCCTCAATGTACAGTGTTACTTGTTTATACAGTATGCCCCCCGCCCCCCCCCCCCCCCCCCCAACCACCTCCAATGTAAATTACCCAGTATGGTTGTCAATATCCCAATGTACCCAACCCCCCCCACCCAACCTCCAATGTACAGTTTCTACGTCAAATGTATATACTCCCTTTTCTTGACTCCTTCTGTATCACAAACAGTACTGTATTTGCAAATCTGGTATGTCATAAATGTATAGATGTAGCAGTACTGACTATCTGTATGTCATGTATGTCATATATGTCTATATGAATTGAAAATGGGGGACCCTGATGGAAACAAGACAAACGTCTTTCTCAGGTCTGCATCCCCTTAACAATTGTATGTATTGAGCCGTACTGTATTGTACCCATTCTGCAATCTGTTAAATAAAGTTTTCATTCATTCATTCATTCATCCAGGTACTACTATAACGTTAGCTCCCAGTCCCAGAACGGTAGCTAGTTAGCCCGCACCATCCAGGTACTACTATAACGTTAGCTCCCAGTCCCAGAACGGTAGCTAGTTAGCCCGCACCATCCAGGTACTACTATAACGTTAGCTCCCAGTCCCAGAACGGTAGCTAGTTAGCCCGCACCATCCAGGTACTACTATAACGTTAGCTCCCAGTCCCAGAACGGTAGCTAGTTAGCCCGCACCATCCAGGTACTACTATAACGTTAGCTCCCAGTCCCAGAACGGTAGCTAGTTAGCCCGCACCATCCAGGTAATACTATAACGTTAGCTCCCAGTCCCAGAACGGTAGCTAGTTAGCCCGCACCATCCAGGTACTACTTAGGGGGCCCCAGGCTACACGCAGTCACGAAAGGGGCTAGGTAAATAGTGGCGTTAAATCGGGCGTCGGGAGCTGAGAGACAAAGCAAAGCTATATCCGAGCCATTTGTCATAATACCGTTTGTATACTTTATGATCGTTATCCTGAATTATACGTACAGATGCAGTCTGAAACGGTTCATCTTCACCTAGGCCCGATTATTGACCGCAAAATGGTTGGTGCGTAAAGAACGCCGGGATAGTGTGCAGCGCTGTGCGGCCTTCTGCAACCTACCCTGCAACCTATCCTGCTGCAACCTACCCTGCACCCTATCCTGCAACCTACCCTGCAACCTATCCTGCTGCAACCTATCCTGCACACTATCCTGCAACATACCCGGTACCCTATCCCCCCCCCTCACAGTAAGCTGTGGTGTTCCACAAGGAAGCATACTAGGTCCGCTACTGTTCCTAATTTATGCAAATGACATGTCGTCAGCTTGTGACTGCAACTTGTTCCTGTTTGCGGACGACTCAGCCCTGCTGGCAGGGGCGTATTTGGCACGGGGGACATTGGAATGGGTCCCCCCCATTTTTTCAGAATGCAGTTATGTCCCCCCCCCCGTCTGACTACCTGTATGCAAAGAGTAGTAGATGGGGGTCGCATTTGCACGGGCCAAGTACCCACTCGCTAAAGTACTCGTCTTTGCATAATAATAGCTCGGGTCGTCCCCTCAGCCGAGGTGTGTGTTAAAATACGTCATCACATACGGTATAAAGAGAGATAAGATAAGACATTCAGTGCTATGTCCGACTCCTACCTGCGTGCATGCAACAACGAGATGGCACCGTCGCCCAAGAGGAGAAAGCTACTTCTTCAAAGCAAACTAAGTTTTGCTACGCTGTCGCCCGGAGCTAAACCAGCAGCAGTGACGACACCACCACGAAACAGGAAGGCAAGTAACAGCATTTTAGCAGATTTTCTTTTTTTAATATAGGCCTAATGTATTTGTCCAGATTGACTATATAGCTATAGCTATTTGCCTGTTTGTTTCTCTTGAAAATAATCGTGGTTCATAAGTCCATGATTGATTGATTGATTGAAAAGTTTATTAACAGATTGCAGAATGGGTACAGTACAGTACAGCTCAATACATAAATTGTTAAGAGGATGCAGACCTGAGAAAGACTTTCGTCTTGTTTCCATCAGGGTCCCCCATTTTCAATTCATCATATGACACACACGACATACAGATAGACAGTACTGCTACATCTATACATTTATGACATACCAGATTTTCAAATACAGTACTGTTTGTGATACTAAAAAAATCCAGAAAAAGAGTATACATTTGACATAGAAACTGTGCATTGGAGGAGGTTGGGTAGGTGGGGTGGGGCTGTACATTGGAGGTGGGGGGGGGGGGGGGGGTTGGGTAGGATACAACCCCATTGTAATCATCCTGACTAATAATGATGAATTGAAAATGGGGGACCCTGATGTAAACAAGACTAAATTCTTTCTCTGGTCTGCATCCCCTTAACAATTGTGTGTATTGAGCTGTACTGTATTGTACCCATTCTGCAATCTGTTAAATAAAGTTTTCATTCATTCACAGATATTTGACAACACCGCAAAGCTGGTCACCTCACTAAACATCGATCCGATGGAAATGCCTCGTATCCGCAACCCTCCAAAACGTCTAACTGGTGACGCTGCAGCACATGTCCCAGCAACTTCTGTGGACTTCTTCAGAGGGGAGTTCTTCAAAATACTGGACACAGCAGATCTGCAATTCCGAGAGCGGTTTAATCAAAGAAGCTTTGAAGTGCTTCAGAAGTTGGAGGGTGTGCTTATTAGGGGAGAAAGTGATGACATTGTGGACAAGTATCCAGAGATGAACAGGAGGATGCTGGATGTTCAGCTAGCCATGTTCAAAGCAACTAACACCTATGCATCAAGCACAGAAGCTGCAGACATCCTGAGAGGCATGTTGCCTGAAGTCAGAGGTCTTTTTGATCAGGTGGAGGTCCTTGTGAGGCTGTTGCTGGTTGTTCCCTCATCCTCTGCTGAAGCTGAGAGGAGTTTCAGCGGACTCCGGAGGTTGAAGACCTGGCTTCGCAACTCCATGAAGCAGAAAAGGTTGAACAGTGTGGCAGTTTGTCATATACATCAAGAAAGAGTTGATGCCTTTGACATTAGAGAACTCTGTGAGGAATTCATCTCTGCCCATGATCGGAGACAACATGTCTTTGGAAGCATTGGATGAGTTTAAATGTGAAAATGTCAATTTAAATAATGGAGAAGTCACTTTAAAGGAATGAGGTATATAAAGTCACTTTAAGGAAAGAACAGATGTGGCTCTTGTATAATATAGTTTAGATACATTAAGTATAATAATGACAAAGTTAAAATTGTATAGTAGTCTACATAGAAACAGGTTTGTTATATAACTTATGTACCAGTGCATAAGAGTGATTTATGTTAATGTTTTGTACCTGTAATTAAATTTGATTAAAAGTGATTGGTGATAGATAAAGGTGATAGATACATTAAGAGCTAAAATTGTATATTGTATAGTAGTGTTTCTCAGGAACCTAGCATGTATTTTTTTTTTATCATGCATATCTTGTATTACTGTGTTCATAATTGCTAATTGAAGCACCATATAATAAATGTTCTTTCACCATAAACCTTTCAAATTTGTTTATTATTTGTCACAACAATACTTGTTTCTGTATGAGCTCAAAAAAAGTCAACCAACGAACTAGATTCTTGTACCGGATCTCCTCTCTGGTAAACAAGAATACCCTGAAGACTCTGGCAGGAGCACTCATTCAAGGGTACTATGACTATGCTTACCTCATGGTACCAAAGCACCTCAAAGGCGCTTAAAACGTTTATGTCACAAATGTATCAGTACTAAATACCTATATGTCCCTATGCCATAAATGTCATGTATGTTGTGTATTTCATAAATGTCTATATGAATTGAAAATGGGGGATCCTGATGGAAACAAGACAAACGTCTTTCTCAGGTCTGCATCCCCTTAACAATTGTATGTATTGAGCCGTACTGTATTGTACCCATTCTGCAATCTGTTAAATAAAGTTTTCATTCATTCATTCACTCAGTGTGTCGTTTACATGGAGAAATGGCGCCACCGCTTGGGAAAATGCGGTATTGCACCCCTGGTATTTAAAAGAAAAAAAAAATAGGTAGACGGCACCCCCCCCCCCCCCATCGCCGTCACTCGCCACGCCCCCAAATCTGTCCCCCGCACACATTGAGAGAGAGTTACGCCAGTGCCTGCTGGTCTCTGACAAGAACAAGTTACAGGTTGAAAAAACCCTCAGCTCAGAACTAGGCAAAATCTGCATATGGCTCGCTGATAACAAACTATCATTACACATGGGCAAAACAGAGTCCATTCTCTTCGGTTCAAATAACAAACTCAGCAAGACCGACGGCTTCTCAGTTACAGTGGGTGACAATATTGTCACAAGGAAAGAAGATATTACCTACCTGGGTTCCATCCTAGAGGCAAATCTTTCCTGTGACAAAATGGCATCCAATGTAATAAAAAAAGTCAACCAACGAACTCGATTCTTGTACCGGATCTCCTCACTGGTAAACAAGAATACCCTGAAGACTCTAGCAGGAGCACTCATTCAAGGGTACTACGACTATGCTTGCACCTCATGGTACCAAAGCACCTCAAAGGCGCTAAAAACAAAATTACAAACATCTCAAAACAAACTGGTCAGACTACTGCTTGACCTTACTCCTAGAACCCACCTCACCCCTGCCCACTTTGACAACCTAGGATGGCTTAGAGTAGACGACAGAGTACAGCAACTTGCAATGGGCCTGGTCTACAAGATACACTACACGACCAAGGTACCCATGTACATGACAAAATACTTCCCAAAGGTCAGTGAATACCACGATCATTCACAACACCAGAGGGAGCTCCACAAATCATGTTAAACCCAGATTCGGCTCAAACAAGGGACTAAACACGTTTCGCAATTATGCCACATCAATGTGGAACGCCCTACCCAAAGCTGTAAAGGAATGTGAATCACTACCCACTTTCAAAAACACTCTCAAAAAACACCTAAGGGAGACTGCAACTCGAAACTGGCCCCTGTAAATGTCCGAACACAACCCCCTCCAATGTACAGTAAATTACCAAGTATGGTCTTGTCAATAATCCAATGTACAGTGTTGTTTGTACAGTTGTACAGTGTCCCCCACCCACCCCTCCTACCCAACCCCCCCCCACCCCCCCCCCCACTCCTACCCAACCCCCCCCCCCCCCCCCCCCACTCCTACCCAACCCCCCCCCCCCCCCCCCCCCCCCACCACCCAACCACCTCCAATGTACAGTCCCCACCCACCCCCACCTACCCAATCCAATGTACAGTTTCTACGTCTAATGTATATACTTTTTTCTTTCTGGACTCTTTTTGTATCACAAACGGTACTGTAATTGCAAATCTGGTATGTCATAAATGTATAGATGTAGCAGTACTGTCTATCGGTATGTCATGTATGTCACATATGTTACGATGAATTGAAAATGGGGGACCCTGATGTAAACAAGACGAAAGTCTTTCTCTGGTCTGCATCCCCTTAACAATTGTATGTATTGAGCTGTACTGTACTGTACCCATTCTGCAATCTGTTAATAAAGTTTTCAATCAATCAATCAAACCCTGCACACTATCATGCACCCTACCCTGCACACTATCCTGCACCCTACCCTCTTTACAACCTACCCTGCACCCTACCCTCTTTACAACCTACCCTGCACCCTACCCTCTTTACAACCTACCCTGCACCCTACCCTCTTTACAACCTACCCTGCACCCTACCCTCTTTACAACCTACCCTGCACCCTACCCTCTTTACAACCTACCCTGCACCCTACCCTCTTTACAACCTACCCTGCACCCTACCCTCTTTACAACCTACCCTGCACCCTACCCTCTTTACAACCTACCCTGCACCCTACCCTCTTTACAACCTACCCTGCACCCTACCCTCTTTACAACCTACCCTGCACCCTACCCTCTTTACAACCTACCCTGCACCCTACCCTCTTTACAACCTACCCTGCACCCTACCCTCTTTACAACCTACCCTGCACCCTACCCTCTTTACAACCTACCCTGCACCCTACCCTCTTTACAACCTACCGACTCAGTGTCGTTGCTATTTAGGCTCTGGTTGGTACGGTGATTTTATATTGCTCATTTCATTTTCGAATTGAATGTGTTTTGCATGTGTTTTGTCACAATGGAGTTATTTAGCATGCATGTTTTTGTTTCTTAGGTTCAGTCTAAGTAAATATGAGTGACGAAGGGACCGTGTCGCCCAAAGAGGAGGTAGCGGAGAAGAGGGGGCGTGGAAGACCCCGCAAGACGCCGCAGGTGGAAAGTACTGTCGTAAGTAACGCTAATTCTTATATATAATATATATGTAACTGAGGGGTACAATTCCCTGACTGTATTAATAAGTATGGTATCATTAAACCACTACTGTCTTATGTACATTACTACTGGCCATACAGTACACAGGTATATGAGATGAACACCTCCACAATGACACGGTTCCACAACAAATCTTGGTTAGAATAATATTTATTAGCAGCAATAATAGTATATTACATTACTTTACTTAGAGTCGCGCTTGTAAGGCGAAGAATGTGCGTGAATAAGTCAAGAGCGTAAGTCCATTAGAATATTACGCAGGAGATAATGAATACCACCTGTATCTTAGGAATTATATCTATGGTACACTAGTAGGGCAGCGGGAGATACTAGTAGGGTCCCTCCGGTTGTAGACCAGCAGGGGGCAGGAATGTTCGAATGCAAACTGGATCACCGGGGAATCAATAAGCTCCAGCTACGGGAGACGGTACATTACTCGATCGGCTTTTATCCACTGACTCACCTCGTCCGTGGTCAGCTTCTTGAACTTGTCGCATTGATACAGCCGATGTTCCCCTTCACAGTACTGGCATTCAATCTTCCACTCCTCTTTCGTCGAGGGGGTGTTGTGGTTCTTGTGCTGCGGTACTGATTCGGCTTGGTGCATAACGGTCACCGACCGGCGGTTATCATTTAATCCCCGAGGTCCTGGTCTTGGGCTTGGTCCACTCCATACGAACGTGTCCAGTCGTAAGCTGCTGACCTCCCTGGCGAGGAACTCAGACAGGTCTAGGAGGGATGCCTCTGGGCCGTTGGGGTCACGGTGGTCTCTCTGCCGCCGAAAACGCTCTTGTCGGGCGGGAGGGAGCTTCTCTAATATCCTCTCTACATTAGAGTTAGCGTACAGTTCGTATATCCCTTTTTCCTTTTGGGACCCCAGCATCCCTACCAGGGACTGTACCTTGATAGAGAGGTCATCTAATGCTCTGTTGTCTCTGGCTGGGGGGAGACGGTCAATGTCTCTTATCTCTTGTATCACGTAGTCCCATATGCGTCCATAACGTTGGTCGAGGGCTACTAGAGCCGCGGTGTATGGGGTAGTAGAGTTGGAATATGCCAGCGCTATATTGTGCGCTCTGGGCACCTTCAGGTGCTTGAGTAGGATAGCATACTTGTACGTTTCATCTGGTACATCGGACATCATTGTCTCTAAGCACATTCATAGCTCTGTGTACTGTGCTCTGTTCTCGTGTGTGAAGTCCGGGAACGTCGGTGTGCCAAGGTACGATGCCATGGATGGCTGGCACATCGGTGAGCGTTGGGGGAGAGGCCTCCTGGGCGAGTCTCCCCGTGCATGTCGTCTTGGGCTGGTACTTGGTGGGTACCGAAGGTCGGGTACCCAGGTGCTGTTCCTCGGTGCTGACGGTGCGTCAAACTCACCCGTGAGTTGAGTCGGGGGTTTGTAGCGCAGTGCCTCGGGGCTGACGTCTGGGCTGTACTGGGCCTCCTGGTCCAGAGTACGTTGCTGCTGGTCGGCTTGACATTCCTCCTCTTCCTCTGCTAGGTCCTGGAGTCTTCTGTTCAGTCTCTCGGCGTGGTCCGGTTCTTCCCGGTTGCTGGGTCTCGTATGGACCGGCCGGGGAGGGGGTTCGGAGACGTGGACAGGATCCTCCTGTTGGCGGGGTCCCGAGTCGCTTGGTCGGGTAGGGGAATGTGCCCTAGACCCTTGTTGTGATGATCTCCGGGAGCTCCGTGCGGAGTGAGGGGGTGTCGCCATGGCAATCAATTTGTCCATCAGCTGCGCCTGCAGCCGGTCGCGCTCTGCCTCACGCTGGGCATGGGCGGCTTCGCGCACTGCTTCGCGCTGGGCATTGGCGGCGTCGCGCTGCGCATTGGCGCTGGCATGGGCGGCGTCGCGCTGTGCATTGGCGGCGGCGCACTGTGCATTGGCGCTGGCATGGGCGGCGTCGCGCTGTGCATTGGCGGCGGCGCACTGTGCATCGGCGCGGCTTCTTTCAATGTTCTCTTCCGTCTGAAGGCGTCTGGTCTCCAGTCTTATGCGGTCGTCTTCACTCCTTTGTTGCGCCTGGAAGCGCTCTCGCTCGGTTGCAGAATGTTCGCGTTCACTGAGGGCTTGCGCTTGGAGTTGCGCGTGAAGGCGCTCTCGTTTGTCTGCAGCTTGTTCGCGCTCGCTCGTCTGTTGCGCTTGAAGTCGATCGCGTTCGGTGGAGGCTGCCAGGGTGGCAATGAGTGCCTGCGCCAGCATCTTGTCCGCTTCGCTGGGGGAAGACACAGGCGGAGGTGATCGGCTTCTGGCAGTGCTCGTTGGAGATCCGTTCTCCTGTCGCGTACCGAGGAGGTCCATCTCCTGGGTGTGCGTCTCTTCTGGTAGTGGGTCGGGTTCCGTCCCTGGAGGGCTTTCTTTATCCTGGAGCTCTCCGGGGACTACCTCGTTGACGTTGGCGGGGGGTGAAGTCATGTCAGGTCCCTCCTGGTCCCCCCCGTGAGCTTGGTCAGTTACGTTAGAACCCACTAGGGTCTCTACTGGCGGGGTCGCCTGGTCGGTAGGGTTTGACATACTTTTACTATCTGCTTTTTCCGCGTTTAACGTCTGTATAAAGCTAGGTAGTAGACTGACAGCGTAGTCCTCTAGGTAAGAAGGTGGCTGTCGTCTGCGCGTCGGGCGATCTAACTTAGGAGAACCGTTTGTGGAGTGTTCATCATCGGCCATGTTAATATTAATATTATATTAATATTACGCTAATTACCCTCCGGCTCGAAGGACCAATTGTAACTGAGGGGTACAATTCCCTGACTGTATTAATAAGTATGGTATCATTAAACCACTACTGTCTTATGTACATTACTACTGGCCATACAGTACACAGGTATATGAGATGAACACCTCCACAATGACACGGTTCCACAACAAATCTTGGTTAGAATAATATTTATTAGCAGCAATAATAGTATATTACATTACTTTACTTAGTCGCGCTTGTAAGGCGAAGAATGTGCGTGAATAAGTCAAGAGCGTAAGTCCATTAGAATATTACGCAGGAGATAATGAATACCACCTGTATCTTAGGAATTATATCTATGGTACACTAGTAGGGCAGCGGGAGATACTAGTAGGGTCCCTCCGGTTGTAGACCAGCAGGGGGCAGGAATGTTCGAATGCAAACTCTGGATCACCGGGGAATCAATAAGCTCCAGCTACGGGAGACGGTACATTACTCCCTTGATCGGCAGACGAAAGCAGCAGCTATAATCCAAGTATGCGTGCAGCATAGGTGAAAGCCAGCCAGCCTCTCCTAGAGACGGGCTCGAGTGATGTTCCTCACGGTTAAATCCCACACAGTAGTGGGGTGTAGACGATTCTCCTCCGCTCCAACAGCCACAGGACCAAAGCAATAATCCAGTCGGAAAGGGCTCTGCATTCACCGGTGTAGATTCTCCGGTGCGCGGTACTTCACATTAACTAGGTCGAACTTGACGTTATTCCACTAAGCTCTGACACTTTACTATCCTATTCGCACGCGGTTATAAGTGCTCTATTTAGACGCACGGTTGCTCACTTCACTTGGTCGTTGACTCGTGATGAAGGCTTTAACGTTTTGAGGGTAACACGTTTCTAGGTTAACTTGACTTTAGGCTAAGTGCTGCTGTATCCACCTGCGACGTATTTATACGTACGGTGAATAATCTAATACCAGCCTTATTTCTGTCTCGTATTCTTGCGCAGAACCGGGCTTGTCCAGGCAAGCCTTGGCGGTAACTTTGAACTAGACATTGGGGGGTATGGCCGCGGCGCCTAGGGGAATCGCTTCCAATAGGAGAACGAAATATTATGGTCTGTGCTAGGTAAAGGGATATTCCGTGTATATGTACAAAGAATATACAAAGGATATCAGACGATATTCAAATACTATGCAATATATATCAAGTAATAAATATATATATTCGGTTTAATCTGATCCTTCGTAACAATATATATGCTCTGTATTATATATGGTTCATAGCTTAGCCCACCTGTTTCCCTACTTTGCACATGCTCAGGTCAGTTCATTACAGGCTATTGAGTGGCAGGGGGGGGGGGGGGGAGACAAAAAGGTCTCATCAGATTGGTAGCCTGTCAAAATGGACAATATCTGACCCTATACAAAGACCTGTGATTCCACTCATTGACACTAAGATTAAAGAGAAATCGGAGATGGTCACCTTTTTATTCTTTTTACCATTTCGAAGTGAGGACATCCATAACCACCTTCCTGTGGTCTAGCAGGTTCGTCGGTGGCGTGTGTAATCCGAACTCCTTAAACCTAGTCTTAAAGCCCCCATACCCCACCTCTGCTAGAGCCATATGAAATCCGTTTTATTATTTTCCAAATTCCATTTGATTTTTTCCCAAATTCAGTTTTTTCGTTTTAATATTTCAGAATTCTGTATTTAGCTTTTTATGCTCATTTTACCATCAGAAATAGTGTCTAATAAGTGGGAATGAATAAATGTCCACAATTGAATATGATATAACAGTCCATTTAATGTTTTTAAGTGCTGCAACTCAGAAATACAGTTCAATTTTACACAATACTTTTCAAATAATATTGTGACAAAATAAAAATACACTTCAAGTGTAAACAATAGATACAGCTAGCTACTACTGACATTATCACAATGACAATGTCAGTAGCCTAGCTATATCTATTATATTGTGATGAAATATAGTAATGCATAATTTAGGCACCTTTAGTTTATTTAGTTTATAAAGGACGGTGTATAATGACTATTGTTTGCATTAAACAAATGGATGAGTGCACCAGATTTAGCAAGAAGCTATCATTTCCATCTATAGTCCTATGTACTGTAATGTTTCATAGCTATTTCAATTTATTTAGATTATAAAGGGCAGTGTATAATGACAATCGTTTGTATTAAACAAATGGATGAGTGCACCAGATTTAGCAAGAAGCTATCATGTCCTAACGTTATAGCTATTTAATCACAATAGTGTCGCAAGTGTTTTTGTGGCTCCAGTCCACGGAACGTTGACAGAATTTGCAAAACACCTTATCGCTGGAGGCATAAAAGTCATTAGGATACTGCTCTGCTCTGAATTGAGGGCTTATTGGGGAATTACTTAGCTTCTTGACGATGTTAACACCGAAGCAGCGAGACGCTTGGAGACTGCTGTGTTGTGTGTAACCCGCTCTAGCGTCCGCCTCCCCGGTCGCGTGTGCACCAAACGTTCCACCCAAAAACGGAATTTCAGTCCAGATTAGGCCAAATTCTGCAATATTCCACGTTTTGCAGTTGATTCCATTTTTATTGGTTAATTCCACGATTCCGTGAACGCGGATTTCATATGGCTCTAACCTCTGCTCCTCCTTGAATGGATGATATAGCGGGAGCCGACGCAGAGACTGGCTCATGTAGCTGTCACTCACCTGTTGCCTTCTCCGTATTGGATTGCCCGGTTGCTATGAGCTCCAATTGTAAACACAGCAGAAAATGCAACAAGAGACCACACTACCGTAGTGTCGGCCTGCAGCCACACATTTCTTGCGTTTTAAAGTGTTTCCTCTCATCTTTCCCCACACACATGGCCTTGATGCGTAGAGCAATTTAAAACACCCCTCTACTCAAACTAGGCCGTGTGTCTCCTTCATGTCTGACCGTGTGGGTGATTGACTTCCCTTTTTAATTTGAGAGATTCAGAAATGACTGCGTTCACACGGCGCGCTAAATCGGAGCTAGTATTGCACAGGGCGTTTTTAGCTCCTATTATCAACGACTCATCATCCAATCTAGGCAGCTAACGCTATATCCACAGAGCTTGTTATAGTTAATGGAACTTGGCAACCGGTCGGCTCCGGCCACCTTAAAGTAGCCGTGGGTGTCAGTTTGCTGGCTGTGACCTTGAGAGAGCGAGATCTAGAGCGGTTCAGGCTTTGTGTCATAACAAAGTCTTTGATGTCCAGAGCTGCTTGCCGCCGGTGCAGGCCGTAGCCTATCTGTGACCCGTAGGCGCCGGGACGGTGTTGGCGGCGGTGGCTCTCGATCTCGTAGCCTGCGACCCCTACTAATAGGGGTGTAACGGTACACAAAAACCTCTGTATGGGTTTTCGGTACAGTGGGGGAAAGTTTGGCTTTCCATGTTCCACTCAGGGGTGATGTAGTGTGCAGTAACTAATTGTACTTGTAGGGCTGTCAACGAATATTAATATATTATATATTGAATTAATAATTGACTTGTAAAAAAATATATATATATATATTATATTAGATTGTGGGAAAAAAACAGCCCCCGGTGGGCGTACAGGGTGTCCGTGGATCCTTAAAAAGTCTTACATTTGTTTATCAATAATTAAGCCTTAGTTTGTCTTAAAATGTCTTAAATCCATTTCAGAGGTCTTAAAAATGCCATAGAAAGGAAAGATAAAATGCCATGTCATCTTATGTTTTATTATGAAATCTGGGGGGAAACGGTTAACGGGAGATAAAGTTTGACTTTTTGTTGTAGCATCACGCAGACCGGAATGGGGGGAACCAACACGGGTGCTTGTGTTGGTCGGCAACCATTTCAGCAACGGAGTCTAGCTAACGTTAGCAAGGCGAAGCGATAACGCTAACGTTACGTTTAGTTTAACATTTGCACTTGTTAATATGGGTAAAGTTCCAATTTAACGAGAACTGGCTCGACAATCCACTGTTGGTCTCAGTCAAAGACCATTACGACCCCCGCTGCAACAAAAAAAAGAGCAGTCGCGTCGCACATGCTGAGCGCTAAGCTTGTTACCTCTGCAAAAAACGCCTGCAAACTACTATTTCGCATTTATTTTCGGCCCCTGCCTCCACATCGGCTGCTCCATCAGGTAGGACTATAACATCTGCACCAACAGAAGTCCGGATAACATTCGGCTCCACGCCAACGCTTGAAGCTGAGGTCTTAACTTGAAAATAATCTATTCACGCATGTAAACAAGGACACGTTTGTGTTTATGTTCGATGAGAGCTTCACCCACTATGTATTTTTTCCTCCCACCCACCCCCTCCTAATGTACAGTATCCTCCCATCATATGTATGTTAGGATCTATGGGTCACAATACAATTCGATACTCTTAGTTACGCTGCTGGCTAGTATGACTTGAATGAATGAGAACTTTATTAACAGATTGCAGAATGGGTACAATACAGTACGGCTCAATACACAATTGTTAAGGGGATGCAGACCAGAGAAAGACGTTTGTCTTGTTTACATCAGGGTCCCCCATTTTCAATTCATAGTGACATTTATGACATACACAACTGAACATACTGTACGTGACATCATGACATTTATGACATAGGGACATACATGACATACAGGTATATATTGTACTGTTACATTTGTGACATACGATATGCAAATATACAGTACTGTTACCCAGAGATCCTAACAGAAAATATATACATATGATGGGGAGGAGACTGTACATTAGGAGAGGGTGGGTGGGTGTCTTAGTGTCTTTATACCTGTATCACTGTACACATTAATTAATACTACTCTAATACAGCTCAGTACATCTGATTAGCACTATTACTCAATAGTAGTACTAATGAATATATGCTATATACCCAGTTTAATCACCTGTACATTGTATATTACTTTTGCACTTTACTGTTACAGTTGCACTCTGGTTGAAGGCCAAACTTCTTTTTGTTGTACTGTACACCAGCGTTTCCGTTAGAACATATTTGTGCCGGTCTGGGTGTCCTGCAAGATTTCTATCCCCGGACATATTAGAGAAATTCCGGTCAGAGTTTTAAACAGCAGTCTGTTAAAATCACATTTTTATGAGCTAACAAATTCCGTTATATTGGACATTTGTATTAATTACATCAAGCGAAGAATGAGATTGATTTGCAGAATCAAATTACTATCGCCTCCCAAGTTAGTGCGATACGCTAATCCAGCATCAAGCTCCCGCCCCGCAGGCTCGCGGCTGCAGCAGCGTTTCCGTTAGCCGGTAATTACCGGTATTTGACCGGCAAAATCTGTTGAAGTCCGACATATTTAATCTCTCCGGTCATAGTGTCCGGTGAAAATAGTTCCCTCTGGGCACAGTTTGATTATTTGAATTGTATTTGGATGGGCTGGAGTTGGGTGGCCTATGCGATGAACGAAACAATCATTGCGTTTGTTGTCGTTGCTTCGCTCAGCGAGAGCTTGCTGCTGGATTTGCGGAAGGCATGCAGCTGCAGACCCACAGAACCCACCAGCTTTGCTGGCACAGTGCGGTCCCCAGACCTGGAAAGCTGCTCTGCGGGTCTGCAGCTGGATGCTTCTTGCAAACTAACTACGGCCGGCTCGCGCTGATAACAGCTTTCATTGTTGGACCTGCTGCTTGGTGGAGCAACGATGAAACGAATGTAATGAATCGTTCGTCGCATGGGCTATTTAATTTTGGCCTGTTTTGGTACGGTTCGGGTGGTCAAGTTGTGCTTGGAGGGAGTTGTTTTCACCGGACATTATGACCAGCACCAAGTCGTTGGGAGGTGGAGATATACATCACGCAAACCCACGATAATGTTGCCGTCTCTCTCTGCAAAATTTCTCAGTTCTTCGCTTGATATAATTAATACAAATGTCCAATATAACGGAATTCGTTAGCTCATAAAAATGTGATTATAACAGACTGCTGTTTAGTGTCGGACCGACTGCCCACATACGCGGTCTATTTTATTTCAAGTCAGCAGCAGCACAGAGTATCGAGGGACTTATTTTATTTGGAATATATTAATGACTGTATACGCAAAAGTAGCCTCGTTTTAAGTAATAATATTATAAATCTACATGCCTTGAGGATGACATTCTTTATATAGCCTGCCTATCAATTGTTTTAAAGCTCAATAAACTATGACCGGAATTAATCTCATTTGTCCGGTAGATTGAAATCTTGCAGGTCACGGAGACCGGCAACAATTTTTTCTAACGGAAACCCTGGGCTGCAGCAGCTGTCACACGCACCCCCAAATGAATCTCGAGTCGACATCGCTTCACCTCGTTGTATCAGACACGTCACACATATCATAATGTTCAACTTCACACACAGCAAACTGTAGTTGATCATCACATTGCCTCGTTTGCTAGCTCGTCGCCACATGCAGAGAGGACGAGCCACATGCTCGTAACGCATTTGTTGATTTCATTACATTTAGTTATAATCAATAATATGCATTACTATGTGACACGGCAGTCAACCAACAGTTGCATATGATTAAAAAATGTCAACACTCACTCACCCCGTCTCTCGTTGTGCGAGAACAGCGGGTCGTCTGGTTGGTTCGACTTTGATATCCCCATTGGAACAGGTGGACGTCTGCGAGGCTCGCAACGGTAGCAGCGGACTGGGGATGCTCTTTGTGGTTCAATCAATAAAGTGTACTTTGTGTACATTCAATCAATGTTATCTCTCGTACATCATAGAGGCTAGACTACTAGACTATAATGTCGTACCTCAGCCAGGAGAATTTAACTTTCCACTCGGGCCGCCGCCTGAACGCTCGACATTTCTGTTTATTTTCCGCGGGAGCATCTGCGGTCTCTGTGACTTCAGAAGACTCATCTTCGTTGTCAATGTCATTATTATTAGACCTGCTTGTGCTTGGTTTCATGAAATATTTGTTAAGTTTAGCTTGTTTGGCCATCTCTCTCTCTCGCTCGTATACCTGTTTGTCGTTATGGTGGCTGGCCAGACAGGCTCAAAAAAAGAGAGAAAAAAAAAGATTCACATCTGAGCGGCGCCATCCGTGCTTTATCAGAGTGAAGCAACAATGAAACAAATGTAATGATTGTTTCGTTCATCGCATAGGCTATTTAATTTTAGCCTATTTTAATACAATTCAAATAATAAAATTGTGCTTAGAGGAATTATTTTCACCGGACATTATGACCGGAGAGATTTAAATATTCGGACTTCAACATATTTTGCCGGTCAAATACCGGTAATTACCGGCTAACTGAAACGCTGCTGTACACGCAGTCTCATGCACTAGACCAGTGGTGCCCAACCAGTTGATCGCGATCGACAGGTAGATCGCGGGCTGATTTCAAGTAGATCTTGATTAATAAAATTTGATTATAATTTTTTTTTTTTTTTTTTTTTAAATCAACTCTGCCTCTCCTTGTTAACTACAACAAGCAATGCTGTTTGTTATTTAAGATGAGGTCGGACTCGGCACTGACAGATTTGTGTTCATTATGCTGCTTTTATAAAGCCTCAAATGACGGCTTACAATTATACAATTTTGGCTGGTAGCTCTCGGCTAGGTGGTAAATTAAAAAGTAGATCTTGGTTCAAAAAAGGTTAGGCACCCCTGCACTAGACTATTGCCGGAGCTTGTTGACATGACAGGTCTGGGAGGGGGAGGGGCAGTGCGCTGCAGCAGCACCAGCTGTGTGCCTGAGAGAGAAGTCAGCGAGTGAGAACTCCGCTGAGAATTGGATCATGTTTCTCGCGTGTCTTCGATCGGTTTTCACGATCGGCGAAAATAAAGCATTATCGGAATTCACCAATCTCATATTTATACTGAATATCGTCCGATACCGATTGTTGGCCGATCGATCGGGGCATCCCTAGTTCCAACGTGTGGCCACGTCTTGTTGGAGTCGTGATTTTGTTATTTTCAGGGCCACCATTAACTCTTCCAGGCGGGTGGTCGCTACTTGGGAGTGCTTAAAGTGTCCAACAATCTTCCGACCGATGGCAACACAGTCAATCACAGCTCTTTGGCTCAGCACAGCCTCATTCACAGCCAGCTGTAAGGTGTGGGCCATGCAGCCCAGGCTATCAACATTGTAATCCTCCATAGCCTTTGCCATGTTACGTGCATCGTCTCTTAGGACAACATGGACCATCTCTTTCGTTATGTTCCATTTCTGAAGCATAGCTACAAAAGCCAAACGGATCATATCGGCAGTGTGTGAACCTGGTAGTTCCTGAGAATCCAACACCGCTCTGTACAGTTTGAAATCTTTGTCCAGCCACTGCACCGTCAGACCTAGCATGCTGACAGGGTTAACATCACAGGTCCATATGTCCGCGGTGAAACTTACATGCATCGTTGTCTATCAGAGTATGAAGGAGTAAGGTGATCTCATCATACTTGGCTTGTAAACACTCCTCTGCAAAGTGACGGCGGCTTGGAATTATAAACCTGGCCTCTAAATTACGAAGTAGCCGACAGAATCCTTTGTCTTCAACAAGGGAAAAGCGCTGGTCGTCAAGTGCCATCATTTCTGTGATCAAGTTAGAGATCGCTTGAGCCCTTGGGTCATTTCTGTCAAACTTCTTTAATTTTGCAAACGCCTCGTCAATAGGTACGAGCCCCGCCGGTTCCTTTGCAGCTGGCTTTGGATTCGCAGCAGCTTTAGCTGCTCGCGCGTCGTCGTAGGCTTTTAACACACCATCGTAGCTGTGGTGATGTTTCAGGTGACTTATTTTGGATGTGTTATAACCTGTTGCCCCTTTCCCTCCTCGTGGAACTTCTGCATTTGTTACAAATAGCAAGCAAACTGTTTTCCTCTAAAACTTTGAAAAAGTCCCACACTACTGATGCCATGTTTGTTTCCTATCCGTGCTGCTTCTGAAAGTTACGTGACTACGTCACAGCCAGGCATGAGAAAGCGAGCGCTGGATTTGTGAAAAACTCCCTCTTCCTAAACCACACGCTATCAGTCGTACCACAGTACTGGCAAAACGGGAGGAGCCTATAGTAAAAACAAACACCCTTTATCCCAATCCACCTACACCGCATTTAAAAAATGTATATATATTATATATTATCGGCGCTATCAAAAACATTTTCTGGTTTATCGGGATGACGTCATAATTGCTGATATCGACCCGATAATTATCGTGCATCCCTAGTTATTATTAGCCGCGGCAGCCTCAGATATTATAGCCCTTCATTAGCAAAATCCAGAACTAACGTTAGCTTAGCAGTGTGTCTCATCTGTTTATCTGATATACATTATCCTAGTTTAGCTTGGTTTAGGAGTCCATGGTAAAGTTGTATTATTTACAGTTTACTAAACAATTATTTTTCAATCTTCTGTAGATGGCCACGGTATTGCATTTAGTTGTATTTTCATTTAATTTAGTGTACTTTCTGACGAGGACGTGGTCTTAGTTTTTCCAATGCGACCCTGGAAACCACTTTGAAGACAAAAACAACAGCTGCCTGCATCAATAACCAATCAGATGTTTTGGCCATCAAATTAAATGCAATATCATAGGCTTATATTCATAGATCAGAACTATAGCAGTGCATCTGTCTATATATACACCCATGTGTTTTTCAGTTCTTATGAAAATCTTCCTGTCAGGATTTTCATTCCTTTCCAATTTGTTAGCCTAGCAAAATAGAGCTATTTGTATAGCTGGTTAAGGTCTGATGGTTCTTGCTTGGCTTTCTGTGTTCCTGATGAATTTCAACTGAAAAGTTAGACCTTTTGTTTGTTAGGATGAATGTACAATGTACTGATATTTCTTTCCTTACTTTCCCCCCAAGACCAAGACTGGTCTGAATATGACCACCCCTAGCCTCTCACACCTTGGTTTGAGAGAACTGTCTGTCTGTTTGGTGGACTGCATGAAACCGCCACAGCTGGACCAGGAGCAGAGCGGTTTGGATTGCATGGAAACAAGTATGGAAATGTTGACTTTAATCTGTAAACATTATGACTTTATAAGTGTTGACTTTAACCTCTTAAGCCAGACTCTCTAAATTTGCCTAAAAGTACATACCCAAGTAAAAGGAAGATTGCTCCACTTCTACAAGCCTGGTGGTACTAAATCCAGATTGAACTCTGGGGGGGGGGGGGGGGGGGGGATCACAGTTTCGTAGTCCTGGATTTCAGATGGCAGGAGGTTGAAGAGTCTGTGCTGGGGGTGTGTACTGTCCTTAATTATGTTATGTGCTCTCCTGGTGGCCCTGGTAGAGTAAATGTCCTGTAGTGAGGGGAAGGCTGCTCCTGAGATGTATTGAGCAGTTTTAATCACTCGATGGAGTGCCTTCCCGTGATTGAGCTGGTAAGGACACTCTCAACCGTACTTCTATAGAAGTTGCTGAGAATTTTGGGTGGCATTTTCTCAGCCTTCGATGCTGGGATTCTTTGTGTGTGTGTGTGTGTGTGCGTGTCTCTCTCTCGCTCTCTTTCTCTCTCTCTCCCCCCCCCCCCCCCCCATATCTGGTCCGGTATCAAAGAAACATTTTGGGCTGCTTTAAATTATTTCTTTTTTAATTGCAATCACAATATCTGTCCGAAAAATCGCAATTAGATTGTTTCCCAAAATCGTGCAGCCCTAATCCTCAGTGGACCGGTTCTGATGGTACACAAACTGCAGAGGGTCCAGTGTGTCTGGGATGGTCTCCTTGATGTGCGACATGACTATCCTCTCGAAACACTTGATCACTATTGGGGTGAGTGCAACGGGACGATAGTCATTGAGACAGGTTACAGTGTTTTTCTTTGGCAGGGGCACGAGGGTGGTGGTCTTGAAGCAGGTGGGCACAATAGCTTGTGCTAGTGACGAGTTGTAAATGTCAGCAAGTACGTCAGCCAGCTCTGAGGAACAGACCCTGAGGGCACGGCCGGGGATGTTGTCTGGGCCGGCTGCCTTCCGTGGGTTTGTTCTCAGAACCGTACGTACCTCTGCCGTTGTCACAGTGAGTGGTGAGTCCTGCGTGCGCTCCGTGGTCAGAACCCCTCTCTGTTGGTTGGTGTTGGGGACTTCAAAGTGGGCGTTGAGTCTAGAACTGTAGACGACTCTGGACTAGGCATGTGCCGGTATGACATTTTGAAGATATGATAACCTTGGGCAAAAATACCCCCGTTCACGGTATATCACGGTATTCGGTAAAAAAAATAAAAAATCCTATTTTATTACAGTGCACAAATCAGCTTTTCTGTAAGTGTTATTTATGAATGTGTGAAGACTGTCTGTATTACACACAGAGGGAACTGTCTGACCACTTTCAAACTAAGTACAGAATAAAAAATACTTCCAAATAAATTTGAATGATTATGAATAGGCCTATGTACTTCAAACTTCAACTTCAAACTTCAAATTACTTTATTTTCCTTTCGGAACTTCATTTGTTCAGTGGTTAAAAGACAAACATACAGTCACAATACATAGATACTCACCACTATAAAAAAAAAACACCACCTTAAAACTACAGTAAAAAGACTACTATATAAAAAAAACACCAACTACATTAAAACTACAGTACTTAAAGCATGATATATTAAAATCCATGTGGAGTAGTTCTATATGTATATAAATAATAAATAATAGTAGTACAGGTGATATATGTCCATCAGGTGGAAGGGGGAGTCTATTTTAAGTAGTCCAAAGTCCTTGGGGGGGGGGGGGGGAGGGCAGGCAGTCCGGCTTCCACCAGACCTAGGTGTTCAGCAGTATGATGGAGGTTTTTGTTAATGTAATGTAATCTACTTGCACAGATGTATGTTATATAGCCTAGTACTATTCTTACTGGATTAAACATACATTTAAACAATTAATCTTTTGTGGAAGATCAACAACCACCCACGGAACTATGTGTTGGGGATAATGGTTCCGCACGGACCATATTGTTTGTTACTTTCCTGTCAGCACACTAACTGTTAGCTTAACGTCAACAGAGTTTAACATTAAATAAATGTTTAGCGTCGTCTTTCAACATCCCCGCCTCAGACTCTTATCCTTCTCATGATTATGAATATGTAACGGAACGTAGGCCAATCTCACTAACGTTAGTTGACCTAAATCAATTAGCAACATGATTCACCGGTACTACTAGCTAGCTGGCTAACTAGCTAACGTTAACTAGCTCCCGTCAAAACGTTAGCTGTAATGGATCATACATGATGTGGTGTGCTGTTAGTTATCTGAAAATAATGCTCTATACGCGGGGGATAATTAACGTGAGCTTACGTTAGCCCTTCGACGAGTGGTTTGCATGGACACTGGGCAGTAACGTTAGCTACAGCTTTGTTAGCCTAGCTAACGTTAGCTACATATCTAGCAAGCTATAGACAAAGAACGTTTAATGTGACTGATCTAGTGAGCTAGAATCAGAATATTCCACCCATCAATAGCTAATGTCAAATATAAATAACGCAATGGCCATACCAACCCGTTCGTTTTGACGGGAGCTAGTTAACGTTGGCTAGTTAGCCAGCTACTGACAGTTTGTAAACAGACAGGCAGATTCGCAACATACCGTCGGCGCCTACCGTCTGAACGTAATTTGAAAGGTTTTGACACAGCAACATTTTCAAACCGCGGTAAACCGGTTACCGGCACATGCCTACTCTGGACTACACTGTGTTCTTAAACTATAAAACCCAGCTACATACCATTATAAACCTCTTACATGGAAATTAAGCTGAATAAAATCACCAAATCTCCTTCCTCTGACACTCTTCTCCATCCAGATAGCTGTCCTGTCAGGCCTGGGACGAAACCAAGAGGCTTGGATGGAAGAAAAGGTCTCTGCTGTTACCAGTGTGGAAAAAACTTCAGTTCAAAGATGAATTTCAATAAACACCAACGCATTCACACAGGAAAGAAACTCTCTTCCTGTGACCAGTGTGGGAAGAGCTTTCGTCAGCCATGTGTTCTAAAAACGCACCAGAGAATTCACACAGGAGAGAAGCCGTACGCCTGTGACCAGTGTGGGACAAGCTTTAGTCAACTGTCTAGTCTGAAAACACACCAGAGAATTCACACAGGAGAGAAGCCGTACTCCTGTGACCAGTGTGAGACGAGCTTTAGTCAACTGTCTAGTCTGAAAACACACCAGAGAATTCACACAGGAGAGAAGCCGTACTCCTGTGACCAGTGTGAGAAGAGCTTTAGTCGATTGGATAGTCTGAAAAGACACCAGCTTATTCACACAGGATGGAAGCCCTACTTCTGTGACCAGTGTGAGAAGAGCTTTATTAAACTGTCTAATCTGAAAACACACCAGATGATTCACACAGGAGAAAAGCCCTACTTCTGTGACCAGTGTGGGAAGAGCTTTAGTCGTCAAGATCGGCTGAAATCACACCAGATGATTCACACAGGACAAAAGCCCTACTTCTGTCACCTGTGTGAGACTAGCTTTAGTCAACTGGGTAATCTGAAATCACACCAGATGATTCACACAGGACAAAAGCCCTACTTCTGTCACCTGTGTGAGACTAGCTTTAGACAACTGCATCATCTGAAATCACACCAGATGATTCACACAGAACAGAAGCCACATCATTGTAGTTTGTGTGATAAGAGATTCAGAACATCAGCATATTTGCGTAAACATGAGAAAATTCACTTGAGAGAGAAGATTCAGGGAAATGTCAAACCTGTCAATTCACTTGCACATTCCTAGGAGATAAACTACTGCTGTGACCAATATTAGAAGAGTTACACTCATAATGATGCTCCTGAAATGATATCAACGTCATTCACACAGGAGAGAAACTATACCACTGTGGGGAAAACTTCACATGAAAAATAGGCACCATTTTAACTAATGTAGCAGGAATTTAAAACCAAACACCAGTGTCTACTATTGTGACCACTGGAAAACGCTTCAGTACGCCATTACAGCTGTCAGTCCATCAACAATCATAACAATAATAGTGGTAGTAATATTTGGCCATTCTTTTGAAATAAAAAACGACTACAAAGAGCTTTTGAGAGAGAAGCAGTACTAGCATACACACGGTTTTCATTGACGACAACAGTTGTGTTTCTGTCGCTCTGAGGAGTGAGACAGACGGTGTGGATGTTCCTGGGACAATATGTCATGGTATAAGAGTGAACACATTTATTTAACCTTTATTTTACCAGGTAGTCACTTGAGATCAATGATCTCTTTTTCGAGCAAGACCTGGGCCCTATTCCCCGTACCTGGTTCAACTAAGTCGATCAAGAGTCCCATTATCCAGATTCAATTAACCCGATGTTTGAAGCCGGGATTTTCCTGTTCCTCGAAGGTGGATTCAGTCTCGTTAACTCGAACCAGTTTTGAGACCCAGGATAAGTGCGCGCGGCCGCTTCAGTTGAAAAGCCAGCACGTATCGATAGCAGAGATCCTGATTTTCTAACGGCATTGATTGATTAATTGATTTAAAACTTTATTAACAGATTGCAGTACGGCTCAATAGCCTTGCCGACGAGTTAAATGCATAATCTATAGGCTAATTTTAAGTCCCTCATTACCCCAATCAATCAGATTATATTTCTTTAAACTTGCCTGCTGGCAGTAGGTTTATGGATTGAATAATCAAATGAGATCTTGCTAGCGAAAATAATTAGTTCAACTGTTATACAGAATAAGGATACGGCTCTCTTACCCATTGATTGATGTATGGTGGATCTTTTACTTATCTGCACTGTGGTGTGACGGTTTGTGGTTTTGACTTTCACGCAGACGGCCCGGGTTCGAATCCCACTTCTCCTAGTCTTTTCCTTCTTTTTGCAATGTAGGAATAATTCAATTTGGTGCATGTTGAGAGCTATATAAAGAATGACATCCTCAATGCATGTAGATTTATAATATTTTAATTTAAAACTAGGCTACTTTTGCGTATAATCATTAATATTATATTCCAAAAAAATTATATTGGAAACGCAGGGTTTTGAACTCCGGTTGCCAGGATTGTGTACTAGCCGCTGCGCCACTGTGCCAGACGGGATATATTCATTGTTTATCCATTAATGGACGAGAGACCCGTGTTTAGAATATTTTTCTTTTGAATGAAGTTTTATCTCTTTATTCTCAAATGCATTAATGTGACGTCAACGGCTCATTCAATTTCTCAAATCCGTCAAACAGCGCATCTCATCAGACATTTTAATCCCAGTTACAATATCACACAAAAACCACAATCCACGCATAGACACTTCAATTTTATGCTTGAATGAAACACAATCCGGGCGCTCCGTTAAGCAAATCTACAGCGGAGAATATATGAAACTAATCGGAGCCAAACGGCCGATAGGTTTCATTCATTAAAAATATCCCCGCGGGATTCACATTTGCAATGCGCCGTTATTAAAATAACCACATGCAGCGTGTATCGCGACTCTGAGCGCCGTATATGACGTGCATTATTTTATTTAGGACAAAGTAAATCTATAGGCTCAATATGATTTATTATCAGCATTTAGTTCTATTATTATACATTTCAAAAGCCCCCTCTAGGAAAACGAAGCACAGAAACATAATTCAGAATGGTATAAATGGGATCTCTAGACTGTGAGAATCATTTCAGGAAGCGAGCTGTCATTTATTTGCGGGGGCGTGGCCATGGTTCATCCGGCTAACTGAAGTTAACCCTGCTCTCGACCAGGCTCAAACTTTTTGATCTGTTGTCATGGTGATTTGGACAATCGAGCGTCGGGGAACAGAAAGGTCCGGCTTAAGTCAGGCTAGACTGGAAATTATCCTGCTAACTCAGTTATCCAGGTACGGGGAACGGGGCCCTGGCCAAAATGGCAGCAAAACAAAAACAAATACACAAACACAGACAGAGACATAAAAGGCAAAGTGGGTCAAGGGGATACATTTGAGCAAACAAGATTGTCAATATATTGCTTGCTCCGCGGTTGCAGCTGGAGGCTATTGGGAGAGTGACATTTGCGAGGTCTGAGAGGTCTGTCCGCCACATGGCGGGTAACAGAATAGTCATGTAAAATGATTAAAACTGCAGTGTGTTTTGGTTTTACGAGTCGACGGTCGCTATTTTTGCAGCCTTGCGCGTCAACTCTCCTTGTTTACCGACGTCACATCCACCACCTGCTTGCACTGTAACGCTGCTATACCGATTAGCTAACGTTAGCTTAATAGCGTCGGTTAAATGGAAGGAGTAAGCCGGCCACTAAAATGAAAAAACACAGCGGTTTTCTCAGACGAAAAGGATAAGCGGGGCCACCCAACAAAAGAAAGTTTCGAGAGGAATGGAAGTTTGAAGATTAGCGGTGTTTCAAGAGACTGGCTAGGCTACTGGGGGCTGTAGTGGTGAGTTGTTAACTTGTTCCGTGTTCCGCAACTACTGTATGTCAAAAAGAAAAACAGAAACAACACATTTGTCATTGTCGTGTTATTTCACAGTACAAATACGTGAGTCCTCTGTTGTGGTTGTGAGTATCCTTTATTAGCTTAACTCCGTAGATCACACAGGTCTCCTCCCCACCGTATATTCTCTCCCCACCGTATGTATCTTTTTTTCTCCCGCCCACCCACCCCCTCCTAATGTACAGTCTCCTCCCCACCGTATGTATATATTCTCTCCCCACCGTATGTATATTTCTCTCCCACCCCCTCCTAATGTACAGTCTCCTCCCCACCGTATGTATATTTCTCTCCCACCCACCCACCCCCTCCTAATGTACAGTCTCCTCCCCATCATATGTATATACTCTGTCAGAATCTATGGGTAACATTACTGTATATTTGCATATCATATATGTCACAAATGTAACAGTACTATATACCTGTATGTCCGTCCCTATGCCATAAATGTCATGATGTCATGTATGTCATAAATGTCACTATGAATTGAAAATGGGGGACCCTGATGTAAACAAGACAAACGTCTTTTTCTGGTCTGCATCCCCTTAACAATTGTGTGTATTGAGCCGTACTGTATTGTACCCATTCTGCAATCTGTTAAATATTGATTGATTGAACATTTTATTAACAGATTGCAGAATGGGTACAATACAGTACAGCTCAATACACACAATTGTTAAGGGGATGCAGACCAGAGAAAGACTTTCGTCTTGTTTACATCAGGGTTCCCCATTTTCAATTCATCATAACATATATGACACACATGACATACAGATAGACAATACTGATACATCTATACATTTATGACATACCAGATTTACAAATACAGTACTGTTTGTGATACAAACATTTTCTAAAAAAGAGAGTATATACATTTGACGAAGAAACTACATTGGAGGAGGTTGGGTAGCTGGGGTGGGGGGACTGTACATTGGAGGTGGGGGGGGGGGGGGGGTAACTGTACATTGGATTATCGACAAAACCTTACTTGGTCCCAAGAAGAGGGTCTTGTGTATTAAATAAAGTTTTCATTCATTCATCCACTCTGGATCTGGTAAATCCAGTAGCAATACACACAATTGTTAAGGGGATGCAGACCAGAGAAAGACGTTTGTCTTGTTTACATCATCAGGGTCCCCCATTTTCAATTCATAGTGACATTTATGACATACATGACATCATGACATTTATGACATAGGGACATACATGACTTACAGGTATATAGTACTGTTACATTTGTCACATACTATATGCAAATGTAACAATATACAGTACTGTTACCCACAGATCCTAACAGTAAATATATACATATGATGAGGAGGAGACTGTACATTAGAAGGGGGTGGGTGGGTGGTAAAAAATATATACAAACGGTGTGGAGGAGACTGTCCATTGTTGTTGTGGTATAATTGCGAAACGTGTTTAGTCCCTTGTTTGTATGATAACAAGCCGTTTAGTTCATGGTTCAAAGTAATGGGGAAAGGGTGCTAGCTCGCCATCAATCAGAAGCTAGCCAGAAGACTTGCATTCACGCTCTCCAGCACACAGCCTCCCTGCCTGGCACAACAACCACAACAGTAGGGTCTATAGTCACAGTCAGGACAGTAGGCTCTACAAGTAGGCTCCCTTAAAACGCTAACACTATAAAAATTAAAAAATAAACAGTGGAGGTTAAAATAAGAATATGACTTGGCCTGAAAAAAAGTTCAGTCAGGAGAATTTCTTTTGCTTTAATCCCGGAGTACTACACAAGAAGAAGTGTTTATTTTAGAGTAATGTTCCATGTATTGTCTTCATTGGTATTCTTTTAAAGGAATGGATGTTCCTTTATATGAATTTATCATCTTTAGTGGTTTTTCTATCAAAACGGTATAGGGTTGGAATCAATTAACTTTAAATTCAATCAATTAAAAATCAAAACAAGTTGTTTACTTTATGATGATAGAACATCCATTCACATTTACTTGTCATTAGGTTGGATAGCAAAACCTTTTCATGATGGAACTTGTACAATATTTGAAATAAAATCTACATCTTTAATAAAAAAAATTATTAGAATGTATGATATGCTAATAATATGGGGCGACATTGGCTCGGTAGAGCGGTCGTCTGGTAATCCGGAGGTTCCAGGTTCGATTCCCACTCCTCCCGGGCAGCGTGTCGAAATGTCCTTGAGCAAGACACTTAACCCCTAATTGCTCCCGATGAGCAGGTCGGCACCTTGCATGGTTGCCTCCGCCGTCGGTGTGTGAGTGAATGGGTAAAAATGTGAGGAACAAATTGTAAAGCGATTTGGATAAAAGCACTATATAAATGCAACCATTTACCATTGGCCATTTAATAATATGGATGAATTGTAAGCGTCAAGATAAGTGGGATGGTGTGAATTGATCTCTTAGAAGTAACTAACTCAGAAGTATGAAAATTAAATATTACATTTTAACCTACTTTGTATGAAAGGCTTCATCTAAGTGCAACAATGATAATTTTTAGAAAATCTGTTGCAGCGTATCTTGGAACTGTTCAACTGTACAAGCGCACCCTTCCCATTATGTCTTTTTTCCTTTTTCTTTTTAAACGCACATGTGAATGCATTTTCTAAAAAAATTTAATGTTCTGGCACCATATTTTGGCTAAATAGGCCTTGTTTTATAAATGTGTATACAGAAACAATTCTGTTGCTTTTGTTGATTAATTTCATTGATAACATAGTGCTGTAATTTCATTTTCTAATAAATATGCATGATCAAGTTCAACAACGTTATTTTGATATTCCACGTTGAAATTACGTGATACATTAAGTGTGGGGTCGCCAAAAAAAATCCTAATTAAAATGGGATCGTGGTATAATTTTTTGAGAACCCCTGGATTACATGCATTCCTGGGGGGAGGGGATCTCTAACTTGTGATTGGTGGAGACAGGTCTCTGTTGGCTCCCACCAACTCGGTTCCCTTTGTCCGTACCAAAGAGCCGCTCAAAAGAACCGGATGGTTCTTGAACGTCACATCAGTCTCAGCCGGTTCCTCCGAGTGAGTCTTGGCTGCTGCTGCTGCAGTCCTCTGTCCTGCTCATGTCCTCTAGTGGGACTGACATCTGAGCCCCGTCCTCCTGGTGATGGAGGCTCGTCAGGTAGTGACTGAAATGTGTTTTCTAGCTTCAGTGGACATGAAAAAGAGAGAAATGCGAAAAGATACATTTCATGCGTGTAACACGTTATATTATGTATACAATTGAAGTAAACAAAGGCAAGAAGATATATAAAATGTACAAGAAGATATATATATTTTATTTATTATTATCTATTATTATTTAATGTGTAAGAAGTATATTATTTTCAAATGATTTATTGCCATTCATGCTGTTTTCTATTACTTGGGTCTGAGAAGTGATCAATGATCGGGTCTTGATTATACTTGCCTTGCTAGTAAGTAGTAACTACCTATAGGGGGAGCGTGCTGCCTGCTTCTCATTCATTACACAGACGTGAACGAGAGCAACAGCGGGTCACATTCAGATTTGTTTATTGTCATATTTTCAGTACCTTACAGCAAAGAAAGTGAAATTCTATTTGTTGTGGTCCCTTGACCATAGCAGCTTCCAATAAAATTTGCATAGAATAATAATAAAATAAAGATGAGAGCGTCAATGGGCTCTGTTGACGAGTCTGATGGCTTCGGGGAAGAAACTGTTCTTCAGCCGGTTGGTTCTGGCTGTGTGGCTGCGGTAGCGCTTTCCAGACGGCATCAGCTGGAACAGTCCATGGTTGGGGTGATTAAGGTCCTTGATAATCTTCCCGGCTTTTTTAATGCACCCGCTCTCATATATTTCCTGGACGGGGGGAAACTCACATCCACAGATATTTTGTGCTGTCCTCACGACTCTGCTGTCCTCACGACTCTGCTCAGCGCTCTGAGGTTGAGGTCGGTGCAGTTCCCCCTCCAGGCGGTGATGCACCCCGTCAGGGCGCTCTCTGTTGTCCCCCTGTAGAACGCCTTCAAGATCTTGGGTGTCATGCCGAACTTCTTTAGCCTCCTGCGGTGGTAGAGGCGTTGTTAGGCCTTCTTTACCACGTGATTATGTGGACGTCCCAGGTGAGTTTGTCGGTGATGTGGACACAGAGAAACTTAAAGCTGCTGACTCTCTCCATTGCAGCCCCGTCGATGGTGATGGGGTCCAGCTTCTCTCCCCCTCTCCTGTAGTCTATGACCAGCTTCTCTCCCCTCTCCTGTAGTCTGAAATTACATACCTAGGTTCCATCCTAGAGGCAAATCTTTCCTGTGACAAAATGGCATCCAAGGTAATAAAAAAAGTCAACCAACAAACTAGATTCTTGTACCGGATCTCCTCTCTGGTAAACAAGAATACCCTGAAGACTCTGGCAGGAGCACTCATTCAAGGGTACTACGACTATGCTTGCACCTCATGGTACCAAAGCACCTCAAAGGCGCTAAAAACAAGATTACAAACATCACAAAACAAACTGGTCAGACTTTTTCAAGTCAAGTCAAGAGTTTTATTTGTCACGGCATACAAGTATTCAGTGAAATGCGGGGGGTCTTGCCTGCAACGATTGTGCATAATACAATAATAATAATATAATAAGAATCCAATAGGATGAGAACGACATTTGTGCAATAATACAAGTAATCAAAGTAGGGCATATCGGTATATGTACATGAGTTTTTACAAGAGCATGGTAAGACATGCTAGGTCCTGTGATAGTGCAATACACTGTTAGCTACGGATGAGACACTGGGTCTTTATGTACACTGCTATACAATGCTATATTATACAATCTCAAGTTATACTATCCTATTTTTAAAGTGACCTTTCCTTTTGTAAAGTGACCATAAGTGTGAGCGTGTGCAGCATGAGTGTGTGTTCATGTTAAAGTGGCTGCTAGTGTGTGAGCGTGTACAGTGTGTGTGTTGTGTGTGTGCTCATGTGTGCTTGTGTGTGGAGAGTTCAGTGTTCAAGGCTCTGATGGCCTGGGGGAAGAAGCTGAGCCGAAGTCTCTCTGTCCTAGTTACTGGTGTTTGCAGGCGTTTGCCTGACCGCAGCAGCTTGAACAGGCTGTTGCTGGGGTGGTGAGGGCAGGGGCGGAGCTTCCTACAGGCGATATAGGCGGTTGCCTAGGGCGCCCCCAGAGGGGGGCGCCAAAATAATAATACAAAAATATATATATATATTATTATTATTTTTTATATATATTTTTTTTACTTTGCACAGTTTTGGCGCCCCCCTCTATATCGGCAACCATTATTTTTACATACATTTTTTTTTAACATAAGGGAAAATGAGCCAAAAATCTAAAACGGTCAGTCGGTCTGAGCCTCCGTTTTAGGTGTTCACAGTCAGAACATGCTAGAGTGCTGTGCATTGATGGGTATCGGTCAAGTGTTTATAGAATTGAGCGTCGAGGAAAGAAAGACTAATGTTAGAGAACTATGAAGAGACAAAAGCCATCCAGGTCGCAGTATAAAAAGAGAAGAAAAGAAGAAGAAGAGAAACATGCCAAGGTGAAAGGTATGCAATTTTGTACAACTTCCGAAGCAAGCAGAGGCACTTGTACACACCTTAAACCATGGAGGGCAATCTGATTTGGATGGGAAGGAGCTGGCTCAGGAGTTGGAAAATGTACCTGACTTGCCATCAAAGAGCATGACAACTCTTGAGTTGTTGAAATTCATACACACAAAGCAGCTCACAGAAATATATCCCAACTTGTGTATTGCTCTGCGGATGAGTGCAACGCTACCAGCAACAGTAGCTTCAGCCGAGAGTTTTTCCAAATAAAAAAAAAAAATGTATCCACTTTCTCCTCCTATTTTTCTTGTATTTTCCTCCCATCCCAATTTAGTCGTTATGCCAATTCCCCCTCCCCTTCCTGGTCGTTGCGCGCATTTCCTCCCTACTTGCCGGTCTAGGGAGCCCTAAAGTATATCACATGCTTCCTCCGATACATAGGAGACAGCCAGCAGCCTTTTTTCACCTGACAGCGAGGACTCTCATTGGGTGAGTGTAACGCGTGGGAGGGCACACTACCTCACCCAGATCCCTTCCTCGCTGTGCAGGCGCCCTGACCGACCTGTAGGAGTCGCTGTTTACAATGACCAGATTACCACCCACCGGCTTCCCTCCCGCTGACACTGCCAATTGTGTCAGTATGACGACCGGCCAAGCCGGAGGCATCGCTGACAGCTGGATTCGATATCAGTGTCTCTGCGGTGGTAGACAGACGCTTAGTCTGCTGCGCTACCCGGCCACAAATTAAAACTCTTGAAAACATACCTGAGGTCAACCATGGCTCAAGAACGCCTCAGTGGTCTGGCTGTAATCAGTATTAACCATGAGGTTGGTGGTCAGATTTCATATGATGATGTGATTGATGACTTTGCAGCTAGGAAGGCCAGAAGGATTGCACTGTAAATGGAAACCAGTAGGAGCTACAGGCTAACCTTGAAGTGTGATGATAGGGAGTGGAATGTAAATAGTTCTTTAGTCAAAGTGAATTTGTAATTTGTATTTATTTGTTTGTTTATTTAGCATATTATATTTTGATTATATGTGTAATATATTTTACAATACATCATTTTCTTTTAAAGCAAATGTGCATGTTTTATTGTTTGTTATTGTTATTATTATTATTATTGATTGTTAGCTAAGTTGTTTGTTTTAATTCTTTAGTGTGCACTTTACTCGCCTAGGGCGCCAAATGTGCTAGGTCCGCCCCTGGGTCAGGGTCTTTCATTATTCTGCAG
Source organism: Notolepis coatsorum (assembly GCF_963971535.1). NCBI lineage: Eukaryota > Metazoa > Chordata > Actinopteri > Aulopiformes > Paralepididae > Notolepis > Notolepis coatsorum. The sequence goes on along the minus strand of NC_140179.1, from coordinate 92,963,633 downwards.
GCTCTGGATTTGCACCTCTTGTTATATAGGACCTGCAGGGGTGGTAGTGCAATACCGTAGTACGCTCGGCTGAGCGTACCACTCTCTGTAGGGCCTTCTTGTCCTGTGCCGTGCTGTTTCCATACCAGGCAGTGATGTTTCCAGTCAAGATGCTCTCTACAGCTCCGGAGTAGAAGGACTGGAGTATCTTCCCCGATACTCTGAACTTCCTTAACTGTCTCAGGTGGTAGAGGCGCTGCTTCGCCTTTTTTATGACTGAGTCTATGTGTGTTGTCCATGTCAGATCCTCTGAGATGTGGACCCCCAGGTACTTGAAGCTGCTCACCCTGTCCACGGTAGCCCAATTTATCCTCAGTGGTGTGTGTGTCCCCTGCTGTTTTCTCCTAAAATCCACGATCAGCTCCTTGGTTTTACCAATGTTCAGGAGCAGGCTGTTGTCCTGGCACCAGCGTTCCAGTACCTCAACCTCCTCCCGGTAGGCCTTCTCGTCATTGTCAGAGATCAGCCCCACCACCACTGTGTCGTCCACAAACTTCACTATGGAGTTGGAGCTGAACTTGGCCACACAGTCATGTGTGTATAGTGAATACAGCAGGGGGCTCAGGACACAGCCCTTGGGCGACCCGATACTCAGGGTGATGGTGTTGGAGGTCTGACCCCCCACCCTGACCGCCTGGGGCCTTTCATCAGAAAGTCCAGTATCCAGGCGCTCAGAGCGGAGCTCAGACCCAGCTCGATCAGCTTGTCCACCAGTCTGGACGCTGAGCTGTAGTCAATGAACAACAGTCTCACATAGCCCCCCTTCTGGCGGTCTAGGTGAGAGAGGGTGCTGTGCAATACTTGGGAGACCGCATCATCAGTGGACCTGTTTGGCCTGTATGCAAATTGCATAGGGTCCATATCACTGGGGAGGGAGGCACAAATGTGATCCTTAACCAGCCTCTCAAAACATTTCATGGCCACAGAAGTGAGTGCCACCGGTCTGTAGTCATTGAGACCTGTTGGGGAGGATTTCTTTGGTACCGGGATAATAGTAGACACCTTGAAGCAGGCAGGTACCACAGATTCCGCCAGGGATAGATTACATATGGTGGTGAACACAGGGGCTAGCTGGTTAGCACAGGACTTAAGTATACGTCCCGTTATTCCATCTGGGCCAGCTGCCTTTCTGGTGTTTCTGGACTTCTACTTGACCTTACCCCTAGAACCCACCTCACCCCTGCCCACTTTGACAACCTAGGATGGCTTAGAGTAGACGACAGAGTACAGCAACTTGCAATGGGCCTGGTCTACAAGATACACTATACGACTAAGGTACCCATGTACATGTCAAAATACTTCCCAAAGATCAGTGAATACCACGACCACAACACCAGAGGAAGCTCAACAAATCATGTTAAACCCAGATTCGGCTCAAACAAGGGACTAAACACGTTTCGCAATTATGCCACATCAATGTGGAACGCCCTACCCAAAGCTGTAAAGGAATGTGAATCCCTACCCACATTCAAAACCGTTCTTAAAGAGCACCTACGGGAGGCTGCAATTCGAAACTGGCCACCGTAAATGTCCTAACTCAACCCCCTCCAATGTAAATGTCCTAACTCAACCCCCTCCAATGTAAATGTCCTAACCCAATAATACACGAGACCCTCTTCTTGGGACCAAGTAAGGTTTAGTCGATAATCCAATGTACAGTTAAGATGTAGCAGTACTGTCTATCTGTATGTCATGTATGTCATATATGTTATGATGAATTGAAAATGGGGAACCCTGATGTAAACAAGACGAAAGTCTTTCTCTGGTCTGCATCCCCTTAACAATTGTATGTATTGAGCTGTACTGTACTGTACCCATTCTGCAATCTGTTAATAAACTTTTCAATCAATCAATCAATCCTCGTCCTACGTCAGGCCATGCAAACAAGAGCCTCGCAGACTAGAGTCACTATATCTGGGCCCGCCATCAATTATTCATTGAGGAAAATGTCGTGTTGTGATTCCGTAGAGCAATGAACGCCAGCGGGCACAGCAAACGTGTAGCTTTAAACGTGACAGCCTGACGACAGCAAAAGACGGTATGATGTGGTTTAAAGTGGGGAAAAAATAACATTTGAACATGTCAAGCTTGTGCCTCGGTGCAGAGATGCTATGGGGAAATTAATTAAAAGGTTGTGTTAACCGGAAAAATAAACAAAATGTTAGGCTTATAGGTTCAATATATTACCTCTTAAATTTACTTTACAATAAGGCACATGTTTATACAATGTATTCAATCAGTGGTTATTGCAAAGTTTATTTTATTTAAATGTTTTTTTACCAAACATCAAAATAAGGTTTAGGGAACAATATATACCCTCTTATTCTTGACAGATACTGTAGCAAAGATATCAAACAGCAGGCTATTTGAGGCACAGGCAGCAAAGCAACAGTAGCGTCTTGTTGCACTGGTGCCATCTATAGCTGAACTGAAGCCTACACACACACACACACACACGCACGCACGCACGCACGCACGCACGCACGCACACACACACACACACACACACACACACACACACACACACACACACACACACACACACACACACACACACACACACACACACCAGTGGCGTTATTAGCCCTGGGCTTCCGATTATTATCATCCAGGCGGGAAAAGACACTTTGGATAGTAGGGACTGCATCTCTGCCTGTCCTGGCCAGGAAACACTTTGCAACTCTGATCTCCTCTGGCAGTAGTTGGATATTGTAATGTGTGGCGAAGGGTTACAGCAATTCCATAGAGAGAAACTGGTCTGAGGCTGGATAACATGCCTGTATGCCTCTCATAAGTTGTTCTCCAACTCATGAGAACCTGCTCTCAAGCTCTTGCAGCATTCTGTCGAGGACTGGATAGAACAGTCTCTGTCTCAGCTGATCTCCTGAGCTGAGGTCTGAGCTTGTGCCACAAGATGACTAAACTACATACTCGTCCATCCTTTTCTGCTTCCTCCTTTGGCTGGTAGTATGTTCCTCAATCCCAAGGCCATTACATATGGCCTTTGTCCTGTCATACATGTCCACTGCCATCTCTGAGGTGCGATAACCTTTGAGTGTGTCCTGCACTGTGCTTTTAAATAGTACAGATAGGTATTGAAGATGTGCACTTTAACGCAGCAGCACCTGGAGCCATCCATACCCATGTCCAGTGTCCACTGACAAAGTCATGCTTATGATACTGTGATAAACTATAATAAGCTTTAATCGAACCCTGGTTCATTTCCTCGGATAGACCAGTTGGTTTGGGGTGGTAAAGCTCATTCACTCTTGCAAGTGAACCCTGCTGCGGTTCATTTGAGATGCGAATGCAAAGCGGACCAAAGGCAGGAAAAGACCAAAAAATATAATCTTTTTTTTATGAGAAGACTGAGACATATGTATATAATGAAACACACAATACAGTTTTTTCCCCGATTGCTTAAGCACGATTTTCAAAACACTACACACAATTAGCACAACCACACACACAATTATCAGAATACCTCAGATCCTTTGCTAAATTAAACACTCTTGTCAAAACTATACACTAATTTATAAAAACTACATTTTGTTACCATATGAAACACACGTTTCATATGACTTAATTCTGTTTGAACCAGTTACACACTGCTGTGCTTAACCTAAAACACATTTAGCTATTCTACTTCTCAGTGATTAGAGTACTGTAAGTGAAGTACACAGAGAATGTGCAAATATACAATAAATTCACCAAACACTACACAAGACCAATGCTGTAGACTGATGAAAATATAATTTATTTATCTCCATATACCCAAATCAATGATGCAGACTGATGAAAATATAAATTTTCTCAAATCAGTCAACATTTCAACATGGAGAATCACAACAAAACATGTCCCAGTTTTCATGCTACTATGTGCATAACACTGTAAGCTCAGCAAATATCAGACAAACATAAAATACTGTATCCAGTACAGGTTAAAATTACAGTAAAACAAAAACCATTTTGAAAAAATTTAAATAGAGTACAGAAAATACTAGACAGTATCTCTTTGCCTATAGCTGGATCTGGCAAGATCATTTTTTGTTGTGATTACTACTTCCACTCGCTCCGATGCACATGCCGTTCCGCGTGTTCTCCAGGTAGATTGCTCTCCGCCGACACGTCCTCTCTCATCTGGGAATTTTGGCGAAGAGAAAGCTCCACCCGTGAGACTCCTCCTTGATCCCATCTTCTTCGTCACCTCTACCTGTTGCCAGACCAACTCCCACCAGCTCCCCCTGGCGATAGTCCTCTGCCAGGTCTCACTGCATCCAGAGCAAAACGAGTCACAAAGCAAAATTACACAACAATAATTACACAACAGTTGGAATGACAGTCAGACACATTCACGTGTCTACATATGTATATACCGTAATTCCTCTAATAGTAACCGGTATTCAATTAAAAACCGGGTCTCTATTAATGACCGGGTGCGCTGTTGAGCTAAGCAATTATAAGCCGGCCTCCTAATACAAGCCGGGTATATTTTGTTATTGTTGTTATATGCTGGCCTGGCTGTGCAGTAAATACCATATAATGGTATGGTGTTAATGTTTACCAAGAGAGTAAGCCTACCTCAGAATTGTATAAAACGAAGTTATTATTATTATTATTATTATTATTATTATTATTATTATTATTATTATTATTATTATTATTATTATTATTATTATTATTATTATTATTATTATTATTATTATTATTATTATTATTATTATTATTATTATTATTATTATTATTATTATTATTATACCAGTATTGTGATTGCACTATTATACTTTATTTTACTTTTTTTGACCACCTGTAATTGCACTGTTTACTACCGTATTTCAAACAGTACTTGGTTTCAATAAATGAACCCAGTACATTTGACTGGGTTCAAACTGACACAAAATGTTGATTTATTCATTATGATCTGTTTGAAAATTTGAAATATAGGCCTCTCTCTTATACATGCCTCCTCCTAATACAAGCCTGGTATCCGCTACAGTTGAAACAAATACAAGCCGGGGTTACTATTAGAGGAATTACGGTATGTATATATGTATGTATGTATATGTATATTTGTACTCCTGTTGGGGCCTCTTGGACCAGATCAATGTTTTATCTGGCTAAATAAAGGTTAAATAAATAAATAAGAAACTGATGATTTGGTCCTGTTAAATTTGCATAAATTAGGAACAGTAGCGGTCCTAGTATGCTTCCTTGTGGAACACCACAGCTCACTGTGAGGAGGTGGGGGGGGGGGGGGGGGGGGGGTAGAGTACCATTTACCTCCACCATCTGTTCTCTCCCCTCCAGGTAGGATTGCATCCAGCTCACTGATAGACTATCAAAACCAATTGCTTTTAGCTTGTCAATCAGAATGGAGTGATTGACAGTGTCGAAGGCCTTTTGTAGGTCCAGCATGACCTACAATGGTCTTTGCTAATGTCAATAGCTGACAGGCAGGGCTGAACAATACAAATATCACGTTGATTCATTTGACAGATTGTTGTCGGTTTTGTCTATTTGCGGTGGTTCTAACTGATATTGTGTTGGTCCACAAATAAATCTTTTTATGGGAAACCTTGAATGGCCAACAATGGGACTTGTGGATTCCGACCGTGCTCCGATCCTCTTTGAAAGAGGGGGATCCGTCGCAACAAATTATTTCGTTCTATTCAAATGTGGATTTATTTTATAGTTTAATTATTCTAAATTAATAAGAATAACAGAGCAGTTGATGCAGAAAAATAAAAGACAACAGAATATATTCTGGAGTCAGTGAGTCCCTTAGCTGTCCAGCAGTTCGCCTCAAGAAGCTCCCGTCTGTCCAGTGAGTCTGTCATATAGCTAAACGTAGGAGTTCCTGGCCCTCCCTCGACAGAGAGAGAGAGAACTCTCAAGGTCATGCCGGTTACCATGGAACCTCAACAGTAGATATGGCATATTGTAGACACTGTTTCATAGTCCTTTTACAATAGATATAATTATAGATAGATAGATATAAATAGATAGCTTTATAGATATATTTTACAAATGCCCCTTGGTCATAGTTTTATTATGACAGATATGATATTCATATCTATAAAACCACCACCACAATATGAAAACAGCTTATAATTAATCATACCAAAATAAAAACGTCATATACTCTCCAAACATGAATCAACATTTCTCATCCACTCAACTCTTCCTTCATTTGAGCAGCAGGGCTGCAGGCTTGAGAACTGGAGAGATGCTCCGCTGTTTATTGACCTCCCATCTGGATTCACATAATACACCACTCAATGCTGATTCATAACTGTTTTATGGAGCAATACACAAGGCCTATTATGATTGGTGGCTTGAGGGGGGGACCCTGATGGAAACAAGACAAACGTCTTTCTCAGGTCTGCATCCCCTTAACAATTGTATGTATTGAGCCGTACTGTATTGTACCCATTCTGCAATCTGTTAAATAAAGTTTTCATTCACTCATTCATTCATGAGACCTATGGCCTTGGTAGGACCACTTTTACTGTTTAGTGGGTGTAATTATGCTCTTTTGGGGCCAAATTGCTTGCCTTGTCCCTTTTTGGGAAGGCATGTTAAAAGAAAATATATATATTCATTGTCCTTCACCTTTGTGGCAAGGTTGGCGCATATTTCCCTTATGCCCTATCCCCTGGTGCTTTTGCCAATGAATAGTGTGAAATATGATGCCCAGGACTCGGAGCCACTCGTGAAGGGCTTTTAAAGCCAAGCCTTGCTCGTCTTCTGAAGAATCTCTAGGTGTGCAGCTGGTCCGTACACAATCAGTTGGCCTTGAGTATAATCCTCTGAAGAGCATAGCTGATAGGTCTTTTCACATGGCCTTAGTGCATTCTCTGTCTTTTGCTTTTATATATACATAAAAGAAAAATATATATATAAACCTTCTAAACTGATTCAGAGTCAGCCACAGCAGGTAGATTCCTATACATTGACTTAAATACCACTGACCTGGGGGAGGCAAACACTTTTATTGAGCACTAGCTGGCCTGCATGCTACTTTTGGAAGGTGGTTTGATTTGCATGGTGGCCTAACTTTTTTTTGGCATTGTAATTTAGACTTTGACTTCTCTTGACTTTCAATGCACTTTCTTCTTCCTTTATTTTGTTGTACATTGCATTCATGTGCTTTGGCATGAACTGATGAACTGAAACCATGATGTTCTGTAGCATGATGCTTCACACTGAGTGAATGAAAACTTTATTTAACAGATTGCAGAATGGGTATAATACAGTACGGCTCAATACACACAATTGTTAAGGGGATGCAGACCTGAGAAAGACGTTTGTCTTGTTTCCATCAGGGTCCCCCATTTTCAATTCATATAGACATTTATGACATACACAACATACATGACATTTATGGCATAGGGACATATAGGTATTTAGTACTGATACATTTGTGACATAAACGGTATTCAAATATACAGTACTGTTACCCCTAGATCCTGACAGAGTATATACATATGATGGGGAGGGGACTGTACATTAGGAGGGGGTGGGTGGGTGGGAGAGAAATATACATACGGCGGGGAGGGAATATATACATGCGGTGGGGAGGAGACTGTCTATTAGGAGGTGGTGGGGGTTTTGGGCATTTACGGTGGCCAGTTTCGAATTGCAGCCTCCCGTAGGTGCTCTTTAAGAGCGGTTTTGAATGTGGGTAGGGATTCACATTCCTTTACAGCTTTGGGTAGGGCGTTCCACATTGATGTGGCATAATTGCGAAACGTATTTAGTCCCTTGTTTGAGCCGAATCTGGGTTTAACATGATTTGTTGAGCTTCCTCTGGTGTAGTGGTTGTGGTATTCACTGACCTTTGGGAAGTATTTTGACATGTACATGGGTACCTTAGTCGTATAGTGTATCTTGTAGACCAGGCCCATTGCAAGTTGCTGTACTCTGTTGTCTACTCTAAGCCATCCTAGGTTGTCAAAGTGGGCAGGGGTGAGGTGGGTTCTGGGGGTAAGGTCAAGTAGTAGTCTGACCAGTTTGTTTTGTGATGTTTGTAATTTTGTTTTAAGCGCCTTTGAGGTGCTTTGGTACCATGAGGTGCACGCATAGTCGTAGTACCCTTGAATGAGTGCTCCTGCCAGAGTCTTCAGGGTATTCTTGTTTACCAGAGAGGAGATCCGGTACAAGAATCTAGTTCGTTGGTTGACTTTTTTTATTACATTGGATGCCATTTTGTCACAGGAAAGATTTGCCTCTAGGATGGAACCCAGGTAGGTAATTTCGTCTTTCCTTGTGACAATATTGTCACCCACTGCAACTGAGAAGCCGTCGGTCTTGCTGAGTTTGTTATTTGAACCGAAGAGAATGGACTCTGTTTTGCCCATGTGTAATGATAGTTTGTTATCAGCGAGCCATATGCAGATTTGGCCTAGTTCCGAGCTGAGGGTTTTTTCAACCTGCAACTTGTTCTTGTCAGAGACCAGCAGGGCTGAGTCGTCCGCAAACAGGAACAAGTTGCAGTCACAGGCTGACGACATGTCATTTGCATAAATTAGGAAGAGTAGCGGTCCTAGTAATGTACCGTAATTCCTCTAATAGTAACCCCGGCTTGTATTTGTTTCAACTGTAGCGGGTACCAGGCTTGTATTAGGAGGAGGCCTGTATAAGAGGGAGGCCTATATTTCAAATTTTCAAACGGATCATAATGAATAAATCAACATTTTGTGTCAGTTTGAACCCAGTAAAATGTACTGGGTTCATTTATTGAAACCAAGTACTGTATGAAATAGTAAACAGTGCAATTACAGGTGGTCACTGGTCATTTCAACGTTTTCAAAGTGAAATCAAGTAACTAGCTCAGTATGCAGCTCAGTATATTAGTAACCCGGCTTGTATTAGGAGGCCGGCTTATAATTGCTTAGCTCAAGAGCGCACCCGGCCATTAATAGAGACGCGGCTTGTATTTGAGACCCGGTTACTATTAGAGGAATTACGGTATGCTTCCTTGTGGAACACCACAGCTCACTGTGAGGGGGGGGGGGATAGAGTACCGTTAGAGTACAGATTCTACGTTGGGCGTATTGTTGAGGGATGAGGTGGGCAGTATAGGGGTGCAGGATTTGGGTTTGGGTTTAGTGTTTTCAATGGACCTATCTCAAACCCTGCCCTCTTTTCTTGATCCTCCAATCGCAACTGTCGTGAAGTGGATTTCCCAAGCTATTTCGGTTCTGCTCTGCTTCAGAACCGGGTTGCTGGTACTCTGCGTTGTGATTCAATACCTTAAAGCTCTGGGAATCACTTCTCTTCAAACTGACCAGTGCAGGCAGAAGGAATTTAGGAGGAAAAAGGTTATATATCAGCTGTTTAATCAAAGTTTAAGAGTGTATACAAATTACAATAAGAAAATGCTATAGTTGTGATCACAAACACTATGCCGTAAGTGATACAACCAGACTAATATTACAGTATAAAGAATGATAGTTAATAAGTTGTTGATGGCTTTGTTCCCTTGGCTAGTGAACAAAGAGTTGATTTTCCCTCCAAGAAGTTCCTTTGTCCTCGTTGCCTGCTGTAGATGGGTGAGATGGGTGGAGAGGTCTTGTCCTTGTGGGTGGTTGTTTCAGAGTCCCTCTCCTCCATCACACCTGGGATCTTATAGCCAAGGCCCAGTGTCTCGGAGTTGATGACATCATCACATTATTTCCTCCAATCACAAGTCTGCTAAGCTGGTATTTGAAAAATAGGGGTTTGGCTTAATAGCCCAACCCCCTTCACATAACTGCAAACGGAGGCTGTCCTTAATCATTGCATCATTTTCATTTCCTAATATCTATATTTGAATTACAATTGCCCACATAAACACAGATATATTTCTTTATCACTAAGTCTGTTGACTTTAATCATTCTTTTAGAATAGAATATAACTGAATAACAGATTAAATTAGAACTGGATAGAAGAGAATAGATCAGAATATAAAACCATCAATTAATCAAATTGAACATAAATGAAAACAGAACAGGCACATTAACTAATTACCTAATTTAAGTATGACCAAACCTAATTATATTTTACTTGTTTGGAGCTTAAATTAAGGATTTCAATAGTGATCTTCTCTGTGTGTGTGTGTGTATGTGTATTTGAAAATGTGTGTGTGTGAGTGAGTGTGTGTGTGTGTGACTATGTGTGTGTGAGTGTGTGAGTGTGTGTGTGTCTGTGTGTGTGACTATGTGTGTGTGTGTGTGTGTGTCTGTGTGTGTCTATGTGTCTGTGTGTGTGTGTGTGTCTGAATGTGTGTGTGTGTGAGTCTATGTGTGTGTGTGACAGGAAACTCCAGCGAGATAACATGTTTATGTGACCTTTTGGTCTTTGTTTTGATCTTACAGAGCCCATTGTCCCAGGCCATGGCAGACGGCCCTTGGGTTCCTGTCGTAGATAGAATCATTTGACCACTCACTTCATGTGTAAATCGACCTGTGTGGCCACAATGGCAATCAGTCTATGTAAACACACACACAATCTATGAATTATTGTTTTGAGGGCCAAGTATTTCTACACATTAGTTAATCATGAGATCTATGTTGGAATTTACCACAGTTCCCCACTTGGATAGTTTACCTATCCTTAATATGTCAAACATAGATATCAATCTCTACACACTACTATCTAGATAACACTTAAGACATTTTATTAGGATAAAATATATATCTGATTTGCCACACTCAGATCCTAAAATTCAAATTAGCCATTTCAGTTTGTGATCGTGTAACAACTTGTTCTCGTACCAAGATCAATTTCCATTGGTCTCAACTGTGAGTTGTCAAATTCTGGCTTGGAGCATTTGAGGAGGGGGGGTCTATGTTTTCTAGATTTGACCCGGCCTCCTCTTTGTTGCTCAGAGCTGATGCAGTATCACGACTGCTGGGTGCAATTCCACTTTCTGGGAGGTGGAATTTAGAAAGCAAATTGCCTTTCTATTACACCCCATCTTCTGTCAAGAACATCTTGACTCGTGTTGACCTCTATTAGGGGGTAGAGCCCCCTGCTGTATCTTCTATTGCTGTCATCGTGTTGACCTCTATTAGGGGGTAGAGCCCCCTGCTGTATCTTCTATTGCTGTCATCGTGTTGACCTCTATTAGGGGGTAGAGCCCCCTGCTGTATCTTCTATTGCTGTCACAGCGGTGGGGAGGTTGTTGCTGGCTGCTCGACCCTTTCACTGGTTGACCCCCTGGTCAATGGTTGAGGCCTTGCTTCTGTTGACAGCCGGAGTTGTTGCTGAGGCCTAGCCGCCTGTCTCCTCGTTAGTTGTCTGTCGTTTCCCTCTGAAGCCTCAAGACTCGGTCACTGCGTTGGCCAAGACTCTCCCGGCCCGAGAGGTAGGCGTCTCCTGGTTCTCCGCAGTGTTGTGGTTCCCCATGGAACCGCTGGGTAGACACTAGCCAGTGTCCTGCATCAACAGTACCGATGGAGTCCTCGGTCTTCCTTGTACCACTCTCTGATGACTGCGGATTCCCCAATCTCCCATCCGTATCCTGCAGTGAATATATATCGCTTCGGGGGACAGTGGGGATCACTTCTACCACAACAATTGATTGAGAATCCATAATTTCCATAATTTTCCTCCCTCAGACTCTCTTTACTGGTCTGAGCTTTGACAACTTTCTTTTCCAAATCATTTATCTATATATTTCATGGTTTTTAGATCATTAATTTTCAAAATTCTGAAAAATTCACATGGCTCTCATTATATTATGCTGTCAAAACAGTATACTCCTCCACCTCTCGATGTGAAATACACATTGAAACATCGTTACCGTCGTCCTTTGAACAGCCGCACCCGGACCGGACGGTCAGCACTGACACCTCCACTCTCCCAGTAACCTGTGTGTATGGCAACAAATCACAGGCCGCCTTAAACACACATCTTCCACACCACAAGCCAATTATCAATTACACATGTCCACACCCTACACAAGACTAATTTGGCCAATAGCGACCAAACCTATTGAGCTTCATTAATGTACAGAGAATCATGCTTCCCAACACTTTTACCAATCACGACACACCCCCAGCCCCTAAAACTGGGTATTCAATGGGCGGAGAACAAAAATCCATAACTAGCTCATGTTCCTTCACTTTGTTTCCAGTCCATTTTACAGACATATACTACCCCGTCCTGATGTGTCGAGATCACTCCCAGCTTGCCAGGTACCCTAAGAAAAAACACACAGAAAGAAAGAAAACAGAAAACAAAACACAAAGAAAACGCTGCCAAACCAATAAATGTAAAAATAAACCAAACTTGTGAGCTTTTTTTTTTTTTTTTTTTTTTTTTTGAGCTCATTATTAACTAAGAAACAAAAAGGGAAATCAAATGAATAAACAAAATGTACGCTCCCGGCCTAAGTCAGGAATTGCTCGTAACACACTAGAAAAGAGAAGTAAAAATAAAAGTAAATAAACACCTATCCTATTGCTCATAACTGTTAATACGCTTCTTATAAAATACTAGAAACAACTATGAGTCTTTTTAATTTCTTAACCATGCAGTCCACCCTTTGATCAATCTGAATGTTGACCAAGCATGGATAATTTACTGATCACTAGCTGCCGCAGTGTCACATCATCACACTGTCTAATAATTTGATCCTCTTGTTAGTCTGATTAGTTCATGCATTTGTCAGTCACCCATACATCCGTTTTTAGTAACTTTCATTCATAATCTAATCACCTAACACCTCTATCTATTTTTATTTTTTCATTTTTATTCTAATCTAATTAGGAGCATATTTTATCATTCAACATATCCCACCTCTACCCTAGTCAGTTGCATATATTTTTATTCTGTCGGTGGCCTCTGCAGACATGACCCTTGAAAATGACCGTTCACTCCACAGATCCAACAACACTGGCGGTCTCCCCCGGGTTGTGGGACCCGGTGGGTCAGTTGCCTGTGACCGGATGACCCTGGGGTCATCGGGCCCAGAACATGTCCTGGTGGTATGCCATCATCGCCATGGTTCCCTGGAGCCTGTTCGGAGGAGAAAGCCACGTACCTATTTGGTCCAGTCACAGTTCCTTGAGAGGGGCCCGTGGTTGGGAGGGGCCCGCCACCTGTTTCTGCACAAACACGCCCTGTTGTGGATAGATGGTCCCGCTCTGCACAGTCCCGAGAAATGTGTCCGAGGGTCCCACACGTCCAACAATGCACCTGCCGCACACGGTAGCCATTCGGATTCCTGCCTCTGCCTCCACCTTTTCCTCGTGGTTGCCACCTCGTGGGTGGTCTTATTGGGGTTTGTTGTTGTCCCGGCACGGGACCCCCTTGTGGCCCCAACTGGGCCCGTCTCTGGCCATCTGGTTCTCCAGAGGGAGAGGGAGAGAGGCGATTGGAACCTGTCTCCCCTCCGGGCTGTGTGGACTGGATTAGGCCTTGGAGATAGTCCACCACCTGTCTAGCCACGGCTAGCTGTTGTTCGAGAGAGAGGCACGTCCTTAACTGGCAGTCATCTGCAACGGACACTTCAGCGTGGATTGACTCGGGTAATACAGCTGTCTCTGGGTCGCTTGCTGCAACGACTCCCTGTGGCGGAGTAAAAGACATTATTTCCAGTCCCTCCGTCTCACTGGACACTAGAGGGGAGTCGATCACATTCCAGCCAATCAAGTCAACGTCCAATTCGGTCAATGTAATGTCTGCAGAGGTTATCGGCATTATCTTGATTTGGGTACGCATTCTATACCGGCCTCCTTTAACTACAAGGTTCTGTAATGGCCTGAATATCTT